>NW_026974863.1:0-600000 GCF_030014295.1 Loxodonta africana | reverse complement strand
GCTACTCCACCTCTTACCCTAAAACTAAGCCTTACATTAGCCCTGAATCTAAGCCCAGACCTAGTCCGATTTCTAACCGTAGCCCTAATCCTAACACTAAATAGAACACTAACTCTAATTAGAAACCTGAACCTAAACCGAAATCTTACGCTACACCTAACCCTAAACCTAACCCTAACTCTAATCCTAAACATAACACTTGCCCTAAACCCTCACCTCAACTGTGAAACTAACCATAACCCTCACCCTAAACCCTAACAATATCCCCCAACCATAACCCTATGGCTATCCCTAACCCCAACACTAACCTGAATCCCTAAGCCCTAACGATAACACTAACCCTAACCCAAACCCTAACCCCAACACCAAAGCCTAACCCAAACCTTAACACTAACTCTCACCCTAACTCTAACACTAACCCTGAACCTAATCATAAACCTAACCCTAACCCTAACCCAAAACTGAGCATGACCAGAACCACAATGACTAACCGGAACCCTCACCCAAACCCTAACCCGAAACTAAAACTGTAACCCCTAACACCTTACCAGAACCATAATCCTAACCCTACCCAAACCTAACCCTAAACCTCACCCTCACCCCAACCACAACGCCCAACACAAACCGTGACCCTAACCCTAACCGTAACACTAAACTTAACCCTAACCTAAAACCTAAAACTAACCCTAAAGCTAAACAGAACCCGTCAACTTTACCCTAACACGAAACACAACCTTAACACTAACCTGAAACCTAAACCAAACCTTAGCCATAACCCTAACCCTAACCCTCACCCTCACCCTATCTTAAACTTCACCGTATCCCTAACCTAAAGCTCACCCTAACTCTAAACCTGTCCCTACCCCGAAACCTAATCTTAACCTTGGCCCACCTGTAACCCTAAAACTAACCGTTACAATAACTCTGGTCCTAACCCTCACCCTAAACCTAATCCTAATCCTAACCCTGACCGTAATCCTAACCCTGACCGTAACCCTAACCTAACCTTAACCCTAACTTTAACCCTGCCATGAACTCAAACCTAACCCTCACCCCTCACAGTAACTCTAACCCTAACCCTAAACTGAACCCTCACCTTTAACCAAAATTTCACCCTACCCATAATCCTAAATCTACCCTAACTTCATTGCAATCCTAACCTTAAGCTAAATTAAACCTAACCCTGAACCTACCTCTAAACCTAACCCTAAACCTAACCCCAACCCTAACCCTGACCCTAACGTGAACCCTAACCCCTAACCCTTACCCTAACTCTCACACTTAACATAAACTTCACCCTAACCCTAACCCTAAAACTAAACATAATACTAAATCTCCCCCAACTCTGACCCTGACCCTAATCCTAACCATAAACCTAACCCTAACCCTAAACTTAACCCTAACCCTGTCCCTAACTCTATCTCTAACCCTAATCCTAACCTTAAAACTTACCCTACACACTCAGCTTCAATGGAAACCTAGCACTACCCCTCACACTAACATCTAAACCTAAACCCTACCCTTAACCTAAGCCTATCTCTATCCTTAACCTATCTCTAAACCTAACCATGACTTAACTCTAACACTTACCCTAAGCCTAAAACTAATCTTAACCCTAAACCTAATCCTAACCTTAACCCTAACCCTAACGCCTAATGCTGAGGCTAAGCTCAACCCTCACCCTTAACTTAAACTTCACCCTAACCCTAACCCTAAACCGAACCCTATCCCTAAAGCTCACCCTAAACCTGACCCTAACATTAATCCAAACACCAAAACCTAACCCTAACACTAATACTAACCCTCAACCTAACCCTAACCTGATCCTAACCTTCACTCAAACACCTAACTCTAATATTTACCCTAACCCTAGTCTTATCCTTCACCCTAAACCTAAGCCTAACCCTAAAACTAAACCTAACCCTAAACTATTCCCTCATTCTAGCCCAAACCTAAACCTAACCCTAAGCCTCAATCTAACCCTGACCCTAACCGAGAAACCGTAAAACATCAGCTTAACCGGAAACCAAACACCAACCCTCACGCGAACCCTAACCCTTTCCCTAAACCTAAGCCTATCCCTAATCCTAACCCTAACCCTGACCTAAACGTAACCCTTACCCTAACCCTAAACTTAACCCTAACCTTAACTCTACCCTAACCCTAACCCTTACAATTACTCTAAAGCTGACCCTAACCCTACACCCTAACTCTAACTCTAAACCTAACCCTAACCTAGCCCTACCTTTGACCGTAAACCAAGCCTTAACCCTAACCTTCTCTCTACCCTAACCTAACGCTAAACCAAATTCTAATACTTAGCTTAATCCTAACTCTAACCTTAACCCTAACCCTTACACTAACCCTCACTATTACCTGAAAATTCACCCTAACCCTAACCCTAACTCTAACTCTAACCCTAACCATAGCACCTACCCTAAACCCTCACCTTAACTGTAAACCTAACCCTAACCCTCACCCTCCCCCAACCTCTAACCGTATCCCCAAATCTAAACCTAACGCTATCCCTAAACTTATCCCTAACCCTAACCCAAACACAAACACTAACCCTAATCTAACACTAACCCTAAACTTAACCCTACCCTAACCATAAACCTAACCCTAACGCCCTAAACCTAACCTCTGACACTAAGTAGAATCCTCACCGTGATCCTAACGCTTTTCTTAACCCTCACCCTGAACCTTAAACGTCACTCTAACCCTGAACCTAAATCTAACATTAACACTAAAAGTAACTCCTAACCCTAACCCGAACCCTAAACCTCACCTTAACACTAACCTGAACACAAAATCAAACTCTAGCCCTAACCATAATAACCCTCGCCCCATCCTAAATTTCATCCAACCCTAACCTTAACCCTAAACCTAAACCTAACCCAAACCCTAACCTTAAACCAAACTCTAACCATAACGCTACTCCACCTCTTACCCTAAAACTAAGCCTTACATTAGCCCTGAATCTAAGCCCAGACCTAGTCCGATTTCTAACCGTAGCCCTAATCCTAACACTAAATAGAACACTAACTCTAATTAGAAACCTGAACCTAAACCGAAATCTTACGCTACACCTAACCCTAAACCTAACCCTAACTCTAATCCTAAACATAACACTTGCCCTAAACCCTCACCTTAACTGTGAAACTAACCATAACCCTCACCCTAAACCCTAACAATATCCCCCAACCATAACCCTATGGCTATCCCTAACCCCAACACTAACCTGAATCCCTAAGCCCTAACGATAACACTAACCCTAACCCAAACCCTAACCCCTAACACCAAAGCCTAACCCAAACCTTAACACTAACTCTCACCCTAACTCTAACACTAACCCTGAACCTAATCATAAACCTAACCCTAACCCTAACCCAAAACTGAGCATGACCAGAACCACAATGACTAACCGGAACCCTCACCCAAACCCTAACCCGAAACTAAAACTGTTACCCCTAACACCTTACCACAACCATAATCCTAACCCTACCCAAACCTAACCCTAAACCTCACCCTCACCCCAACCACAACGCCCAACACAAACCGTGACCCTAACCCTAACCGTAACACTAAACTTAACCCTAACCTAAAACCTAAAACTAACCCTAAAGCTAAACAGAACCCGTCAACTTTACCCTAACACGAAACACAACCTTAACACTAACCTGAAACCTAAACCAAACCTTAGCCATAACCCTAACCCTAACCCTCACCCTCACCCTATCTTAAACTTCACCGTATCCCTAACCTAAAGCTCACCCTAACTCTAAACCTGTCCCTACCCCGAAACCTAATCTTAACCTTGGCCCACCTGTAACCCTAAAACTAACCGTTACAATAACTCTGGTCCTAACCCTCACCCTAAACCTAATCCTAATCCTAACCCTGACCGTAATCCTAACCCTGACCGTAACCCTAACCTAACCTTAACCCTAACTTTAACCCTGCCATGAACTCAAACCTAACCCTCACCCCTCACAGTAACTCTAACCCTAACCCTAAACTGAACCCTCACCTTTAACCAAAATTTCACCCTACCCATAATCCTAAATCTACCCTAACTTCATTGCAATCCTAACCTTAAGCTAAATTAAACCTAACCCTGAACCTGCCTCTAAACCTAACCCTAAACCTAACCCCAACCCTAACCCTGACCCTAACGTGAACCCTAACCCCTAACCCTTACCCTAACTCTCACACTTAACATAAACTTCACCCTAACCCTAACCCTAAAACTAAACATAATACTAAATCTCCCCCAACTCTGACCCTGACCCTAATCCTAACCATAAACCTAACCCTAACCCTAAACTTAACCCTAACCCTGTCCCGAACTCTATCTCTAACCCTAATCCTAACCTTAAAACTTACCCTACACACTCAGCTTCAATGGAAACCTAGCACTGCCCCTCACACTAACATCTAAACCTAAACCCTACCCTTAACCTAAGCCTATCTCTAACCTTAACCTATCTCTAAACCTAACCATGACTTAACCCTAACACTTACCCTAAGCCTAAAACTAATCTTAACCCTAAACCTAATCCTAACCTTAACCCTAACCCTAACGCCTAATGCTGAGGCTAAGCTCAACCCTCACCCTTAACTTAAACTTCACCCTAACCCTAACCCTAAACCGAACCCTATCCCTAAAGCTCACCCTAAACCTGACCCTAACATTAATCCAAACACCAAAACCTAACCCTAACACTAATACTAACCCTCAACCTAACCCTAACCTGATCCTAACCTTCACTCAAACACCTAACTCTAATATTTACCCTAACCCTAGTCTTATCCTTCACCCTAAACCTAAGCCTAACCCTAAAACTAAACCTAACCCTAAACTATTCCCTCATTCTAGCCAAAACCTAAACCTAACCCTAAGCCTCAATCTAACCCTGACCCTAACCGAGAAACCGTAAAACATCAGCTTAACCGGAAACCAAACACCAACCCTCACGCGAACCCTAACCCTTTCCCTAAACCTAAGCCTATCCCTAATCCTAACCCTAACCCTGACCTAAACGTAACCCTTACCCTAACCCTAAACTTAACCCTAACCTTAACTCTACCCTAACCCTAACCCTTACAATTACTCTAAAGCTGACCCTAACCCTACACCCTAACTCTAACTCTAAACCTAACCCTAACCTAGCCCTACCTTGACCGTAAACCAAGCCTTAACCCTAACCTTCTCTCTACCCTAACCTAACGCTAAACCAAATTCTAATACTTAGCTTAATCCTAACTCTAACCTTAACCCTAACCCTTACACTAACCCTCACTATTACCTGAAAATTCACCCTAACCCTAACCCTAACTCTAACTCTAACCCTAACCATAGCACCTACCCTAAACCCTCACCTTAACTGTAAACCTAACCCTAACCCTCACCCTCCCCCAACCTCTAACCGTATCCCCAAATCTAAACCTAACGCTATCCCTAAACTTATCCCTAACCCTAACCCAAACACAAACACTAACCCTAATCTAACACTAACCCTAAACTTAACCCTACCCTAACCATAAACCTAACCCTAACGCCCTAAACCTAACCTCTGACACTAAGTAGAATCCTCACCGTGATCCTAACGCTTTTCTTAACCCTCACCCTGAACCTTAAACGTCACTCTAACCCTGAACCTAAATCTAACATTAACACTAAAAGTAACTCCTAACCCTAACCCGAACCCTAAACCTCACCTTAACACTAACCTGAACACAAAATCAAACTCTAGCCCTAACCATAATAACCCTCGCCCCATCCTAAATTTCATCCAACCCTAACCTTAACCCTAAACCTAAACCTAACCCAAACCCTAACCTTAAACCAAACTCTAACCATAACGCTACTCCACCTCTTACCCTAAAACTAAGCCTTACATTAGCCCTGAATCTAAGCCCAGACCTAGTCCGATTTCTAACCGTAGCCCTAATCCTAACACTAAATAGAACACTAACTCTAATTAGAAACCTGAACCTAAACCGAAATCTTACGCTACACCTAACCCGAAACCTAACCCTAACTCTAATCCTAAACATAACACTTGCCCTTAACCCTCACCTTAACTGTGAAACTAACCATAACCCTCACCCTAAACCCTAACAATATCCCCCAACCATAACCCTATGGCTATCCCTAACCCCAACACTAACCTGAATCCCTAAGCCCTAACGATAACACTAACCCTAACCCAAAACCTAACCCCTAACACCAAAGCCTAACCCAAACCTTAACACTAACTCTCACCCTAACTCTAACACTAACCCTGAACCTAATCATAAACCTAACCCTAACCCTAACCCAAAACTGAGCATGACCAGAACCACAATGACTAACCGGAACCCTCACCCAAACCCTAACCCGAAACTAAAACTGTAACGCCTAACACCTTACCAGAACCATAATCCTAACCCTACCCAAACCTAACCCTAAACCTCACCCTCACCCCAACCACAACGCCCAACACAAACCGTGACCCTAACCCTAACCGTAACACTAAACTTAACCCTACCTAAAACCTAAAACTAACCCTAAAGCTAAACAGAACCCGTCAACTTTACCCTAACACGAAACACAACCTTAACACTAACCTGAAACCTAAACCAAACCTTAGCCATAACCCTAACCCTAACCCTCACCCTATCTTAAACTTCACCGTATCCCTAACCTAAAGCTCACCCTAACTCTAAACCTGTCCCTACCCCGAAACCTAATCTTAACCTTGGCCCACCTGTAACCCTAAAACTAACCGTTACAATAACTCTGGTCCTAACCCTCACCCTAAACCTAATCCTAATCCTAACCCTGACCGTAATCCTAACCCTGACCGTAACGCTATCCTAACCTTAACCCTAACTTTAACCCTGCCATGAACTCAAACCTAACCCTCACCCCTCACAGTAACTCTAACCCTAACCCTAAACTGAACCCTCACCTTTAACCAAAATTTCACCCTACCCATAATCCTAAATCTACCCTAACTTCATTGCAATCCTAACCTTAAGCTAAATTAAACCTAACCCTGAACCTACCTCTAAACCTAACCCTAAACCTAACCCCAACCCTAACCCTGACCCTAACGTGAACCCTAACCCCTAACCCTTACCCTAACTCTCACACTTAACATAAACTTCACCCTAACCCTAACCCTAAAACTAAACATAATACTAAATCTCCCCCAACTCTGACCCTGACCCTAATCCTAACCATAAACCTAACCCTAACCCTAAACTTAACCCTAAACCTGTCCCTAACTCTATCTCTAACCCTAATCCTAACCTTAAAACTTACCCTACACACTCAGCTTCAATGGAAACCTAGCACTGCCCCTCACACTAACATCTAAACCTAAACACTACCCTTAACCTAAGCCTATCTCTATCCTTAACCTATCTCTAAACCTAACCATGACTTAACCCTAACACTTACCCTAAGCCTAAAACTAATCTTAACCCTAAACCTAATCCTAACCTTAACCCTAACCCTAACGCCTAATGCTGAGGCTAAGCTCAACCCTCACCCTTAACTTAAACTTCACCCTAACCCTAACCCTAAACCGAACCCTATCCCTAAAGCTCACCCTAAACCTGACCCTAACATTAATCCAAACACCAAAACCTAACCCTAACACTAATACTAACCCTCAACCTAACCCTAACCTGATCCTAACCTTCACTCAAACACCTAACTCTAATATTTACCCTAACCCTAGTCTTATCCTTCACCCTAAACCTAAGCCTAACCCTAAAACTAAACCTAACCCTAAACTATTCCCTCATTCTAGCCAAAACCTAAACCTAACCCTAAGCCTCAATCTAACCCTGACCCTAACCGAGAAACCGTAAAACATCAGCTTAACCGGAAACCAAACACTAACCCTCACACGAACCCTAACCCTTTCCCTAAACCTAAGCCTATCCCTAATCCTAACCCTAACCCTGACCTAAACGTAACCCTTACCCTAACCCTAAACTTAACCCTAACCTTAACTCTACCCTAACCCTAACCCTTACAATTACTCTAAAGCTGACCCTAACCCTACACCCTAACTCTAACTCTAAACCTAACCCTAACCTAGCCCTACCTTTGACCGTAAACCAAGCCTTAACCCTAACCTTCTCCCTACCCTAACCTAACCCTAAACCAAATTCTAATACTTAGCTTAATCCTAACTCTAACCTTAACCCTAACCCTTACACTAACCCTCACTATTACCTGAAAATTCACCCTAACCCTAACCCTAACTCTAACTCTAACCCTAACCATAGCACCTACCCTAAACTCTTACCTTAACTGTAAACCTAACCCTAACCCTCACCCTCCCCCAACCTCTAACCGTATCCCCAAATCTAAACCTAACGCTATCCCTAAACTTATCCCTAACCCTAACCCAAACACAAACACTAACCCTAATCTAACACTAACCCTAAACTTAACCCTACCCTAACCATAAACCTAACCCTAACGCCCTAAACCTAACCTCTGACACTAAGTAGAATCCTCACCGTAATCCTAACGCTTTTCTTAACCCTCACCCTGAACCTAAACGTCACTCTAACCCTGAACCTAAATCTAACATTAACACTAAAAGTAACTCCTAACCCTAACCCGAACCCTAAACCTCACCTTAACACTAACCTGAACACAAAATCAAACTCTAGCCCTAACCATAATAACCCTCGCCCCATCCTAAATTTCATCCAACCCTAACCTTAACCCTAAACCTAAACCTAACCCAAACCCTAACTTTAAACCAAACTCTAACCATAACGCTACTCCACCTCTTACCCTAAAACTAAGCCTTACATTAGCCCTGAATCTAAGCCCAGACCTAGTCCGATTTCTAACCGTAGCCCTAATCCTAACACTAAATAGAACACTAACTCTAATTAGAAACCTGAACCTAAACCGAAATCTTACGCTACACCTAACCCTAAACCTAACCCTAACTCTAATCCTAAACATAACACTTGCCATTAACCCTCACCTTAACTGTGAAACTAACCATAACCCTCACCCTAAACCCTAACAATATCCCCCAACCATAACCCTATGGCTATCCCTAACCCCAACACTAACCTGAATCCCTAAGCCCTAACGATAACACTAACCCTAACCCAAAACCTAACCCCTAACACCAAAGCCTAACCCAAACCTTAACACTAACTCTCACCCTAACTCTAACACTAACCCTGAACCTAATCATAAACCTAACCCTAACCCTAACCCAAAACTGAGCATGACCAGAACCACAATGACTAACCGGAACCCTCACCCAAACCCTAACCCGAAACTAAAACTGTAACCCCTAACACCTTACCAGAACCATAATCCTAACCCTACCCAAACCTAACCCTAAACCTCACCCTCACCCCAACCACAACGCCCAACACAAACCGTGACCCTAACCCTAACCGTAACACTAAACTTAACCCTACCTAAAACCTAAAACTAACCCTAAAGCTAAACAGAACCCGTCAACTTTACCCTAACACGAAACACAACCTTAACACTAACCTGAAACCTAAACCAAACCTTAGCCATAACCCTAACCCTAAGCCTCACCCTCACCCTATCTTAAACTTCACCGTATCCCTAACCTAAAGCTCACCCTAACTCTAAACCTGTCCCTACCCCGAAACCTAACCCTAATCTTAACCTTGGCCCACCTGTAACCCTAAAACTAACCGTTACAATAACTCTGGTCCTAACCCTCACCCTAAACCTAATCCTAATCCTAACCCTGACCGTAATCCTAACCCTGACCGTAACCCTAACCTAACCTTAACCCTAACTTTAACCCTGCCATGAACTCAAACCTAACCCTCACCCCTCACAGTAACTCTAACCCTAACCCTAAACTGAACCCTCACCTTTAACCAAAATTTCACCCTACCCATAACCCTAAACCTACCCTAACTTCATTGCAATCCTAACCTTAAGCTAAATTAAACCTAACCCTGAACCTACCTCTAAACCTAACCCTAAACCTAACCCCAACCCTAACCCTGACCCTAACGTGAACCCTAACCCCTAACCCTTACCCTAACTCTCACACTTAACATAAACTTCACCCTAACCCTAACCCTAAAACTAAACATAATACTAAATCTCCCCCAACTCTTACCCTGACCCTAATCCTAACCATAAACCTAACCCTAACCCTAAACTTAACCCTAACCCTGTCCCTAACTCTATCTCTAACCCTAATCCTAACCTTAAAACTTACCCTACACACTCAGCTTCAATGGAAACCTAGCACTGCCCCTCACACTAACATCTAAACCTAAACCCTACCCTTAACCTAAGCCTATCTCTACCCTTAACCTATCTCTAAACCTAACCATGACTTAACCCTAACACTTACCCTAAGCCTAAAACTAATCTTAACCCTAAACCTAATCCTAACCTTAACCCTAACCCTAACGCCTAATGCTGAGGCTAAGCTCAACCCTCACCCTTAACTTAAACTTCACCCTAACCCTAACCCTAAACCGAACCCTATCCCTAAAACTCACCCTAAACCTGACCCTAACATTAATCCAAACACCAAAACCTAACCCTAACACTAATACTAACCCTCAACCTAACCCTAACCTGATCCTAACCTTCACTCAAACACCTAACTCTAATATTTACCCTAACCCTAGTCTTATCCCTCACCCTAAACCTAAGCCTAACCCTAAAACTAAACCTAACCCTAAACTATTCCCTCATTCTAGCCAAAACCTAAACCTAACCCTAAGCCTCAATCTAACCCTGACCCTAACCGAGAAACCGTAAAACATCAGCTTAACCGGAAACCAAACACTAACCCTCACACGAACCCTAACCCTTTCCCTAAACCTAAGCCTATCCCTAATCCTAACCCTAACCCTGACCTAAACGTAACCCTTACCCTAACCCTAAACTTAACCCTAACCTTAACTCTACCCTAACCCTAACCCTTACAATTACTCTAAAGCTGACCCTAACCCTACACCCTAACTCTAACTCTAAACCTAACCCTAACCTAGCCCTACCTTTGACCGTAAACCAAGCCTTAACCCTAACCTTCTCCCTACCCTAACCTAACCCTAAACCAAATTCTAATACTTAGCTTAATCCTAACTCTAACCTTAACCCTAACCCTTACACTAACCCTCACTATTACCTGAAAATTCACCCTAACCCTAACCCTAACTCTAACTCTAACCCTAACCATAGCACCTACCCTAAACCCTCACCTTAACTGTAAACCTAACCCTAACCCTCACCCTCCCCCAACCTCTAACCGTATCCCCAAATCTAAACCTAACGCTATCCCTAAACTTATCCCTAACCCTAACCCAAACACAAACACTAACCCTAATCTAACACTAACCCTAAACTTAACCCTACCCTAACCATAAACCTAACCCTAACGCCCTAAACCTAACCTCTGACACTAAGTAGAATCCTCACCGTAATCCTAACGCTTTTCTTAACCCTCACCCTGAACCTAAACGTCACTCTAACCCTGAACCTAAATCTAACATTAACACTAAAAGTAACTCCTAACCCTAACCCGAACCCTAAACCTCACCTTAACACTAACCTGAACACAAAATCAAACTCTAGCCCTAACCATAATAACCCTCGCCCCATCCTAAATTTCATCCAACCCTAACCTTAACCCTAAACCTAAACCTAACCCAAACCCTAACCTTAAACCAAACTCTAACCATAACGCTACTCCACCTCTTACCCTAAAACTAAGCCTTACATTAGCCCTGAATCTAAGCCCAGACCTAGTCCGATTTCTAACCGTAGCCCTAATCCTAACACTAAATAGAACACTAACTCTAATTAGAAACCTGAACCTAAACCGAAATCTTACGCTACACCTAACCCGAAACCTAACCCTAACTCTAATCCTAAACATAACACTTGCCCTAAACCCTCACCTTAACTGTGAAACTAACCATAACCCTCACCCTAAACCCTAACAATATCCCCCAACCATAACCCTATGGCTATCCCTAACCCCAACACTAACCTGAATCCCTAAGCCCTAACGATAACACTAACCCTAACCCAAACCCTAACCCCTAACACCAAAGCCTAACCCAAACCTTAACACTAACTCTCACCCTAACTCTAACACTAACCCTGAACCTAATCATAAACCTAACCCTAACCCTAACCCAAAACTGAGCATGACCAGAACCACAATGACTAACCGGAACCCTCACCCAAACCCTAACCCGAAACTAAAACTGTAACCCCTAACACCTTACCAGAACCATAATCCTAACCCTACCCAAACCTAACCCTAAACCTCACCCTCACCCCAACCACAACGCCCAACACAAACCGTGACCCTAACCCTAACCGTAACACTAAACTTAACCCTAACCTAAAACCTAAAACTAACCCTAAAGCTAAACAGAACCCGTCAACTTTACCCTAACACGAAACACAACCTTAACACCAACCTGAAACCTAAACCAAACCTTAGCCATAACCCTAACCCTAAGCCTCACCCTCACCCTATCTTAAACTTCACCGTATCCCTAACCTAAAGCTCACCCTAACTCTAAACCTGTCCCTACCCCGAAACCTAACCCTAATCTTAACCTTGGCCCACCTGTAACCCTAAAACTAACCGTTACAATAACTCTGGTCCTAACCCTCACCCTAAACCTAATCCTAATCCTAACCCTGACCGTAATCCTAACCCTGACCGTAACCCTAACCTAACCTTAACCCTAACTTTAACCCTGCCATGAACTCAAACCTAACCCTCACCCCTCACAGTAACTCTAACCCTAACCCTAAACTGAACCCTCACCTTTAACCAAAATTTCACCCTACCCATAACCCTAAACCTACCCTAACTTCATTGCAATCCTAACCTTAAGCTAAATTAAACCTAACCCTGAACCTACCTCTAAACCTAACCCTAAACCTAACCCCAACCCTAACCCTGACCCTAACGTGAACCCTAACCCCTAACCCTTACCCTAACTCTCACACTTAACATAAACTTCACCCTAACCCTAACCCTAAAACTAAACATAATACTAAATCTCCCCCAACTCTGACCCTGACCCTAATCCTAACCATAAACCTAACCCTAACCCTAAACTTAACCCTAACCCTGTCCCTAACTCTATCTCTAACCCTAATCCTAACCTTAAAACTTACCCTACACACTCAGCTTCAATGGAAACCTAGCACTACCCCTCACACTAACATCTAAACCTAAACCCTACCCTTAACCTAAGCCTATCTCTAACCTTAACCTATCTCTAAACCTAACCATGACTTAACCCTAACACTTACCCTAAGCCTAAAACTAATCTTAACCCTAAACCTAATCCTAACCTTAACCCTAACCCTAACGCCTAATGCTGAGGCTAAGCTCAGCCCTCACCCTTAACTTAAACTTCACCCTAACCCTAACCCTAAACCGAACCCTATCCCTAAAGCTCACCCTAAACCTGACCCTAACATTAATCCAAACACCAAAACCTAACCCTAACACTAATACTAACCCTCAACCTAACCCTAACCTGATCCTAACCTTCACTCAAACACCTAACTCTAATATTTACCCTAACCCTAGTCTTATCCTTCACCCTAAACCTAAGCCTAACCCTAAAACTAAACCTAACCCTAAACTATTCCCTCATTCTAGCCAAAACCTAAACCTAACCCTAAGCCTCAATCTAACCCTGACCCTAACCGAGAAACCGTAAAACATCAGCTTAACCGGAAACCAAACACTAACCCTCACACGAACCCTCACCCTTTCCCTAAACCTAAGCCTATCCCTAATCCTAACCCTAACCCTGACCTAAACGTAACCCTTACCCTAACCCTAAACTTAACCCTAACCTTAACTCTACCCTAACCCTAACCCTTACAATTACTCTAAAGCTGACCCTAACCCTACACCCTAACTCTAACTCTAAACCTAACCCTAACCTAGCCCTACCTTTGACCGTAAACCAAGCCTTAACCCTAACCTTCTCCCTACCCTAACCTAACCCTAAACCAAATTCTAATACTTCGCTTAATCCTAACTCTAACCTTAACCCTAACCCTTACACTAACCCTCACTATTACCTGAAAATTCACCCTAACCCTAACCCTAACTCTAACTCTAACCCTAACCATAGCACCTACCCTAAACCCTCACCTTAACTGTAAACCTAACCCTAACCCTCACCCTCCCCCTAACCTCTAACCGTATCCCCAAATCTAAACCTAACGCTATCCCTAAACTTATCCCTAACCCTAACCCAAACACAAACACTAACCCTAATCTAACACTAACCCTAAACTTAACCCTACCCTAACCATAAACCTAACCCTAACGCCCTAAACCTAACCTCTGACACTAAGTAGAATCCTCACCGTAATCCTAACGCTTTTCTTAACCCTCACCCTGAACCTAAACGTCACTCTAACCCTGAACCTAAATCTAACATTAACACTAAAAGTAACTCCTAACCCTAACCCGAACCCTAAACCTCACCTTAACACTAACCTGAACACAAAATCAAACTCTAGCCCTAACCATAATAACCCTCGCCCCATCCTAAATTTCATCCAACCCTAACCTTAACCCTAAACCTAAACCTAACCCAAACCCTAACCTTAAACCAAACTCTAACCATAACGCTACTCCACCTCTTACCCTAAAACTAAGCCTTACATTAGCCCTGAATCTAACCCCAGACCTAGTCCGATTTCTAACCGTAGCCCTAATCCTAACACTAAATAGAACACTAACTCTAATTAGAAACCTGAACCTAAACCGAAATCTTACGCTACACCTAACCCTAAACCTAACCCTAACTCTAATCCTAAACATAACACTTGCCCTTAACCCTCACCTTAACTGTGAAACTAACCATAACCCTCACCCTAAACCCTAACAATATCCCCCAACCATAACCCTATGGCTATCCCTAACGCCAACACTAACCGGAATCCCTAAGCCCTAACGATAACACTAACCCTAACCCAAACCCTAACCCCTAACACCAAAGCCTAACCCAAACCTTAACACTAACTCTCACCCTAACTCTAACACTAACCCTGAACCTAATCATAAACCTAACCCTAACCCTAACCCAAAACTGAGCATGACCAGAACCACAATGACTAACCGGAACCCTCACCCAAACCCTAACCCGAAACTAAAACTGTAACCCCTAACACCTTACCAGAACCATAATCCTAACCCTACCCAAACCTAACCCTAAACCTCACCCTCACCCCAACCACAACGCCCAACACAAACCGTGACCCTAACCCTAACCGTAACACTAAACTTAACCCTAACCTAAAACCTAAAACTAACCCTAAAGCTAAACAGAACCCGTCAACTTTACCCTAACACGAAACACAACCTTAACACTAACCTGAAACCTAAACCAAACCTTAGCCATAACCCTAACCCTAACCCTCACCCTCACCCTATCTTAAACTTCACCGTATCCCTAACCTAAAGCTCACCCTAACTCTAAACCTGTCCCTGCCCCGAAACCTAACCCTAATCTTAACCTTGGCACACCTGTAACCCTAAAACTAACCGTTACAATAACTCTGGTCCTAACCCTCACCCTAAACCTAATCCTAATCCTAACCCTGACCGTAATCCTAACCCTGACCGTAACCCTAACCTAACCTTAACCCTAACTTTAACCCTGCCATGAACTCAAACCTAACCCTCACCCCTCACAGTAACTCTAACCCTAACCCTAAACTGAACCCTCACCTTTAACCAAAATTTCACCCTACCCATAACCCTAAACCTACCCTAACTTCATTGCAATCCTAACCTTAAGCTAAATTAAACCTAACCCTGAACCTACCTCTAAACCTAACCCTAAACCTAACCCCAAGCCTAACCCTGACCCTAACGTGAACCCTAACCCCTAACCCTTACCCTAACTCTCACACTTAACATAAACTTCACCCTAACCCTAACCCTAAAACTAAACATAATACTAAATCTCCCCCAACTCTGACCCTGACCCTAATCCTAACCATAAACCTAACCCTAACCCTAAACTTAACCCTAACCCTGTCCCGAACTCTATCTCTAACCCTAATCCTAACCTTAAAACTTACCCTACACACTCAGCTTCAATGGAAACCTAGCACTGCCCCTCACACTAACATCTAAACCTAAACCCTACCCTTAACCTAAGCCTATCTCTACCCTTAACCTATCTCTAAACCTAACCATGACTTAACCCTAACACTTACCCTAAGCCTAAAACTAATCTTAACCCTAAACCTAATCCTAACCTTAACCCTAACCCTAACGCCTAATGCTGAGGCTAAGCTCAACCCTCACCCTTAACTTAAACTTCACCCTAACCCTAACCCTAAACCGAACCCTATCCCTAAAGCTCACCCTAAACCTGACCCTAACATTAATCCAAACACCAAAACCTAACCCTAACACTAATACTAACCCTCAACCTAACCCTAACCTGATCCTAACCTTCACTCAAACACCTAACTCTAATATTTACCCTAACCCTAGTCTTATCCCTCACCCTAAACCTAAGCCTAACCCTAAAACTAAACCTAACCCTAAACTATTCCCTCATTCTAGCCAAAACCTAAACCTAACCCTAAGCCTCAATCTAACCCTGACCCTAACCGAGAAACCGTAAAACATCAGCTTAACCGGAAACCAAACACTAACCCTCACACGAACCCTAACCCTTTCCCTAAACCTAAGCCTATCCCTAATCCTAACCCTAACCCTGACCTAAACGTAACCCTTACCCTAACCCTAAACTTAACCCTAACCTTAACTCTACCCTAACCCTAACCCTTACAATTACTCTAAAGCTGACCCTAACCCTACACCCTAACTCTAACTCTAAACCTAACCCTAACCTAGCCCTACCTTTGACCGTAAACCAAGCCTTAACCCTAACCTTCTCCCTACCCTAACCTAACCCTAAACCAAATTCTAATACTTCGCTTAATCCTAACTCTAACCTTAACCCTAACCCTTACACTAACCCTCACTATTACCTGAAAATTCACCCTAACCCTAACCCTAACTCTAACTCTAACCCTAACCATAGCACCTACCCTAAACCCTCACCTTAACTGTAAACCTAACCCTAACCCTCACCCTCCCCCTAACCTCTAACCGTATCCCCAAATCTAAACCTAACGCTATCCCTAAACTTATCCCTAACCCTAACCCAAACACAAACACTAACCCTAATCTAACACTAACCCTAAACTTAACCCTACCCTAACCATAAACCTAACCCTAACGCCCTAAACCTAACCTCTGACACTAAGTAGAATCCTCACCGTAATCCTAACGCTTTTCTTAACCCTCACCCTGAACCTAAACGTCACTCTAACCCTGAACCTAAATCTAACATTAACACTAAAAGTAACTCCTAACCCTAACCCGAACCCTAAACCTCACCTTAACACTAACCTGAACACAAAATCAAACTCTAGCCCTAACCATAATAACCCTCGCCCCATCCTAAATTTCATCCAACCCTAACCTTAACCCTAAACCTAAACCTAACCCAAACCCTAACCTTAAACCAAACTCTAACCATAACGCTACTCCACCTCTTACCCTAAAACTAAGCCTTACATTAGCCCTGAATCTAAGCCCAGACCTAGTCCGATTTCTAACCGTAGCCCTAATCCTAACACTAAATAGAACACTAACTCTAATTAGAAACCTGAACCTAAACCGAAATCTTACGCTACCCCTAACCCGAAACCTAACCCTAACTCTAATCCTAAACATAACACTTGCCCTAAACCCTCACCTTAACTGTGAAACTAACCATAACCCTCACCCTAAACCCTAACAATATCCCCCAACCATAACCCTATGGCTATCCCTAACCCCAACACTAACCTGAATCCCTAAGCCCTAACGATAACACTAACCCTAACCCAAACCCTAACCCCTAACACCAAAGCCTAACCCAAACCTTAACACTAACTCTCACCCTAACTCTAACACTAACCCTGAACCTAATCATAAACCTAACCCTAACCCTAACCCAAAACTAAGCATGACCAGAACCACAATGACTAACCGGAACCCTCACCCAAACCCTAACCCGAAACTAAAACTGTAACCCCTAACACCTTACCAGAACCATAATCCTAACCCTACCCAAACCTAACCCTAAACCTCACCCTCACCCCAACCACAACGCCCAACACAAACCGTGACCCTAACCCTAACCGTAACACTAAACTTAACCCTAACCTAAAACCTAAAACTAACCCTAAAGCTAAACAGAACCCGTCAACTTTACCCTAACACGAAACACAACCTTAACACTAACCTGAAACCTAAACCAAACCTTAGCCATAACCCTAACCCTAACCCTCACCCTCACCCTATCTTAAACTTCACCGTATCCCTAACCTAAAGCTCACCCTAACTCTAAACCTGTCCCTACCCCGAAACCTAACCCTAATCTTAACCTTGGCACACCTGTAACCCTAAAACTAACCGTTACAATAACTCTGGTCCTAACCCTCACCCTAAACCTAATCCTAATCCTAACCCTGACCGTAATCCTAACCCTGACCGTAACCCTAACCTAACCTTAACCCTAACTTTAACCCTGCCATGAACTCAAACCTAACCCTCACCCCTCACAGTAACTCTAACCCTAACCCTAAACTGAACCCTCACCTTTAACCAAAATTTCACCCTACCCATAACCCTAAACCTACCCTAACTTCATTGCAATCCTAACCTTAAGCTAAATTAAACCTAACCCTGAACCTACCTCTAAACCTAACCCTAAACCTAACCCCAACCCTAACCCTGACCCTAACGTGAACCCTAACCCCTAACCCTTACCCTAACTCTCACACTTAACATAAACTTCACCCTAACCCTAACCCTAAAACTAAACATAATACTAAATCTCCCCCAACTCTGACCCTGACCCTAATCCTAACCATAAACCTAACCCTAACCCTAAACTTAACCCTAACCCTGTCCCGAACTCTATCTCTAACCCTAATCCTAACCTTAAAACTTACCCTACACACTCAGCTTCAATGGAAACCTAGCACTGCCCCTCACACTAACATCTAAACCTAAACCCTACCCTTAACCTAAGCCTATCTCTACCCTTAACCTATCTCTAAACCTAACCATGACTTAACCCTAACACTTACCCTAAGCCTAAAACTAATCTTAACCCTAAACCTAATCCTAACGTTAACCCTAACCCTAACGCCTAATGCTGAGGCTAAGCTCAACCCTCACCCTTAACTTAAACTTCACCCTAACCCTAACCCTAAACCGAACCCTATCCCTAAAGCTCACCCTAAACCTGAACCTAACATTAATCCAAACACCAAAACCTAACCCTAACACTAATACTAACCCTCAACCTAACCCTAACCTGATCCTAACCTTCACTCAAACACCTAACTCTAATATTTACCCTAACCCTAGTCTTATCCCTCACCCTAAACCTAAGCCTAACCCTAAAACTAAACCTAACCCTAAACTATTCCCTCATTCTAGCCAAAACCTAAACCTAACCCTAAGCCTCAATCTAACCCTGACCCTAACCGAGAAACCGTAAAACATCAGCTTAACCGGAAACCAAACACTAACCCTCACACGAACCCTAACCCTTTCCCTAAACCTAAGCCTATCCCTAATCCTAACCCTAACCCTGACCTAAACGTAACCCTTACCCTAACCCTAAACTTAACCCTAACCTTAACTCTACCCTAACCCTAACCCTTACAATTACTCTAAAGCTGACCCTAACCCTACACCCTAACTCTAACTCTAAACCTAACCCTAACCTAGCCCTACCTTTGACCGTAAACCAAGCCTTAACCCTAACCTTCTCCCTACCCTAACCTAACCCTAAACCAAATTCTAATACTTCGCTTAATCCTAACTCTAACCTTAACCCTAACCCTTACACTAACCCTCACTATTACCTGAAAATTCACCCTAACCCTAACCCTAACTCTAACTCTAACCCTAACCATAGCACCTACCCTAAACCCTCACCTTAACTGTAAACCTAACCCTAACCCTCACCCTCCCCCTAACCTCTAACCGTATCCCCAAATCTAAACCTAACGCTATCCCTAAACTTATCCCTAACCCTAACCCAAACACAAACACTAACCCTAATCTAACACTAACCCTAAACTTAACCCTACCCTAACCATAAACCTAACCCTAACGCCCTAAACCTAACCTCTGACACTAAGTAGAATCCTCACCGTAATCCTAACGCTTTTCTTAACCCTCACCCTGAACCTAAACGTCACTCTAACCCTGAACCTAAATCTAACATTAACACTAAAAGTAACTCCTAACCCTAACCCGAACCCTAAACCTCACCTTAACACTAACCTGAACACAAAATCAAACTCTAGCCCTAACCATAATAACCCTCGCCCCATCCTAAATTTCATCCAACCCTAACCTTAACCCTAAACCTAAACCTAACCCAAACCCTAACCTTAAACCAAACTCTAACCATAACGCTACTCCACCTCTTACCCTAAAACTAAGCCTTACATTAGCCCTGAATCTAAGCCCAGACCTAGTCCGATTTCTAACCGTAGCCCTAATCCTAACACTAAATAGAACACTAACTCTAATTAGAAACCTGAACCTAAACCGAAATCTTACGCTACCCCTAACCCGAAACCTAACCCTAACTCTAATCCTAAACATAACACTTGCCCTAAACCCTCACCTTAACTGTGAAACTAACCATAACCCTCACCCTAAACCCTAACAATATCCCCCAACCATAACCCTATGGCTATCCCTAACCCCAACACTAACCTGAATCCCTAAGCCCTAACGATAACACTAACCCTAACCCAAACCCTAACCCCTAACACCAAAGCCTAACCCAAACCTTAACACTAACTCTCACCCTAACTCTAACACTAACCCTGAACCTAATCATAAACCTAACCCTAACCCTAACCCAAAACTAAGCATGACCAGAACCACAATGACTAACCGGAACCCTCACCCAAACCCTAACCCGAAACTAAAACTGTAACCCCTAACACCTTACCAGAACCATAATCCTAACCCTACCCAAACCTAACCCTAAACCTCACCCTCACCCCAACCACAACGCCCAACACAAACCGTGACCCTAACCCTAACCATAACACTAAACTTAACCCTAACCTAAAACCTAAAACTAACCCTAAAGCTAAACAGAACCCGTCAACTTTACCCTAACACGAAACACAACCTTAACACCAACCTGAAACCTAAACCAAACCTTAGCCATAACCCTAACCCTAAGCCTCACCCTCACCCTATCTTAAACTTCACCGTATCCCTAACCTAAAGCTCACCCTAACTCTAAACCTGTCCCTACCCCGAAACCTAACCCTAATCTTAACCTTGGCCCACCTGTAACCCTAAAACTAACCGTTACAATAACTCTGGTCCTAACCCTCACCCTAAACCTAATCCTAATCCTAACCCTGACCGTAATCCTAACCCTGACCGTAACCCTAACCTAACCTTAACCCTAACTTTAACCCTGCCATGAACTCAAACCTAACCCTCACCCCTCACAGTAACTCTAACCCTAACCCTAAACTGAACCCTCACCTTTAACCAAAATTTCACCCTACCCATAACCCTAAACCTACCCTAACTTCATTGCAATCCTAACCTTAAGCTAAATTAAACCTAACCCTGAACCTACCTCTAAACCTAACCCTAAACCTAACCCCAACCCTAACCCTGACCCTAACGTGAACCCTAACCCCTAACCCTTACCCTAACTCTCACACTTAACATAAACTTCACCCTAACCCTAACCCTAAAACTAAACATAATACTAAATCTCCCCCAACTCTGACCCTGACCCTAATCCTAACCATAAACCTAACCCTAACCCTAAACTTAACCCTAACCCTGTCCCGAACTCTATCTCTAACCCTAATCCTAACCTTAAAACTTACCCTACACACTCAGCTTCAATGGAAACCTAGCACTGCCCCTCACACTAACATCTAAACCTAAACCCTACCCTTAACCTAAGCCTATCTCTACCCTTAACCTATCTCTAAACCTAACCATGACTTAACCCTAACACTTACCCTAAGCCTAAAACTAATCTTAACCCTAAACCTAATCCTAACGTTAACCCTAACCCTAACGCCTAATGCTGAGGCTAAGCTCAACCCTCACCCTTAACTTAAACTTCACCCTAACCCTAACCCTAAACCGAACCCTATCCCTAAAGCTCACCCTAAACCTGACCCTAACATTAATCCAAACACCAAAACCTAACCCTAACACTAATACTAACCCTCAACCTAACCCTAACCTGATCCTAACCTTCACTCAAACACCTAACTCTAATATTTACCCTAACCCTAGTCTTATCCCTCACCCTAAACCTAAGCCTAACCCTAAAACTAAACCTAACCCTAAACTATTCCCTCATTCTAGCCAAAACCTAAACCTAACCCTAAGCCTCAATCTAACCCTGACCCTAACCGAGAAACCGTAAAACATCAGCTTAACCGGAAACCAAACACTAACCCTCACACGAACCCTAACCCTTTCCCTAAACCTAAGCCTATCCCTAATCCTAACCCTAACCCTGACCTAAACGTAACCCTTACCCTAACCCTAAACTTAACCCTAACCTTAACTCTACCCTAACCCTAACCCTTACAATTACTCTAAAGCTGACCCTAACCCTACACCCTAACTCTAACTCTAAACCTAACCCTAACCTAGCCCTACCTTTGACCGTAAACCAAGCCTTAACCCTAACCTTCTCCCTACCCTAACCTAACCCTAAACCAAATTCTAATACTTCGCTTAATCCTAACTCTAACCTTAACCCTAACCCTTACACTAACCCTCACTATTACCTGAAAATTCACCCTAACCCTAACCCTAACTCTAACTCTAACCCTAACCATAGCACCTACCCTAAACCCTCACCTTAACTGTAAACCTAACCCTAACCCTCACCCTCCCCCTAACCTCTAACCGTATCCCCAAATCTAAACCTAACGCTATCCCTAAACTTATCCCTAACCCTAACCCAAACACAAACACTAACCCTAATCTAACACTAACCCTAAACTTAACCCTACCCTAACCATAAACCTAACCCTAACGCCCTAAACCTAACCTCTGACACTAAGTAGAATCCTCACCGTAATCCTAACGCTTTTCTTAACCCTCACCCTGAACCTAAACGTCACTCTAACCCTGAACCTAAATCTAACATTAACACTAAAAGTAACTCCTAACCCTAACCCGAACCCTAAACCTCACCTGAACACTAACCTGAACACAAAATCAAACTCTAGCCCTAACCATAATAACCCTCGCCCCATCCTAAATTTCATCCAACCCTAACCTTAACCCTAAACCTAAACCTAACCCAAACCCTAACCTTAAACCAAACTCTAACCATAACGCTACTCCACCTCTTACCCTAAAACTAAGCCTTACATTAGCCCTGAATCTAAGCCCAGACCTAGTCCGATTTCTAACCGTAGCCCTAATCCTAACACTAAATAGAACACTAACTCTAATTAGAAACCTGAACCTAAACCGAAATCTTACGCTACACCTAACCCGAAACCTAACCCTAACTCTAATCCTAAACATAACACTTGCCCTAAACCCTCACCTTAACTGTGAAACTAACCATAACCCTCACCCTAAACCCTAACAATATCCCCCAACCATAACCCTATGGCTATCCCTAACCCCAACACTAACCTGAATCCCTAAGCCCTAACGATAACACTAACCCTAACCCAAACCCTAACCCCTAACACCAAAGCCTAACCCAAACCTTAACACTAACTCTCACCCTAACTCTAACACTAACCCTGAACCTAATCATAAACCTAACCCTAACCCTAACCCAAAACTAAGCATGACCAGAACCACAATGACTAACCGGAACCCTCACCCAAACCCTAACCCGAAACTAAAACTGTAACCCCTAACACCTTACCAGAACCATAATCCTAACCCTACCCAAACCTAACCCTAAACCTCACCCTCACCCCAACCACAACGCCCAACACAAACCGTGACCCTAACCCTAACCGTAACACTAAACTTAACCCTAACCTAAAACCTAAAACTAACCCTAAAGCTAAACAGAACCCGTCAACTTTACCCTAACACGAAACACAACCTTAACACCAACCTGAAACCTAAACCAAACCTTAGCCATAACCCTAACCCTAAGCCTCACCCTCACCCTATCTTAAACTTCACCGTATCCCTAACCTAAAGCTCACCCTAACTCTAAACCTGTCCCTACCCCGAAACCTAACCCTAATCTTAACCTTGGCCCACCTGTAACCCTAAAACTAACCGTTACAATAACTCTGGTCCTAACCCTCACCCTAAACCTAATCTTAATCCTAACCCTGACCGTAATCCTAACCCTGACCGTAACCCTAACCTAACCTTAACCCTAACTTTAACCCTGCCATGAACTCAAACCTAACCCTCACCCCTCACAGTAACTCTAACCCTAACCCTAAACTGAACCCTCACCTTTAACCAAAATTTCACCCTACCCATAACCCTAAACCTACCCTAACTTCATTGCAATCCTAACCTTAAGCTAAATTAAACCTAACCCTGAACCTACCTCTAAACCTAACCCTAAACCTAACCCCAACCCTAACCCTGACCCTAACGTGAACCCTAACCCCTTACCCTTACCCTAACTCTCACACTTAACATAAACTTCACCCTAACCCTAACCCTAAAACTAAACATAATACTAAATCTCCCCCAACTCTGACCCTGACCCTAATCCTAACCATAAACCTAACCCTAACCCTAAACTTAACCCTAACCCTGTCCCGAACTCTATCTCTAACCCTAATCCTAACCTTAAAACTTACCCTACACACTCAGCTTCAATGGAAACCTAGCACTACCCCTCACACTAACATCTAAACCTAAACCCTACCCTTAACCTAAGCCTATCTCTAACCTTAACCTATCTCTAAACCTAACCATGACTTAACCCTAACACTTACCCTAAGCCTAAAACTAATCTTAACCCTAAACCTAATCCTAACCTTAACCCTAACCCTAACGCCTAATGCTGAGGCTAAGCTCAGCCCTCACCCTTAACTTAAACTTCACCCTAACCCTAACCCTAAACCGAACCCTATCCCTAAAGCTCACCCTAAACCTGACCCTAACATTAATCCAAACACCAAAACCTAACCCTAACACTAATACTAACCCTCAACCTAACCCTAACCTGATCCTAACCTTCACTCAAACACCTAACTCTAATATTTACCCTAACCCTAGTCTTATCCTTCACCCTAAACCTAAGCCTAACCCTATAACTAAACCTAACCCTAAACTATTCCCTCATTCTAGCCCAAACCTAAACCTAACCCTAAGCCTCAATCTAACCCTGACCCTAACCGAGAAACCGTAAAACATCAGCTTAACCGGAAACCAAACACTAACCCTCACACGAACCCTAACCCTTTCCCTAAACCTAAGCCTATCCCTAAATCCTAACCCTAACCCTGACCTAAACGTAACCCTTACCCTAACCCTAAACTTAACCCTAACCTTAACTCTACCCTAACCCTAACCCTTACAATTACTCTAAAGCTGACCCTAACCCTACACCCTAACTCTAACTCTAAACCTAACCCTAACCTAGCCGTACCTTTGACCGTAAACCAAGCCTTAACCCTAACCTTCTCCCTACCCTAACCTAACCCTAAACCAAATTCTAATACTTAACTTAATCCTAACTCTAACCTTAACCCTAACCCTTACACTAACCCTCACTATTACCTGAAAATTCACCCTAAAACTAACCCTAACCCTAACTCTAACTCTAACCCTAACCATAGCACCTACCCTAAACCCTCACCTTAACTGTAAACCTAACCCTAACCCTCACCCTCCCCCTAACCTCTAACCGTATCCCCAAATCTAAACCTAACGCTATCCCTAAACTTATCCCTAACCCTAACCCAAACACAAACACTAACCCTAATCTAACACTAACCCTAAACTTAACCCTACCCTAACCCTAACCCTAACCCTAACCCATCCTAAATTTCATCCAACCCTAACCTTAACCCTAAACCTAAACCTAACCCAAACCCTAACCTTAAACCAAACTCTAACCATAACGCTACTCCACCTCTTACCCTAAAACTAAGCCTTACAATTGCCCTGAATCTAAGCCCAGACCTAGTCCGATTTCTAACCGTAGCCCTAATCCTAACACTAAATAGAACACTAACTCTAATTAGAAACCTGAACCTAAACCGAAATCTTACGCTACACCTAACCCGAAACCTAACCCTAACTCTAATCCTAAACATAACACTTGCCCTAAACCCTCACCTTAACTGTGAAACTAACCATAACCCTCACCCTAAACCCTAACAATATCCCCCAACCATAACCCTATGGCTATCCCTAACCCCAACACTAACCTGAATCCCTAAGCCCTAACGATAACACTAACCCTAACCCAAACCCTAACCCCTAACACCAAAGCCTAACCCAAACCTTAACACTAACTCTCACCCTAACTCTAACACTAACCCTAAACCTAATCATAAACCTAACCCTAACCCTAACCCAAAACTAAGCATGACCAGAACCACAATGACTAACCGGAACCCTCACCCAAGCCCTAACCCGAAACTAAAACTGTTACCCCTAACACCTTACCACAACCATAATCCTAACCCTACCCAAACCTAACCCTAAACCTCACCCTCACCCCAACCAAAACGCCCAACACAAACCGTGACCCTAACCCTAACCGTAACACTAAACTTAACCCTAACCTAAAACCTAAAACTAACCCTAAAGCTAAACAGAACCCGTCAACTTTACCCTAACACGAAACACAACCTTAACACTAACCTGAAACCTAAACCAAACCTTAGCCATAACCCTAACCCTAAGCCTCACCCTCACCCTATCTTAAACTTCACCGTATCCCTAACCTAAAGCTCACCCTAACTCTAAACCTGTCCCTACCCCGAAACCTAACACTAATCTTAACCTTGACACACCTGTAACCCTAAAATTAACCGTTACAATAACTCTGGTCCTAACCATCACCCTAAACCTAATCCTAATCCTAACCCTGACCGTAAACCTAACCTAACCTTAACCCTAACTTTAACCCTGCCATGAACTCAAACCTAACCCTCACCCCTCACAGTAACTCTAACCCTAACCCTAAACTGAACCCTCACCTTTAACCAAAATTTCACCCTACCCATAACCCTAAACCTACCCTAACTTCATTGCAATCCTAACCTTAAGCTAAATTAAACCTAACCCTGAACCTACCTCTAAACCTAACCCTAAACCTAACCCCAACCCTAACCCTGACCCTAACGTGAACCCTAACCCCTAACCCTTACCCTAACTCTCACACTTAACATAAACTTCACCCTAACCCTAAAACTAAACATAATACTAAATCTCCCCCAACTCTGATCCTGACCCTAATCCTAACCATAAACCTAACCCTAACCCTAAACTTAACCCTAACCCTGTCCCTAACTCTATCTCTAACCCTAATCCTAACCTTAAAACTTACCCTACACACTCAGCTTCAATGGAAACCTAGCACTACCCCTCACACTAACATCTAAACCTAAACCCTACCCTTAACCTAAGCCTATCTCTAACCTTAACCTATCTCTAAACCTAACCATGACTTAACCCTAACACTTACCCTAAGCCTAAAACTAATCTTAACCCTAAACCTAATCCTAACCTTAACCCTAACCCTAACGCCTAATGCTGAGGCTAAGCTCAGCCCTCACCCTTAACTTAAACTTCACCCTAACCCTAAACCTAAACCGAACCCTATCCCTAAAGCTCACCCTAAACCTGACCCTAACATTAATCCAAACACCAAAACCTAACCCTAACACTAATACTAACCCTCAACCTAACCCTAACCTGATCCTAACCTTCACTCAAACACCTAACTCTAATATTTACCCTAACCCTAGTCTTATCCTTCACCCTAAACCTAAGCCTAACCCTAAAACTAAACCTAACCCTAAACTATTCCCTCATTCTAGCCAAAACCTAAACCTAACCCTAAGCCTCAATCTAACCCTGACCCTAACCGAGAAACCGTAAAACATCAGCTTAACCGGAAACCAAACACTAACCCTCACACGAACCCTCACCCTTTCCCTAAACCTAAGCCTATCCCTAATCCTAACCCTAACCCTGACCTAAACGTAACCCTTACCCTAACCCTAAACTTAACCCTAACCTTAACTCTACCCTAACCCTAAACCTTACAATTACTCTAAAGCTGACCCTAACCCTACACCCTAACTCTAACTCTAAACCTAACCCTAACCTAGCCCTACCTTTGACCGTAAACCAAGCCTTAACCCTAACCTTCTCCCTACCCTAACCTAACCCTAAACCAAATTCTAATATTTAGCTTAATCCTAACTCTAACCTTAACCCTAACCCTTACACTAACCCTCACTATTACCTGAAAATTCACCCTAACCCTAACCCTAACTCTAACTCTAACCCTAACCATAGCACCTACCCTAAACCCTCACCTTAACTGTAAACCTAACCCTAACCCTCACCCTCCCCCTAACCTCTAACCGTATCCCCAAATCTAAACCTAACGCTATCCCTAAACTTATCCCTAACCCTAACCCAAACACAAACACTAACCCTAATCTAACACTAACCCTAAACTTAACCCTACCCTAACCATAAACCTAACCCTAACGCCCTAAACCTAACCTCTGACACTAAGTAGAATCCTCACCGTAATCCTAACGCTTTTCTTAACCCTCACCCTGAACCTAAACGTCACTCTAACCCTGAACCTAAATCTAACATTAACACTAAAAGTAACTCCTAACCCTAACCCGAACCCTAAACCTAACCTTAACACTAACCTGAACACAAAATCAAACTCTAGCCCTAACCATAATAACCCTCGCCCCATCCTAAATTTCATCCAACCCTAACCTTAACCCTAAACCTAAACCTAACCCAAACCCTAACCTTAAACCAAACTCTAACCATAACGCTACTCCACCTCTTACCCTAAAACTAAGCCTTACATTAGCCCTGAATCTAAGCCCAGACCTAGTCCGATTTCTAACCGTAGCCCTAATCCTAACACTAAATAGAACACTAACTCTAATTAGAAACCTGAACCTAAACCGAAATCTTACGCTACACCTAACCCTAAACCTAACCCTAACTCTAATCCTAAACATAACACTTGCCCTAAACCCTCACCTTAACTGTGAAACTAACCATAACCCTCACCCTAAACCCTAACAATATCCCCCAACCATAACCCTATGGCTATCCCTAACCCCAACACTAACCTGAATCCCTAAGCCCTAACGATAACACTAACCCTAACCCAAACCCTAACCCCTAACACCAAAGCCTAACCCAAACCTTAACACTAACTCTCACCCTAACTCTAACACTAACCCTGAACCTAATCATAAACCTAACCCTAACCCTAACCCAAAACTGAGCATGACCAGAACCACAATGACTAACCGGAACCCTCACCCAAACCCTAACCCGAAACTAAAACTGTAACCCCTAACACCTTACCAGAACCATAATCCTAACCCTACCCAAACCTAACCCTAAACCTCACCCTCACCCCAACCACAACGCCCAACACAAACCGTGACCCTAACCCTAACCGTAACACTAAACTTAACCCTAACCTAAAACCTAAAACTAACCCTAAAGCTAAACAGAACCCGTCAACTTTACCCTAACACGAAACACAACCTTAACACCAACCTGAAACCTAAACCAAACCTTAGCCATAACCCTAACCCTAAGCCTCACCCTCACCCTATCTTAAACTTCACCGTATCCCTAACCTAAAGCTCACCCTAACTCTAAACCTGTCCCTACCCCGAAACCTAACCCTAATCTTAACCTTGGCCCACCTGTAACCCTAAAACTAACCGTTACAATAACTCTGGTCCTAACCCTCACCCTAAACCTAATCTTAATCCTAACCCTGACCGTAATCCTAACCCTGACCGTAACCCTAACCTAACCTTAACCCTAACTTTAACCCTGCCATGAACTCAAACCTAACCCTCACCCCTCACAGTAACTCTAACCCTAACCCTAAACTGAACCCTCACCTTTAACCAAAATTTCACCCTACCCATAACCCTAAACCTACCCTAACTTCATTGCAATCCTAACCTTAAGCTAAATTAAACCTAACCCTGAACCTACCTCTAAACCTAACCCTAAACCTAACCCCAACCCTAACCCTGACCCTAACGTGAACCCTAACCCCTAACCCTTACCCTAACTCTCACACTTAACATAAACTTCACCCTAACCCTAACCCTAAAACTAAACATAATACTAAATCTCCCCCAACTCTGACCCTGACCCTAATCCTAACCATAAACCTAACCCTAACCCTAAACTTAACCCTAACCCTGTCCCTAACTCTATCTCTAACCCTAATCCTAACCTTAAAACTTACCCTACACACTCAGCTTCAATGGAAACCTAGCACTACCCCTCACACTAACATCTAAACCTAAACCCTACCCTTAACCTAAGCCTATCTCTACCCTTAACCTATCTCTAAACCTAACCATGACTTAACCCTAACACTTACCCTAAGCCTAAAACTAATCTTAACCCTAAACCTAATCCTAACCTTAACCCTAACCCTAACGCCTAATGCTGAGGCTAAGCTCAACCCTCACCCTTAACTTAAACTTCACCCTAACCCTAACCCTAAACCGAACCCTATCCCTAAAGCTCACCCTAAACCTGACCCTAACATTAATCCAAACACCAAAACCTAACCCTAACACTAATACTAACCCTCAACCTAACCCTAACCTGATCCTAACCTTCACTCAAACACCTAACTCTAATATTTACCCTAACCCTAGTCTTATCCTTCACCCTAAACCTAAGCCTAACCCTATAACTAAACCTAACCCTAAACTATTCCCTCATTCTAGCCCAAACCTAAACCTAACCCTAAGCCTCAATCTAACCCTGACCCTAACCGAGAAACCGTAAAACATCAGCTTAACCGGAAACCAAACACTAACCCTCACACGAACCCTAACCCTTTCCCTAAACCTAAGCCTATCCCTAAATCCTAACCCTAACCCTGACCTAAACGTAACCCTTACCCTAACCCTAAACTTAACCCTAACCTTAACTCTACCCTAACCCTAACCCTTACAATTACTCTAAAGCTGACCCTAACCCTACACCCTAACTCTAACTCTAAACCTAACCCTAACCTAGCCGTACCTTTGACCGTAAACCAAGCCTTAACCCTAACCTTCTCCCTACCCTAACCTAACCCTAAACCAAATTCTAATACTTAACTTAATCCTAACTCTAACCTTAACCCTAACCCTTACACTAACCCTCACTATTACCTGAAAATTCACCCTAAAACTAACCCTAACCCTAACTCTAACTCTAACCCTAACCATAGCACCTACCCTAAACCCTCACCTTAACTGTAAACCTAACCCTAACCCTCACCCTCCCCCTAACCTCTAACCGTATCCCCAAATCTAAACCTAACGCTATCCCTAAACTTATCCCTAACCCTAACCCAAACACAAACACTAACCCTAATCTAACACTAACCCTAAACTTAACCCTACCCTAACCCTAACCCTAACCTTAACCCATCCTAAATTTCATCCAACCCTAACCTTAACCCTAAACCTAAACCTAACCCAAACCCTAACCTTAAACCAAACTCTAACCATAACGCTACTCCACCTCTTACCCTAAAACTAAGCCTTACATTAGCCCTGAATCTAAGCCCAGACCTAGTCCGATTTCTAACCGTAGCCCTAATCCTAACACTAAATAGAACACTAACTCTAAATAGAAACCTGAACCTAAACCGAAATCTTACGCTACACCTAACCCGAAACCTAACCCTAACTCTAATCCTAAACATAACACTTGCCCTAAACCCTCACCTTAACTGTGAAACTAACCATAACCCTCACCCTAAACCCTAACAATATCCCCCAACCATAACCCTATGGCTATCCCTAACCCCAACACTAACCTGAATCCCTAAGCCCTAACGATAACACTAACCCTAACCCAAACCCTAACCCCTAACACCAAAGCCTAACCCAAACCTTAACACTAACTCTCACCCTAACTCTAACACTAACCCTGAACCTAATCATAAACCTAACCCTAACCCTAACCCAAAACTAAGCATGACCAGAACCACAATGACTAACCGGAACCCTCACCCAAACCCTAACCCGAAACTAAAACTGTTACCCCTAACACCTTACCACAACCATAATCCTAACCCTACCCAAACCTAACCCTAAACCTCACCCTCACCCCAACCACAACGCCCAACACAAACCGTGACCCTAACCCTAACCGTAACACTAAACTTAACCCTAACCTAAAACCTAAAACTAACCCTAAAGCTAAACAGAACCCGTCAACTTTACCCTAACACGAAACACAACCTTAACACCAACCTGAAACCTAAACCAAACCTTAGCCATAACCCTAACCCTAAGCCTCACCCTCACCCTATCTTAAACTTCACCGTATCCCTAACCTAAAGCTCACCCTAACTCTAAACCTGTCCCTACCCCGAAACCTAACCCTAATCTTAACCTTGGCCCACCTGTAACCCTAAAACTAACCGTTACAATAACTCTGGTCCTAACCCTCACCCTAAACCTAATCCTAATCCTAACCCTGACCGTAAACCTAACCTAACCTTAACCCTAACTTTAACCCTGCCATGAACTCAAACCTAACCCTCACCCCTCACAGTAACTCTAACCCTAACCCTAAACTGAACCCTCACCTTTAACCAAAATTTCACCCTACCCATAACCCTAAACCTACCCTAACTTCATTGCAATCCTAACCTTAAGCTAAATTAAACCTAACCCTGAACCTACCTCTAAACCTAACCCTAAACCTAACCCCAACCCTAACCCTGACCCTAACGTGAACCCTAACCCCTAACCCTTACCCTAACTCTCACACTTAACATAAACTTCACCCTAACCCTAACCCTAAAACTAAACATAATACTAAATCTCCCCCAACTCTGACCCTGACCCTAATCCTAACCATAAAGCTAACCCTAACCCTAAACTTAACCCTAACCCTGTCCCTAACTCTATCTCTAACCCTAATCCTAACCTTAAAACTTACCCTACACACTCAGCTTCAATGGAAACCTAGCACTACCCCTCACACTAACATCTAAACCTAAACCCTACCCTTAACCTAAGCCTATCTCTACCCTTAACCTATCTCTAAACCTAACCATGACTTAACCCTAACACTTACCCTAAGCCTAAAACTAATCTTAACCCTAAACCTAATCCTAACCTTAACCCTAACCCTAACGCCTAATGCTGAGGCTAAGCTCAACCCTCACCCTTAACTTAAACTTCACCCTAACCCTAACCCTAAACCGAACCCTATCCCTAAAGCTCACCCTAAACCTGACCCTAACATTAATCCAAACACCAAAACCTAACCCTAACACTAATACTAACCCTCAACCTAACCCTAACCTGATCCTAACCTTCACTCAAACACCTAACTCTAATATTTACCCTAACCCTAGTCTTATCCTTCACCCTAAACCTAAGCCTAACCCTATAACTAAACCTAACCCTAAACTATTCCCTCATTCTAGCCCAAACCTAAACCTAACCCTAAGCCTCAATCTAACCCTGACCCTAACCGAGAAACCGTAAAACATCAGCTTAACCGGAAACCAAACACTAACCCTCACACGAACCCTAACCCTTTCCCTAAACCTAAGCCTATCCCTAAATCCTAACCCTAACCCTGACCTAAACGTAACCCTTACCCTAACCCTAAACTTAACCCTAACCTTAACTCTACCCTAACCCTAACCCTTACAATTACTCTAAAGCTGACCCTAACCCTACACCCTAACTCTAACTCTAAACCTAACCCTAACCTAGCCGTACCTTTGACCGTAAACCAAGCCTTAACCCTAACCTTCTCCCTACCCTAACCTAACCCTAAACCAAATTCTAATACTTAGCTTAATCCTAACTCTAACCTTAACCCTAACCCTTACACTAACCCTCACTATTACCTGAAAATTCACCCTAAAACTAACCCTAACCCTAACTCTAACTCTAACCCTAACCATAGCACCTACCCTAAACCCTCACCTTAACTGTAAACCTAACCCTAACCCTCACCCTCCCCCTAACCTCTAACCGTATCCCCAAATCTAAACCTAACGCTATCCCTAAACTTATCCCTAACCCTAACCCAAACACAAACACTAACCCTAATCTAACACTAACCCTAAACTTAACCCTACCCTAACCCTAACCCTAACCCTAACCCATCCTAAATTTCATCCAACCCTAACCTTAACCCTAAACCTAAACCTAACCCAAACCCTAACCTTAAACCAAACTCTAACCATAACGCTACTCCACCTCTTACCCTAAAACTAAGCCTTACATTAGCCCTGAATCTAAGCCCAGACCTAGTCCGATTTCTAACCGTAGCCCTAATCCTAACACTAAATAGAACACTAACTCTAAATAGAAACCTGAACCTAAACCGAAATCTTACGCTACACCTAACCCGAAACCTAACCCTAACTCTAATCCTAAACATAACACTTGCCCTAAACCCTCACCTTAACTGTGAAACTAACCATAACCCTCACCCTAAACCCTAACAATATCCCCCAACCATAACCCTATGGCTATCCCTAACCCCAACACTAACCTGAATCCCTAAGCCCTAACGATAACACTAACCCTAACCCAAACCCTAACCCCTAACACCAAAGCCTAACCCAAACCTTAACACTAACTCTCACCCTAACTCTAACACTAACCCTGAACCTAATCATAAACCTAACCCTAACCCTAACCCAAAACTAAGCATGACCAGAACCACAATGACTAACCGGAACCCTCACCCAAACCCTAACCCGAAACTAAAACTGTTACCCCTAACACCTTACCACAACCATAATCCTAACCCTACCCAAACCTAACCCTAAACCTCACCCTCACCCCAACCACAACGCCCAACACAAACCGTGACCCTAACCCTAACCGTAACACTAAACTTAACCCTAACCTAAAACCTAAAACTAACCCTAAAGCTAAACAGAACCCGTCAACTTTACCCTAACACGAAACACAACCTTAACACCAACCTGAAACCTAAACCAAACCTTAGCCATAACCCTAACCCTAAGCCTCACCCTCACCCTATCTTAAACTTCACCGTATCCCTAACCTAAAGCTCACCCTAACTCTAAACCTGTCCCTACCCCGAAACCTAACCCTAATCTTAACCTTGGCCCACCTGTAACCCTAAAACTAACCGTTACAATAACTCTGGTCCTAACCCTCACCCTAAACCTAATCCTAATCCTAACCCTGACCGTAATCCTAACCCTGACCGTAAACCTAACCTAACCTTAACCCTAACTTTAACCCTGCCATGAACTCAAACCTAACCCTCACCCCTCACAGTAACTCTAACCCTAACCCTAAACTGAACCCTCACCTTTAACCAAAATTTCACCCTACCCATAACCCTAAACCTACCCTAACTTCATTGCAATCCTAACCTTAAGCTAAATTAAACCTAACCCTGAACCTACCTCTAAACCTAACCCTAAACCTAACCCCAACCCTAACCCTGACCCTAACGTGAACCCTAACCCCTAACCCTTACCCTAACTCTCACACTTAACATAAACTTCACCCTAACCCTAACCCTAAAACTAAACATAATACTAAATCTCCCCCAACTCTGACCCTGACCCTAATCCTAACCATAAACCTAACCCTAACCCTAAACTTAACCCTAACCCTGTCCCGAACTCTATCTCTAACCCTAATCCTAACCTTAAAACTTACCCTACACACTCAGCTTCAATGGAAACCTAGCACTACCCCTCACACTAACATCTAAACCTAAACCCTACCCTTAACCTAAGCCTATCTCTAACCTTAACCTATCTCTAAACCTAACCATGACTTAACCCTAACACTTACCCTAAGCCTAAAACTAATCTTAACCCTAAACCTAATCCTAACCTTAACCCTAACCCTAACGCCTAATGCTGAGGCTAAGCTCAGCCCTCACCCTTAACTTAAACTTCACCCTAACCCTAACCCTAAACCGAACCCTATCCCTAAAGCTCACCCTAAACCTGACCCTAACATTAATCCAAACACCAAAACCTAACCCTAACACTAATACTAACCCTCAACCTAACCCTAACCTGATCCTAACCTTCACTCAAACACCTAACTCTAATATTTACCCTAACCCTAGTCTTATCCTTCACCCTAAACCTAAGCCTAACCCTAAAACTAAACCTAACCCTAAACTATTCCCTCATTCTAGCCCAAACCTAAACCTAACCCTAAGCCTCAATCTAACCCTGACCCTAACCGAGAAACCGTAAAACATCAGCTTAACCGGAAACCAAACACTAACCCTCACACGAACCCTCACCCTTTCCCTAAACCTAAGCCTATCCCTAATCCTAACCCTAACCCTGACCTAAACGTAACCCTTACCCTAACCCTAAACTTAACCCTAACCTTAACTCTACCCTAACCCTAAACCTTACAATTACTCTAAAGCTGACCCTAACCCTACACCCTAACTCTAACTCTAAACCTAACCCTAACCTAGCCCTACCTTTGACCGTAAACCAAGCCTTAACCCTAACCTTCTCCCTACCCTAACCTAACCCTAAACCAAATTCTAATACTTAGCTTAATCCTAACTCTAACCTTAACCCTAACCCTTACACTAACCCTCACTATTACCTGAAAATTCACCCTAACCCTAACCCTAACCCTAACTCTAACTCTAACCCTAACCATAGCACCTACCCTAAACCCTCACCTTAACTGTAAACCTAACCCTAACCCTCACCCTCCCCCTAACCTCTAACCGTATCCCCAAATCTAAACCTAACGCTATCCCTAAACTTATCCCTAACCCTAACCCAAACACAAACACTAACCCTAATCTAACACTAACCCTAAACTTAACCCTAACCTAACCATAAACCTAACCCTAACGCCCTAAACCTAACCTCTGACACTAAGTAGAATCCTCACCGTAATCCTAACGCTTTTCTTAACCCTCACCCTGAACCTAAACGTCACTCTAACCCTGAACCTAAATCTAACATTAACACTAAAAGTAACTCCTAACCCTAACCCGAACCCTAAACCTCACCTTAACACTAACCTGAACACAAAATCAAACTCTAGCCCTAACCATAATAACCCTCGCCCCATCCTAAATTTCATCCAACCCTAACCTTAACCCTAAACCTAAACCTAACCCAAACCCTAACCTTAAACCAAACTCTAACCATAACGCTACTCCACCTCTTACCCTAAAACTAAGCCTTACATTAGCCCTGAATCTAAGCCCAGACCTAGTCCGATTTCTAACCGTAGCCCTAATCCTAACACTAAATAGAACACTAACTCTAATTAGAAACCTGAACCTAAACCAAAATCTTACGCTACACCTAACCCTAAACCTAACCCTAACTCTAATCCTAAACATAACACTTGCCCTAAACCCTCACCTTAACTGTGAAACTAACCATAACCCTCACCCTAAACCCTAACAATATCCCCCAACCATAACCCTATGGCTATCCCTAACCCCAACACTAACCTGAATCCCTAAGCCCTAACGATAACACTAACCCTAACCCAAACCCTAACCCCTAACACCAAAGCCTAACCCAAACCTTAACACTAACTCTCACCCTAACTCTAACACTAACCCTGAACCTAATCATAAACCTAACCCTAACCCTAACCCAAAACTAAGCATGACCAGAACCACAATGACTAACCGGAACCCTCACCCAAACCCTAACCCGAAACTAAAACTGTAACCCCTAACACCTTACCACAACCATAATCCTAACCCTACCCAAACCTAACCCTAAACCTCACCCTCACCCCAACCACAACGCCCAACACAAACCGTGACCCTAACCCTAACCGTAACACTAAACTTAACCCTAACCTAAAACCTAAAACTAACCCTAAAGCTAAACAGAACCCGTCAACTTTACCCTAACACGAAACACAACCTTAACACTAACCTGAAACCTAAACCAAACCTTAGCCATAACCCTAACCCTAACCCTCACCCTCACCCTATCTTAAACTTCACCGTATCCCTAACCTAAAGCTCACCCTAACTCTAAACCTGTCCCTACCCCGAAACCTAACACTAATCTTAACCTTGGCACACCTGTAACCCTAAAACTAACCGTTACAATAACTCTGGTCCTAACCCTCACCCTAAACCTAATCCTAATCCTAACCCTGACCGTAAACCTAACCTAACCTTAACCCTAACTTTAACCCTGCCATGAACTCAAACCTAACCCTCACCCCTCACAGTAACTCTAACCCTAACCCTAAACTGAACCCTCACCTTTAACCAAAATTTCACCCTACCCATAACCCTAAACCTACCCTAACTTCATTGCAATCCTAACCTTAAGCTAAATTAAACCTAACCCTGAACCTACCTCTAAACCTAACCCTAAACCTAACCCCAACCCTAACCCTGACCCTAACGTGAACCCTAACCCCTAACCCTTACCCTAACTCTCACACTTAACATAAACTTCACCCTAACCCTAAAACTAAACATAATACTAAATCTCCCCCAACTCTGATCCTGACCCTAATCCTAACCATAAACCTAACCCTAACCCTAAACTTAACCCTAACCCTGTCCCGAACTCTATCTCTAACCCTAATCCTAACCTTAAAACTTACCCTACACACTCAGCTTCAATGGAAACCTAGCACTACCCCTCACACTAACATCTAAACCTAAACCCTACCCTTAACCTAAGCCTATCCCTAACCTTAACCTATCTCTAAACCTAACCATGACTTAACCCTAACACTTACCCTAAGCCTAAAACTAATCTTAACCCTAAACCTAATCCTAACCTTAACCCTAACCCTAACGCCTAATGCTGAGGCTAAGCTCAACCCTCACCCTTAACTTAAACTTCACCCTAACCCTAACGCTAAACCGAACCCTATCCCTAAAGCTTACCCTAAACCTGACCCTAACATTAATCCAAACACCAAAACCTAACCCTAACACTAATACTAACCCTCAACCTAACCCTAACCTGATCCTAACCTTCACTCAAACACCTAACTCTAATATTTACCCTAACCCTAGTCTTATCCTTCACCCTAAACCTAAGCCTAACCCTAAAACTAAACCTAACCCTAAACTATTCCCTCATTCTAGCCCAAACCTAAACCTAACCCTAAGCCTCAATCTAACCCTGACCCTAACCGAGAAACCGTAAAACATCAGCTTAACCGGAAACCAAACACTAACCCTCACACGAACCCTAACCCTTTCCCTAAACCTAAGCCTATCCCTAATCCTAACCCTAACCCTGACCTAAACGTAACCCTTACCCTAACCCTAAACTTAACCCTAACCTTAACTCTACCCTAACCCTAACCCTTACAATTACCCTAAAGCTGACCCTAACCCTACACCCTAACTCTAACTCTAAACCTAACCCTAACCTAGCCCTACCTTTGACCGTAAACCAAGCCTTAACCCTAATCTTCTCCCTACCCTAACCTAACCCTAAAGCAAATTCTAATACTTAGCTTAATCCTAAATCTAAACTTAACCCTAACCCTTACACTAACCCTCACTATTACCTGAAAATTCACCCTAACCCTAACCCTAACCCTAACTCTAACTCTAACCCTAACCATAGCACCTACCCTAAACCCTCACCTTAACTAAAAACCTAACCCTAACCCTCACCCTCCCCCTAACCTCTAACCGTATCCCCAAATCTAAACCTAACGCTATCCCTAAACTTATCCCTAACCCTAACCCAAACACAAACACTAACCCTAATCTAACACTAACCCTAAACTTAAACCTACCCTAACCATAAACCTAACCCTAACGCCCTAAACCTAACCTCTGAAACTAAGTAGAATCCTCACCGTAATCCTAACGCTTTTCTTAACCCTCACCCTGAACCAAAACGTCACTCTAACCCTGAATCTAAATCTAACATTAACAATAAAAGTAACTCCTAACCCTAACCCGAACCCTAAACCTAACCTTAACACTAACCTTAACACAAACCCAAACTCTAGCCCTAACCATAAAAATAACCTTAACCCTAACCTAAACTTCATCCAAACCCTAACCCTAACCTTCAACCTAAACCCAACCCAAACCCTTACCTTAAACCTAACCCTAACCATAACGCTAGTCCCTCTCTAACCCTAAATTTAACCCTTACAACAGCTCTGAAACTAAACCTAAACATAATCCTGATCCTAACCCTAATTCTAACCTTGACCCTAAATAGAACACTAACTCTAATCCTAAACCTGGACATAAAGCTAACTCTTATCCTACACCTAACCCTAACTCTGAATCTAAACCTAACTCTAACTCTAACCCTAATCATAACACTTACCCTAAACCCTCACCTTAGCTGTAAAACTAACCGTAACCCTCACTCTAACTCCTAACAGTATCCTTCAACCCTAACCCTAATGCTAACCCTAGCCCTAAGCAGAACACTAACCTGAAACCCCTAAGCCCTAACGATAACACTAACCCTAACCCAAACCCTAACCCCTAAGACCAAAGCCTAACCCAAACATTAACCCTAACTCTAACTCTAACCCGAAAACTAATTAGAAACCTAACCCTAACCCTAACCCTAACCCTAACCCTAAACTAAACCTAACCATGACCGGAACCACAATGCCTAACCTGTACCCTCACTCAAACCCTAACCCTAAACTACACCTCTAACCTCTGACACCTTACCATAATCATAATCCTAAACCTACCCAACCCTAACCCTAAATCTAACCCTCACCCCAACCACAATGCCTAACACAAATCGTAACCCTAACTGTTATACCTGTCTAACCTAAAATCTAACCCTAACCCTAAAGCTAAAAAAAACCCGGAAACTTAGCTCTAACCCTAAACACAACCTTAACACTAACCTAAAAACAAACCCAAACCTTAGCCATAACCCTAACCCTCAACCTATCTTAAACTTCACCCTATCCCTAACCTAAAGCTAACCCTAACGTTAACCCTAACCTTAACCTTGGCCCACTTGTGACCCTAAACATAACCCTTAGTATATCTCTGACCCTAACCCTCGCCCTAAACCTAATCCTAATCCTAACACTGACCCTAACACTAACCTAACCTTAACCTAACTTGAAGCCTATCATAAACTTAAACCTAACCCTAACCCCTAACTCTAACTCTAACCCTAACCCTAGCCCTAACCCTAACCCTAATCCTAACACTTACCCAAAACCCTCACCTTAACTGTAATCGTAACTATAAATCTAACCGTAACCCTAAACTTGACCCTAAGTACAACCTTATCCTAAATCTAACTGAAACACTAACCCCTAACCCTAACTCTAACCCAAATCCTTAGCCTAAACCTAATCGAAACCCTTAACATAACCCTTACGAGTAAATATAAATCAAACCCTTACCCCAAGCAGAACCCTCACCCTTAACCAAAATTTCACACTAACCATAACCCTAAAACTACCCTAACTTCATTCAAACCCTAACCCTAAAAAAAATTAACACTAATACTAAACATAACCCTAAACCTCAATCTGAACCTAACCTAACCCTGACCCGAACCTGAACCCTAACCGCAACCCTAAACCTCATGCTTAACGTAAACTTCACCCTAACACTAACCCTAAAACTAAACGTAACACTAAATCTCCCCCAACCCTGACCCTAGCCCTAAACCTAACCATAAACCTAACCCGAAACTTAACTCTAACCCTGACTCCAAATCTAACTCTAACCCTCTTCCTAACGCTAAAACTTACCCTACACACTCAGCTTAAATGGAAACCCAGTAATAACCCTCACCCTAAAATCAAAACCTAACCCCAAACCTTAACCTAACCCTATCCCTAACCTTCACCTAGTCCTAAACTTAACAAGACTTAACCCTAACACTTAACCTAACCCTAAATCTAAACCTAACCTTAACCCTAAACTTCATCCTAAACTTAACCCTAACCCTAACCACTAACTCTAACCCTCAGCTCAACTCTCACCCTGAACTTCAACTTCACCCTAAACCTAACCCTAAACCAAAACCTAACCCTATCCCTAAACCTAACCCTATACCTGACCCTAATATTTACCCAAACACCTGAACCTAACCCTAACACTAAACCTACCCCTAAAGCTACCCCTAACCTTAACTCAAACACCAAACCCTAACCCTTACCCTAACCCTCATCCTTGACCTCATTTTACCCAAAACCTAAGCCGAACCCTAACCTAAAACTAAACCAAACCGTAAACAATCCCCTAAATCTAGGCCTAACCCTAAACCTAACCCTAACCCTACCCCTAACTGTAACACCGTAAAACATCAGCTTAATTGTGAACCTAACACTAACACTCACACGATCCCCTAACCCTTTTCCTAACCCTAACGCTATCCTTCATCCTAGCCCTAACACTTACCTAACCCTGAATCTTCCTCTAACCCTAAACTTAACCCTAACCTTAACTCTGCCTTAAACTTAACCCTAAACCTAACAATAACTCTAAACCTGACGCTAACCCTAACTCTAATTCCTAGCACTAATTCTTACTCTAAACCTAACCCTAACAACCCTAACCTAGCCCTACCATTTACCGTAAACCTAGCCTTAACCCTAACCTTGCCCAAACCCTAAACCTAAACCTATACCGAACTCTAACACCAACCTTAACCCTCATCTAACCTTAACCCTAACCCTGACTATTAACGGAAACTTCACCCTAAACCTAAGGCTAACTCCAACTCTAACGCTAACCATAACAATTACCATAACCCTCACCTTAACTATAAACCTAACCCTAACCCTCCCCCTAACCCTTAACCGTATCCCCAACCCTAAACAGAATGTTATCTCCAAACTTATCCCTAAACCTAACCCTAATACGAACAGTAACCCTAATCTAACCCTAATCCTAATATTAACCCTAAACTCAACCCTACCCTAACCATAAACCTAACCCTAACACCCTAAACTTAACGTCTAACACTATCTATACTCCTAAACCTATTTCTAACTTTCGCCCTTAACCTAAACTTCACACTAACCCTGAACCTAAATCTAACGCTAACCCTAAACATAAGCCCTAACCCTAACCGAACCCTAAACCTAACCTTAACACTAACCTGAACACAAACCCAAACTCTAGCCCTAACCATAAAAATAACCTTAACCCTAACCTAAACTTCATCCAAACCCTAACACTAACCTTCAACCTAAACCCAACCCAAACCCTTACCTTAAACCTAACCCTAACCATAACGCTAGTCCCTCTCTAACCCTAAATTTAACCCTTACAACAGCTCTGAAACGAAACCTAAACAGAATCCTGATTATAACCCTAATTCTAACCTTGACCCTAAACAGAACACTAACTCTAATCCTAAACCTGGACATAAAGCTAACTCTTATCCTACACCTAACCCTAACTCTGAATCTAAACCTAACTCTAACTCTAACCCTAATCATAACACTTACCCTAAACCCTCACCTTAGCTGTAAAACTAACCGTAACCCTCACTCTAACTCCTAACAGTATCCTTCAACCCTAACCCTAATGCTAACCCTAGCCCTAAGCAGAACACTAACCTGAAACCCCTAAGCCCTAACGATAACACTAACCCTAACCCAAACCCTAACCCCTAAGACCAAAGCCTAACCCAAACATTAACCCTAACTCTAACTCTAACCCGAAAACTAATTAGAAAACTAACCCTAACCCTAACCCTAACCCTAAACTAAACCTAACCATGACCGGAACCACAATGCCTAACCTGTACCCTCACTCAAACCCTAACCCTAAACTACACCTCTAACCTCTGACACCTTACCATAAGCATAATCCTAAACCTACCCAACCCTAACCCTAAATCTAACCCTCACCCCAACCACAATGCCTAACACAAATCGTAACCCTAACTGTTATACCTAAGTCTAACCTAAAATCTAACCCTAACCCTAAAGCTAAACAAAACCCGGAAACTTAGCTCTAACCCTAAACACAACCTTAACACTAACCTAAAAACAAACCCAAACCTTAGCCATAACCCTAACCCTCAACCTCTCTTAAACTTCACCCTATCCCTACCCTAAAGCTAACCCTAACTTTAACCCTAACCTTAACCTTGGCCCACTTGTGACCCTAAACATAACCCTTAGTATATCTCTGACCCTAACCCTCGCCCTAAACCTAATCCTAATCCTAACACTGACCCTAACACTAACCTAACCTTAACCTAACTTGAAGCTAATCATAAACTTAAACCTAACCCTAACCCCTAACCCTAACTCTAACCCTAACCCTAACCCTAACCCTAACCCTAACCCTAACCCTAATCCTAACACTTACCCAAAACCCTCACCTTAACTGTAATCGTAACTCTGAATCCTACCGTAACCCTAAACTTGACCCTAAGTACAACCTTATCCTAAACCTAACTGAAACACTAACCCCTAACCCTAACTCTAACCCAAATCCTTAGCCTAAACCTAATCGAAACCCTTAACATAACCTTAACGAGTAAATATAAATCAAAACCTTACCCTAAGCAGAACCCTCACCCTTAACCAAAATTTCACACTAACCATAACCCTAAAACTACCCTAACTTCATTCAAACCCTAACCCTAACCAAAATTAACACTAATACTAAACATAACCCTAAACCTCAATCTGAACCTAACCTAACCCTGGCCCGAACCTGAACCCTAACCGCAACCCTAAACCTCATGCTTAACGTAAACTTCATCCTAACACTAACCCTAAAACTAAACGTAACACTAAATCTCCCCCAACCCTGACCCTAGCCCTAAACCTCACCATAAACCTAACCCGAAACTTAACTCTAACCCTGACCCCAAATCTAACTCTAACCCTCTTCCTAACGCTAAAACTTACCCTACACACTCAGCTTCAATGGAAACCCAGCAATAACCCTCACCCTAAAATCAAAACCTAACCCCAAACCTTAACCTAACCCTATCCCTAACCTTCACCTAGTCCTAAAATTAACAAGACTTAACCCTAACACTTAACCTAACCCTAAATCTAAACCTAACCGTAACCCTAAACTTCATCCTAAACTTATCCCTACCCTAATCACTAACTCTAACCCTCAGCTCAACTCTCACCCTGAACTTCAACTTCACCCTAAACCAAAACCTAACCCTAACACTAAACCTAACCCTATACCTGACCCTAATATTTACCCAAACACCTAAACCTAACCCTAACACTAAACCTACCCCTAAAGCTACCCCTAACCTTAACTCAAACACCAAACCCTAACCCTTACCCTAACCCTCATCCTTGACCGAATTTTACCCAAAACCTAAGCCGAACCCTAAACCTAAAACTAAACCAAACCGTAAACAATCCCCTAAATCTAGGCCTAACCCTGAACCTATCCCTAAACCTACCCCTAACCGTAACACCGTAAAACATCAGCTTAATTGTGAACCTAACACTAACACTCACACGATCCCCTAACCCTTTTCCTAACCCTAACGCTATCCTTCATCCTAGCCCTAACACTTACCTAAACCTGACTCTTCCTCTAACCCTAATCTTAACCCTAACCTTAACTCTGCCTTAAACTTAACCCTAAACCTAACAATAACTCTAAACCTGACGCTAACCGTAACCCTAATTCCTAGCACTAATTCTTACTCTAAACCTAACCTAACAACCCTAACCTAGCCCTACCATTTACCGTAAACCTAGCCTTAACCCTAACCTTGCCCAAACCCTAAACCTAAACCTATACCGACCTCTAACACCAACCTTAACCCTAATCTAAGCTTAACCCTAACCCTGACTATTAACGGAAACTTCACCCTAAACATAAGGCTAACTCCAAGTCTAACACAAACCATAACAATTACCATAACACTCACCTTAAGTGTAAACCTAACCCTAACCCTCCCCCTAACCCTTAACCGTATCCCCAACCCTAAACATAATGTTATCTCCAAACTTACCCCTAAACCTAACCCTAATACGAACAGTAACCCTAATCTAACCCTAATCCTAACATTAACCTTATACGCAACCCTAACCTAAAAATAAACCTAACCCTAACACCCTAAACTTAACGTCTAACACTATCTATACTCCTAAACCTATTTCTAACTTTCGCCCATAACCTAAACTTCACACTAACCCTGAACCTAAACCTAACGCTAACCCTAAACATAAGCCCTAACCCTAACCGAACCCTAAACCTAACCTTAACACTAACCTGAACACAAACCCAAACTCTAGCCCTAACCATAAAAATAACCTTAACCCTAACCTAAACTTCATCCAAACCCTAACACTAACCTTCAACCTAAACCCAACCCAAACCCTTACCTTAAACCTAACCCTAACCATAACGCTAGTCCCTCTCTAACCCTAAATTTAACCCTTACAACAGCTCTGAAACTAAACCTAAACATAATCCTGATCCTAACCCTAATTCTAACCTTGACCCTAAATAGAACACTAACTCTAATCCTAAACCTGGACATAAAGCTAACTCTTATCCTACACCTAACCCTAACTCTGAATCTAAACCTAACTCTAACTCTAACCCTAATCATAACACTTACCCTAAACCCTCACCTTAGCTGTAAAACTAACCGTAACCCTCACTCTAACTCCTAACAGTATCCTTCAACCCTAACCCTAATGCTAACCCTAGCCCTAAGCAGAACACTAACCTGAAACCCCTAAGCCCTAACGATAACACTAACCCTAACCCAAACCCTAACCCCTAAGACCAAAGCCTAACCCAAACATTAACCCTAACTCTAACTCTAACCCGAAAACTAATTAGAAACCTAACCCTAACCCTAACCCTAACACTAACCCTAACCCTAACCCTAAACTAAACCTAACCATGACCGGAACCACAATGCTTAACCTGTACCCTCACTCAAACCCTCACCCTAAACTACACCTCTAACCTCAGACACCTTACCATAACCATAATCCTAAACCTACCCAAACCTAACCCTAAATCTAACCCTCACCCCAACCACAATGCCGAACACAAATCCTAAACCTAACTGTTACACCTAAGTCTAACCTAAAATCTAACCCTAACCCTAAAGCTAAACAAAACCCGTAAACTTAGCTCTAACCCTAAACACAACCTTAACACTAACCTAAAAACAAACCCAAACCTTAGCCATAACCCTAACCCTCAAGCTATCTTAAACTTCACCCTATCCCTAACCTAAAGCTCACCCTAACTTTAACCCTAACCTTAACCTTGGCCCACTTGTGACCCTAAACATAACCCTTAGTATATCTCTGACCCTAACCCTCTCCCGAAACCTAATCCTAATCCTAACACTGACCCTAACACTAACCTAACCTTAACCTACCTTGAAGCCTATCATAAACTTAAACCTAACCCTAACCCCTAACCCTAACTCTAACCCTAACCCTAGCACTAACCCTAACCCTACTCCTAACACTTACTCAAAACACTCACCTTAACTGTAATCGTAACTCTAAATCTAACCGTAACCCTAAACTTGACCCTAAGTACAACCCTATCCTAAACCTAACTGAAACACTAACCCCTAACCCTAACTCTAACCCAAATCCTTAGCCTAAAACTAATCGAAACCCTTAACATAACCTTAACGAGTAAATATAACTCAAACCCTTACCCTATGCAGAACCCTCACCCTTAACCAAAATTTCACACTAACCATAACCCTAAACCTACCCTAACTTTATTCAAACCCTAACCCTAACCAAAATTAACACTGATACTAAACATAACCCTAAACCTCAACCTGAACCTAACCTAACCCTGACCCGAACCTGAACCCTAACCGCAACCCTAAACCTCATGCTTAACATAAACTTCACCCTAACACTAACCCTAAAACTAAACGTAACACTAAATCTCCCCCAACCCTGACCCTAGCCCTAAACCTAACCATAAACCTAACCCGAAACTTAACTCTAACCCTGACCCCAAATCTAACTCTAACCCTATTCCTAACGCTAAAACTTACCCTACACACTCAGCTTCAATGGAAACCCAGCAATAACCCTCACCCTAAAATCAAAACCTAACCCCAAACCTTAACCTAACCCTATCCCTAACCTTCACCTAGTCCTAAACTTAACATGACTTAACCCTAACACTTAACCTAACCCTAAATCGAAACCTAACCTTAACCCTAAACTTCATCCTAAACTTAACCCTAACCCTAACCACTAACTCTAACCCTCAGCTCAACTCTCACCCTTAACTTCAACTTCACCCTAAACCTAACCCTAAACCAAAACCTAACCCTAACCCTAAACCTAACCCTAACACTAAACCTACCCCTAAAGCTACCCCTAACCTTAACTCAAACACCAAACCCTAACCCTTACTTTAACCCTCATCCTTGAGCTAATTTTACACAAAACCTAAGCCGAACCCTAAAGTAAAACTAAAACAAACCGTAAACAATCCCCTAAATCTAGACCTAACCCTAAACCTAACCCTAACCCTACCCCTAACCGTAACACCGTAAAACATCAGCTTAATTGTGAACCTAACACTAACACTCACACGATCCCCTAACCCTTTTCCTAACCCTAATGCTATCCCTCATCCTAGCCCTAACACTTATCTAAACCTGACTCTTCCTCTAACCCTAAACTTAACCCTAACGTTAACTCTGCCTTAAACTTAACCCTAAACCTAACAATAAATCTAAACCTGACGCTAACCCTAACCCTAATTCCTAGCACTAATTCTTACTCTAAACCTAACCCTAACAACCCTAACCTAGCCCTACCATTTACCGTAAACCTAGCCTTAACCCTAACCTTGCCCAAACCCTAATCTAAAGCTATACCGACCTCTGACACCAACCTTAACCCTAACCCTGACTATTAACGGAAACTTCACCCTAAACCTAAGCCTAACTCCAACTCTAACGCTAACCGTAACAATTACCATAACCCTCACCTTAAGTGTAAACCTAACCCTAACCCTCTCTCTAACCCTTAACCGTATCCCCAACCCTAAACATAATGCTATCTCCAAACTTATCACTAAACCTAACCCTAATACGAACAGTAGCCCTAATCTAACCCTAATCCTAATATTAACCCTAAACTCAACCCTACCCTAACCATAAAACTAACCCTAACACCCTAAACTTAACGTCTAACACTATCTATACTCCTAAACCTATTTCTAACTTTCGCCCTTAACCTAAACTTCACACTAACCCTAAACCTAAACCTAACGCTAACCCTAAACATAAGCCCTAACCCTAACCGAACCCTAAACCTAACCTTAACACTAACCTGAACACAAACCCAAACTCTAGCCCTAACCATAAAAATAACCTTAACCCTAACTTAAACTTCATCCAAACCCTAACCCTAACCTTCAACCTAAACCCAACCCAAACCCTTACCTTAAACCTAACCCTAACCATAACGCTAGTCCCTCTCTAACCCTAAATTTAACCCTTACAACAGCTCTGAAACTAAACCTGAACATAATCCTGATCCTAACCCTAATTCTAACCTTGACCCTAAATAGAACACTAACTCTAATCCTAAACCTGGACATAAAGCTAACTCTTATCCTACACCTAACCCTAACTCTGAATCTAAACCTAACTCTAACTCTAACCCTAATCATAACACTTACCCTAAACCCTCACCTTAGCTGTAAAACTAACCGTAACCCTCACTCTAACTCCTAACAGTATCCTTCAACCCTAACCCTAATGCTAACCCTAGCCCTAAGCAGAACACTAACCTGAAACCCCTAAGCCCTAACGATAACACTAACCCTAACCCAAACCCTAACCCCTAAGACAAAAGCCTAACCCAAACATTAACCCTAACTCTGAATCTAACCTGAAAACTAATTAGAAACCTAACCCTAACCCTAACCCTGACCTTAACCCTAACCCTAACCCTAACACTAACCCTAACCCTAACCCTCAACTAAACCTAACCATGACCGGAACCACAATGCTTAACCTGTACCCTCACTCAAAACCTCACCCTAAACTACAACTCTGACCTCTGACACCTTACCATAACCATAATCCTAAACCTACCCAACCCTAACCCTAAATCTAACCCTCACCCCAACCACAATGCCTAACACAAATCTTAACCCTAACTGTTATACCTAAGTCAAACCTAAAATCTAACCCTAACCCTAAAGCTAAACAAAACCTGTAAACTTAGCTCTAACCCTAAACACAACCTTAACACTAACCTAAAAACAAACCCAAACCTTAGCCATAACCCTAACCCTCAACCTCTCTTAAACTTCACCCTATCCCTAACCTAAAGCTAACCCTAACTTTAACCCTAACCTTAACCTTGGCCCACTTGTGACCCTAAACATAACCCTTAGTATATCTCTGACCCTAACCCTCGCCCGAAACCTAATCCTAATCCTAACACTGACCCTAACACTAACCTAACCTTAACCTACCTTGAAGCCTATCATAAACTTAAACCTAACCCTAACCCCTAACCCTAACTCTAACCCTAACCCTAGCCCTAACCCTAACCCTAATCCTAACACTTACCCAAAACCCTCACCTTAACTGTAATCGTAACTCTAAATCTAACCGTAACCCTAAACTTGACCCTAAGTACAACCCTATCCTAAACCTAACTGAATCACTAACCCCTAACCCTAACTCTAACCCAAATCCTTAGCCTAAACCTAATCTAAAACCTTAACATAGCCTTAACCAGTAAATATAACTCAAAACCTTACCCTAAGCCGAACCCTCACCCTTAACCAAAATTTCACACTAACCATAACCCTAAACCTACTCTAACTTCATTCAAACCCTAACCCTAACCAAAATTAACACTAATACTAAACATAACCCTAAACCTCAACCTGAACCTAACCTAACCCTGACCCGAACCTGAACCCTGACCGCAACCCTAAACCTCATGCTTAACATAAACTTCACCCTAACACTAACCCTAAAACTAAACGTAACACTAAATCTCCCCCAACCCTGACCCTAGCCCTAAACCTAACCATAAACCTAACCCGAAACTTAACTCTAACCCTGACCCCAAATCTAACTCTAACCCTATTCCTAACGCTAAAACTTACCCTACACACTCAGCTTCAATGGAAACCCAGCAATAACCCTCACCCTAAAATCAAAACCTAACCCCAAACCTTAACCTAATCCTATCCCTAACCTTTACCTAGTCCTAAACTTAACAAGACTTAACCCTAACACTTAACCTAACCCTAAATCGAAACCTAACCTTAACCCTAAACTTCATCCTAAACTTAACCCTAACCCTAACCACTAACTCTAACCCTTAGCTCAACTCTCACCCTTAACTTCAACTTCACCCTAAACCTAACCCTAAACCAAAACCTAACCCTAACCCTAAACCTAACCCTATACCTGACCCTAATATTTACCCAAACACCTAAACCTAACCCTAACACTAAACCTACCCCTAAAGCTACCCCAACCTTAAGTCAAACACCAAACCCTAACCCTTACCCTAACCCTCATCCTTGACCTATTTTTACCCAAAACCTAAGCCGAACCCTAAACCTAAAACTAAACCAAACCGTAAACAATCCCCTAAATCTAGGCCTAACCCTAAACCTAACCCTAACCCTACCCCTAACCGTAACACCGTAAAACATCAGCTTAATTGTAAACCTAACACTAACACTCAAACGATCCCCTAACCCTTTTCCTAACCTTAACGCTATCCTTCATCCTAGCCCTAACACTTACCTAAACCTGACTCTTCCTCTAACCCTAAAATTAACCCTAACCTTAACTCTGCCTTAAACTTAACCCTAAACCTAACAATAACTCTAAACCTGACGCTAACACTAAGCCTATTTCCTAGCACTAATTCTTACTCTAAACCTAACCCTAACAACCCTAACCTAGCCCTACCATTTACCGTAAACCTAGCCTTAACCCTAACCTTGCCCAAACCCTAAACCTAAACCTATACCGAACTCTAACACCAACCTTAACCCTAATCTAACCTTAACCCTAACCCTGACTATTAACGGAAACTTCACCCTAAACCTAAGGCTAACTCCAACTCTAACGCTAACCATAACAATTACCATAACCCTCACCTTAAGTGTAAACCTAACCCTAACCCTCTCCCTAACCCTTAACCGTATCCCCAACCCTAAACATAATGTTATCTCCAAACTTATCCCTAAACCTAACCCTAATACGAACAGTAACCCTAATCTAACCCTAATCCTAATATTAACCCTAAACTCAACCCTACCCTAATCATAAACCTAACCCTAACACCCTAAACTTAACGTCTAACACTATCTATACTCCTAAACCTATTTCTAACTTTCGCCCTTAACCTAAACTTCACACTAACCCTGAACCTAAACCTAACGCTAACCCTAAACATAAGCCCTAACCCTAACCGAACCCTAAACCTAAACTTAACACTAACCTGAACACAAACCCAAACTCTAGCCCTAACCATAAAAATAACCTTAACCCTAACCTAAACTTCATCCAAACCCTAACCCTAACCTTCAACCTAAACCCAACCCAAACCCTTCCCTTAAACCTAACCCTAACCATAACGCTAGTCCCTCTCTAACCCTAAATTTAACCCTTACAACAGCTCTGGAACTAAACCTAAACATAATCCTGATCCTAACCCTAATTCTAACCTTGACCCTAAATAGAACACTAACTCTAATCCTAAACCTGGATATAAAGCTAACTCTTATCCTACACCTAACCCTAACTCTGAATCTAAACCTAACTCTAACTCTAACCCTAATCATAACACTTACCCTAATCCCTCACCTTAGCTGCAAAACTAACCGTAACCCTCACTCTAACTCCTAACAGTATCCTTCAACCCTAACCCTAATGCTAACCCTAGCCCTAAGCAGAACACTAACCTGAAACCCCTAAGCCCTAACGATAACACTAACCCTAACCCAAACCCTAACCCCTAAGACCAAAGCCTAACCCAAACATTAACCCTAACTCTAACTCTAACCCGAAAACTAATTAGAAACCTAACCCTAACCGTAACCCTAACCCTAACCCTAAACTAAACCTAACCATGACCGGAACCACAATGCCTAACCTGTACCCTCACTCAAACCCTAACCCTAAACTACACCTCTAACCTCTGACACCTTACCATAATCATAATCCTAAACCTACCCAACCCTAACCCTAAATCTAACCCTCACCCCAACCACAATGCCTAACACAAATCGTAACCCTAACTGTTATACCTAAGTCTAACCTAAAATCTAACCCTAACCCTAAAGCTAAACAAAACCCGGAAACTTAGCTCTAACCCTAAACACAACCTTAACACTAACCTAAAAACAAACCCAAACCTTAGCCATAACCCTAACCCTCAACCTATCTTAAACTTCACCCTATCCCTAACCTAAAGCTAACCCTAACGTTAACCCTAACCTTAACCTTGGCTCACTTGTGACCCTAAACATAACCCTTAGTATATCTCTGACCCTAACCCTCGCCCTAAACCTAATCCTAACACTGACCCTAACACTAACCTAACCTTAACCTAACTTGAAGCCTATCATAAACTTGAACCTAACCGTAACCCCTAACCCCTAACCCTAACTCTAACCCTAACCCTAGCCCTCACCCTAACCCTAATCCTAATCCTAACACTTACCCAAAACCCTCACCTTAACTGTAATCGTAACACTAAATCTAACCGTAACCCTAAACTTCACCCTAAGTACAACCCTATCCTAAACCTAACTGAAACACTAACCCCTAACCCTAACTCTAACCCAAATCCTTAGCCTAAACCTAATCGAAACCCTTAACATAACCTTAACCAGTAAATATAACTCAAACCCTTACCCTAAGCCGAACCCTCACCCTTAACCAAAATTTCACACTAACCATAACCCTAAACCTACCCTAACTTCATTCAAACCCTAACCCTAACCAAAATTAACACTAATACTAAACATAACCCTAAACCTCAACCTGAACCTAACCTAACTCTGACCCGAACCTGAACCCTAACTGCAACCCTAAACCTCATGCTTAACATAAACTTCACCCTAACACTAACCCTAAAACTAAATGTAACACTAAATCTCCCCCAACCCTGACCCTAGCCCTAAACCTAACCATAAACCTAACCCGAAACTTAACTCTAACCCTGACCCCAAATCTAACTCTAACCCTATTCCTAACGCTAAAACTTACCCTACACACTCAGCTTCAATGGAAACCCAGTAATAACCCTCACCCTAAAATCAAAACCTAACCCCAAACCTTAACCTAACCCTATCCCTAACCTTCACCTAGTCCTAAACTTAACAAGACTTAACCCTAACACTTAACCTAACCCTAAATCTAAACCTAACCTTAACCCTAATCTTCATCCTAAACTTAACCCTAACCCTAACCACTAACTCTAACCCTCAGCTCAACTCTCACCCTTAACTTCAACTTCACCCTAAACTTAACCCTAAACCAAAACCTAACCCTAAACCTAACCCTATACCTGACCCTAATATTTACCCAAACACCTAAACCTAACCCTAACACTAAACCTACCCCTAAAGCTACCCCTAACTTTAAGTCAAACACCAAACCCTAACCCTTACCCTAACCCTCATCCTTGACCTCATTTTACCCAAAACCTAAGCCGAACCCTAAACCTAAAACTAAACCAAACCGTAAACAATCCCCTAAATCTAGGCCTAACCCTAAACCTAACCCTAACCCTACCCCTAACCGTAACACCGTAAAACATCAGCTTAATTGTGAACCTAACACTAACACTCACACGATCCCCTAACCCTTTTCCTAACCCTAACGCTATCCTTCATCCTAGCCCTAACACTTACCTAAACCTGACTCTTCCTCTAACCCTAAACTTAACCCTAACCTTAACTCTGCCTTAAACTTAACCCTAAACCTAACAATAACTCTAAACCTGACGCTAACCCTAACCATAATTCCTAGCACTAATTCTTACTCTAAACCTAACCCTAACAACCCTAGGCCTACCATTTACCGTAAACCTAGCCTTAACCCTAACCTTGCCCAAACCCTAAACCTAAACCTATACCGAACTCTAACACCAACCTTAACCCTAATCTAACCTTAACCCTAACCCTGACTATTAACGGAAACTTCACCCTAAACCTAAGGCTAACTCCAACTCTAACGCTAACCATAACAATTACCATAACCCTCACCTTAAGTGTAAACCTAACCCTAACCCTCTCCCTAACCCTTAACCGTATCCCCAACCCTAAACATAATGTTATCTCCAAACTTATCCCTAAACCTAACCCTAATACGAACAGTAACCCTAATCTAACCCTAATCCTAATATTAACCCTAAACTCAACCCTACCCTAATCATAAACCTAACCCTAATACCCTAAACTTAACGTCTAACACTATCTATACTCCTAAACCTATTTCTAACTTTCGCCCTTAACCTAAACTTCACACTAACCCTGAACCTAAACCTAACGCTAACCCTAAACATAAGCCCTAACCCTAACCGAACCCTAAACCTAACCTTAACACTAACCTGAACACAAACCCAAACTCTAGCCCTAACCATAAAAATAACCTTAACCCTAACTTAAACTTCATCCAAACCCTAACCCTAACCTTCAACCTAAACCCAACCCAAACCCTTACCTTAAACCTAACCCTAACCATAACGCTAGTCCCTCTCTAACCCTAAATTTAACCCTTACAACAGCTCTGAAACTAAACCTGAACATAATCCTGATCCTAACCCTAATTCTAACCTTGACCCTAAATAGAACACTAACTCTAATCCTAAACCTGGACATAAAGCTAACTCTTATCCTACACCTAACCCTAACTCTGAATCTAAACCTAACTCTAACTCTAACCCTAATCATAACACTTACCCTAAACCCTCACCTTAGCTGTAAAACTAACCGTAACCCTCACTCTAACTCCTAACAGTATCCTTCAACCCTAACCCTAATGCTAACCCTAGCCCTAAGCAGAACACTAACCTGAAACCCCTAAGCCCTAACGATAACACTAACCCTAACCCAAACCCTAACCCCTAAGACAAAAGCCTAACCCAAACATTAACCCTAACTCTGAATCTAACCTGAAAACTAATTAGAAACCTAACCCTAACCCTAACCCTGACCTTAACCCTAACCCTAACCCTAACACTAACCCTAACCCTAACCCTAAACTAAACCTAACCATGACCGGAACCACAATGCTTAACCTGTACCCTCACTCAAAACCTCACCCTAAACTACAACTCTGACCTCTGACACCTTACCATAACCATAATCCTAAACCTACCCAACCCTGACCCTAAATCTAACCCTCACCCCAACCACAATGCCTAACACAAATCTTAACCCTAACTGTTATACCTAAGTCAAACCTAAAATCTAACCCTAACCCTAAAGCTAAACAAAACCTGTAAACTTAGCTCTAACCCTAAACACAACCTTAACACTAACCTAAAAACAAACCCAAACCTTAGCCATAACCCTAACCCTCAACCTCTCTTAAACTTCACCCTATCCCTAACCTAAAGCTAACCCTAACTTTAACCCTAACCTTAACCTTGGCCCACTTGTGACCCTAAACATAACCCTTAGTATATCTCTGACCCTAACCCTCGCCCGAAACCTAATCCTAATCCTAACACTGACCCTAACACTAACCTAACCTTAACCTACCTTGAAGCCTATCATAAACTTAAACCTAACCCTAACCCCTAACCCTAACTCTAACCCTAACCCTAGCCCTAACCCTAACCCTAATCCTAACACTTACCCAAAACCCTCACCTTAACTGTAATCGTAACTCTAAATCTAACCGTAACCCTAAACTTGACCCTAAGTACAACCCTATCCTAAACCTAACTGAATCACTAACCCCTAACCCTAACTCTAACCCAAATCCTTAGCCTAAACCTAATCTAAAACCTTAACATAGCCTTAACCAGTAAATATAACTCAAAACCTTACCCTAAGCCGAACCCTCACCCTTAACCAAAATTTCACACTAACCATAACCCTAAACCTACTCTAACTTCATTCAAACCCTAACCCTAACCAAAATTAACACTAATACTAAACATAACCCTAAACCTCAACCTGAACCTAACCTAACCCTGACCCGAACCTGAACCCTGACCGCAACCCTAAACCTCATGCTTAACATAAACTTCACCCTAACACTAACCCTAAAACTAAACGTAACACTAAATCTCCCCCAACCCTGACCCTAGTCCTAAACCCAACCATAAACCTAACCCGAAACTTAACTCTAACCCTGACCCCAAATCTAACTCTAACCCTATTCCTAACGCTAAAACTTACCCTACACACTCAGCTTCAATGGAAACCCAGCAATAACCCTCACCCTAAAATCAAAACCTAACCCCAAACCTTAACCTAACCCTATCCCTAACCTTTACCTAGTCCTAAACTTAACAAGACTTAACCCTAACACTTAACCTAACCCTAAATCGAAACCTAACCTTAACCCTAAACTTCATCCTAAACTTAACCCTAACCCTAACCACTAACTCTAACCCTTAGCTCAACTCTCACCCTTAACTTCAACTTCACCCTAAACCTAACCCTAAACCAAAACCTAACCCTAACCCTAAACCTAACCCTATACCTGACCCTAATATTTACCCAAACACCTAAACCTAACCCTAACACTAAACCTACCCCTAAAGCTACCCCAACCTTAAGTCAAACACCAAACCCTAACCCTTACCCTAACCCTCATCCTTGACCTATTTTTACCCAAAACCTAAGCCGAACCCTAAACCTAAAACTAAACCGAACCGTAAACAATCCCCTAAATCTAGGCCTAACCCTAAACCTAACCCTAACCCTACCCCTAACCGTAACACCGTAAAACATCAGCTTAATTGTAAACCTAACACTAACACTCACACGATCCCCTAACCCTTTTCCTAACCTTAACGCTATCCTTCATCCTAGCCCTAACACTTACCTAAACCTGACTCTTCCTCTAACCCTAAAATTAACCCTAACCTTAACTCTGCCTTAAACTTAACCCTAAACCTAACAATAACTCTAAACCTGACGCTAACACTAAGCCTATTTCCTAGCACTAATTCTTACTCTAAACCTAACCCTAACAACCCTAACCTAGCCCTACCATTTACCGTAAACCTAGCCTTAACCCTAACCTTGCCCAAACCCTAAACCTAAACCTATACCGAACTCTAACACCAACCTTAACCCTAATCTAACCTTAACCCTAACCCTGACTATTAACGGAAACTTCACCCTAAACCTAAGGCTAACTCCAACTCTAACGCTAACCATAACAATTACCATAACCCTCACCTTAAGTGTAAACCTAACCCTAACCCTCTCCCTAACCCTTAACCGTATCCCCAACCCTAAACATAATGTTATCTCCAAACTTATCCCTAAACCTAACCCTAATACGAACAGTAACCCTAATCTAACCCTAATCCTAATATTAACCCTAAACTCAACCCTACCCTAATCATAAACCTAACCCTAACACCCTAAACTTAACGTCTAACACTATCTATACTCCTAAACCTATTTCTAACTTTCGCCCTTAACCTAAACTTCACACTAACCCTGAACCTAAACCTAACGCTAACCCTAAACATAAGCCCTAACCCTAACCGAACCCTAAACCTAAACTTAACACTAACCTGAACACAAACCCAAACTCTAGCCCTAACCATAAAAATAACCTTAACCCTAACCTAAACTTCATCCAAACCCTAACCCTAACCTTCAACCTAAACCCAACCCAAACCCTTCCCTTAAACCTAACCCTAACCATAACGCTAGTCCCTCTCTAACCCTAAATTTAACCCTTACAACAGCTCTGGAACTAAACCTAAACATAATCCTGATCCTAACCCTAATTCTAACCTTGACCCTAAATAGAACACTAACTCTAATCCTAAACCTGGATATAAAGCTAACTCTTATCCTACACCTAACCCTAACTCTGAATCTAAACCTAACTCTAACTCTAACCCTAATCATAACACTTACCCTAATCCCTCACCTTAGCTGCAAAACTAACCGTAACCCTCACTCTAACTCCTAACAGTATCCTTCAACCCTAACCCTAATGCTAACCCTAGCCCTAAGCAGAACACTAACCTGAAACCCCTAAGCCCTAACGATAACACTAACCCTAACCCAAACCCTAACCCCTAAGACCAAAGCCTAACCCAAACATTAACCCTAACTCTAACTCTAACCCGAAAACTAATTAGAAACCTAACCCTAACCGTAACCCTAACCCTAACCCTAAACTAAACCTAACCATGACCGGAACCACAATGCCTAACCTGTACCCTCACTCAAACCCTAACCCTAAACTACACCTCTAACCTCTGACACCTTACCATAATCATAATCCTAAACCTACCCAACCCTAACCCTAAATCTAACCCTCACCCCAACCACAATGCCTAACACAAATCGTAACCCTAACTCTTATACCTAAGTCTAACCTAAAATCTAACCCTAACCCTAAAGCTAAACAAAACCCGGAAACTTAGCTCTAACCCTAAACACAACCTTAACACTAACCTAAAAACAAACCCAAACCTTAGCCATAACCCTAACCCTCAACCTATCTTAAACTTCACCCTATCCCTAACCTAAAGCTAACCCTAACGTTAACCCTAACCTTAACCTTGGCTCACTTGTGACCCTAAACATAACCCTTAGTATATCTCTGACCCTAACCCTCGCCCTAAACCTAATCCTAACACTGACCCTAACACTAACCTAACCTTAACCTAACTTGAAGCCTATCATAAACTTGAACCTAACCGTAACCCCTAACCCCTAACCCTAACTCTAACCCTAACCCTAGCCCTCACCCTAACCCTAATCCTAATCCTAACACTTACCCAAAACCCTCACCTTAACTGTAATCGTAACACTAAATCTAACCGTAACCCTAAACTTCACCCTAAGTACAACCCTATCCTAAACCTAACTGAAACACTAACCCCTAACCCTAACTCTAACCCAAATCCTTAGCCTAAACCTAATCGAAACCCTTAACATAACCTTAACCAGTAAATATAACTCAAACCCTTACCCTAAGCCGAACCCTCACCCTTAACCAAAATTTCACACTAACCATAACCCTAAACCTACCCTAACTTCATTCAAACCCTAACCCTAACCAAAATTAACACTAATACTAAACATAACCCTAAACCTCAACCTGAACCTAACCTAACTCTGACCCGAACCTGAACCCTAACTGCAACCCTAAACCTCATGCTTAACATAAACTTCACCCTAACACTAACCCTAAAACTAAACGTAACACTAAATCTCCCCCAACCCTGACCCTAGCCCTAAACCTAACCATAAACCTAACCCGAAACTTAACTCTAACCCTGACCCCAAATCTAACTCTAACCCTATTCCTAACGCTAAAACTTACCCTACACACTCAGCTTCAATGGAAACCCAGTAATAACCCTCACCCTAAAATCAAAACCTAACCCCAAACCTTAACCTAACCCTATCCCTAACCTTCACCTAGTCCTAAACTTAACAAGACTTAACCCTAACACTTAACCTAACCCTAAATCTAAACCTAACCTTAACCCTAATCTTCATCCTAAACTTAACCCTAACCCTAACCACTAACTCTAACCCTCAGCTCAACTCTCACCCTTAACTTCAACTTCACCCTAAACTTAACCCTAAACCAAAACCTAACCCTAAACCTAACCCTATACCTGACCCTAATATTTACCCAAACACCTAAACCTAACCCTAACACTAAACCTACCCCTAAAGCTACCCCTAACTTTAAGTCAAACACCAAACCCTAACCCTTACCCTAACCCTCATCCTTGACCTCATTTTACCCAAAACCTAAGCCGAACCCTAAACCTAAAACTAAACCAAACCGTAAACAATCCCCTAAATCTAGGCCTATCCCTAAACCTAACCCTAACCCTACCCCTAACCGTAACACCGTAAAACATCAAGTTAATTGTGAACCTAACACTAACACTCACACGATCCCCTAACCCTTTTCCTAACCCTAACGCTATCCTTCATCCTAGCCCTAACACTTACCTAAACCTGACTCTTCCTCTAACCCTAAACTTAACTCTAACCTTAACTCTGCCTTAAACTTAACCCTAAACCTAACAATAACTCTAAACCTGACGCTAACCCTAACCATAATTCCTAGCACTAATTCTTACTCTAAACCTAACCCTAACAACCCTAGGCCTACCATTTACCGTAAACCTAGCCTTAACCCTAACCTTGCCCAAACCCTAAACCTAAACCTATACCGAACTCTAACACCAACCTTAACCCTAATCTAACCTTAACCCTAACCCTGACTATTAACGGAAACTTCACCCTAAACCTAAGGCTAACTCCAACTGTAACGCTAACCATAACAATTACCATAACCCTCACCTTAAGTGTAAACCTAACCCTAACCCTCTCCCTAACCCTTAACCGTATCCCCAACCCTAAACATAATGTTATCTCCAAACTTATCCCTAAACCTAACCCTAATACGAACAGTAACCCTAATCTAACCCTAATCCTAATATTAACCCTAAACTCAACCCTACCCTAACCATAAACCTAACCCTAACACCCTAAACTTAACGTCTAACACTATCTATACTCCTAAACCTATTTCTAAATTTCGCCCTTAACCTAAACTTCACACTAACCCTGAACCTAAACCTAACGCTAACCCTAAACATAAGCCCTAACCCTAACCGAACCCTAAACCTAACCTTAACACTAACCTGAACACAAACCCAAACTCTAGCCCTAACCATAAAAATAACCTTAACCCTAACCTAAACTTCATCCAAACCCTAACCCTAACCTTCAACCTAAACCCACCCCAAACCCTTCCCTTAAACCTAACCCTAACCATAACGTAAGTCCCTCTCTAACCCTAAATTTGACCCTTACAACAGCTCTGAAACGAAACCTAAACATAATCCTGATCCTAACCCTAATTCTAACCTTGACCCTAAATAGAACACTAACTCTAATCCTAAACCTGGACATAAAGCTAACTCTTATCCTACACCTAACCCTAACTCTGAATCTAAACCTAACTCTAACTCTAACCCTAATCATAACACTTACCCTAAACCCTCACCTTAGCTGTAAAACTAACCGTAACCCTCACTCTAACTCCTAACAGTATCCTTCCACCCTAACCCTAATGCTAACCCTAGCCCTAAGCAGAACACTAACCTGAAACCCCTAAGCCCTAACGATAACACTAACCCTAACCCAAACCCTAAACCCTAAGACCAAAGCCTAACCCAAACATTAACCCTAACTCTAACTCTAACCCGAAAACTAATTAGAAACCTAACCCTAACCCTAAGCTAAACCTAACCATGACCGGAACCACAATGCCTAACCTGTACCCTCACTCAAACCCTAACCCTAAACTACACCTCTAACCTCTGACACCTTACCATAACCATAATCCTAAACCTACCCAACCCTAACCCTAAATCTAACCCTCACCCCAACCACAATGCCTAACACAAATCGTAACCCTAACTCTTATACCTAAGTCTAACCTAAAATCTAACCCTAACCCTACAGCTAAACAAAACCCGTAAACTTAGCTCTAACCCTAAACACAACTTTAAAACTAACCTAAAAACAAACCCAAACCTTATCCATAACCCTAACCCTCAACCTCTCTTAAACTGCACCCTATCCCTAACCTAAAGCTAACCCTAACTTTAACCTTAACCTTAACCTTGGCCCACTTGTGACCCTAAACATAACCCTTAGTATATCTCTGACCGTAACCCTCGCCCTAAACCTAATCCTAATCCTAACACTGACCCTAACACTAACCTTACCTTAAACTAACTTGAAGCCTATCATAAACTTAAACCTAACCCTAACCCCTAACCCTAACTCTAACCCTAACCCTAGCCCTAACCCTAACCCTAATCCTAACACTTACCCAAAACCCTCGCCTTAACTGTAATCGTAACTCTAAATCTAACCGTAACCCTAAACTTCACCCTAAGTACAACCCTATCCTAAACCTAACTGAAACACTAACCCCTAACCCTAACTCTAACCCAAATCCTTAGCCTAAACCTAATCGAAACCCTTAACAGAACCTTAACCAGTAAATATAACTCAAACCCTTACCCTAAGGCGAACCCTCACCTTAACCAAAATTTCACACTAACCATAACCCTAAACCTACCCTAACTTCATTCAAACCCTAACCCTAACCAAAATTAACACTAATACTAAACATAACCCTAAACCTCAACCTGAACCTAACCTAACCCTGACCCGAACCTGAACCCTAACCGCAACCCTAAACCTCATGCTTAACATAAACTTCACCCTAACACTAACCTTAAAACTAAACGTAACACTAAATCTCCCCCAACCCTGACCCTAGCCCTAAACCTAACCATAAACCTAACCCGAAACTTAACTCTAACCCTGACCCCAAATCTAACTCTAACCCTATTCCTAACGCTAAAACTTACCCTACACACTCAGCTTCAATGGAAACCCAGCAATAACCCTCACCCTAAAATCAAAACCTAACCCCAAACCTTAACCTAACCCTATCCCTAACCTTCACCTAGTCCTAAACTTAACAAGACTTAACCCTAACACTTAACCTAACCCTAAATCTAAACCTAACTTTAACCCTAAACTTCATCCTAAACTTAACCCTAACCCTAACCACTAACTCTAACCCTTAGCTCAACTCTCACCCTTAACTTCAACTTCACCCTAAACTTAACCCTAAACCAAAACCTAACCCTAACCCTAACCTAACCCTATACCTGACCCTAATATTTACCCAAACACCGAAACCTAACCCTAACACTAAACCTACCCCTAAAGCTACCCCTAACCTTAACTCAAACACCAAACCCTAACCGTTACCCTAACCCTCTTCCTTGACCTATTTTTACCCAAAACCTAAGCCGAAACCTAAACCTAAAACTAAACCAAACCGTAAACAATCCCCTAAATCTAGGCCTAACCCTAAACCTAACCCTAACCCTACCCCTAACCGTAACACCGTAAAACATCAGCTTAATTGTCAATCTAACACTAACACTCACACGATCCCCTAACCCTTTTCCTAACCCTAACGCTATCCTTCATCCTAGCCCTAACACTTACCTAAACCTGACTCTTCCTCTAACCCTAAAATTAACCCTAACCTTAACTCTGCCTTAAACTTAACCCTAAACCTAACAATAACTCTAAACCTGACGCTAAACCTAACCCTAATTCCTAGCACTAATTCTTACTCTAAACCTAACCCTAACAACCCTAACCTAGCCCTACCATTTACCGTAAACCTAGCCTTAACCCTAACCTTGCCCAAACCCTAAACCTGAACCTATACCGACCTCTAACACAAACCTTAACCCTAATCTAACCTTAACCCTAAACCTGACTATTAACGGAAACTTCACCCTGAACCTAAGGCTAACTCCAACTCTAACGCTAACCATAACAATTACCATAACCCTCACCTTAAGTGTAAACCTAACCCTAACCCTCCCCCTAACCCTTAAACGTATCCCCAACCCTAAACATAATTTTATCTCCAAACTTATCCCTAAACCTAACCCTAATACGAACAGTAACCCTAATCTAACCCTAATCCTAATATTAACCCTAAACTCAACCCTACCCTAACCATAAACCTAACCCTAACACCCTAAACTTAACGTCTAACACTATCTATACTCCTAAACCTATTTCTAACTTTCGCCCTTAACCTAAACTTCACACTAACCCTGAACCTAAACCTAACGCTAACCCTAAACATAAGCCCTAACCCTAACCGAACCCTAAACCTAACCTTAACACTAACCTGAACACAAACCCAAACTCTAGCCCTAACCATAAAAATAACCTTAACCCTAACCTAAACTTCATCCAAACCCTAACCCTAACCTTCAACCTAAACCCAACCCAAACCCTTCCCTTTAACCTAACCCTAACCATAACGCTAGTCCCTCTCTAACCCTAAATTTAACCCTTACAACAGCTCTGAAACTAAATCTAAACAGAATCCTGATCCTAACCCTAATTCTAACCTTGACCCTAAATAGAACACTAACTCTAATCCTAAACCTGGACATAAAGCTAACTCTTATCCTACACCTAACCCTAACTCTGAATCTAAACCTAACTCGAACTCTAACCCTAATCATAACACTTACCCTAAACCCTCACCTTAGCTGTAAAACTAACCGTAACCCTCACTCTAACTCCTAACAGTATCCTTCAACCCTAACTCTAATGCTAACCCTAGCCCTAAGCAGAACACTAACCTGAAACCCCTAAGCCCTAACGATAACACTAACCCTAACCCAAACCCTAACCCCTAAGACCAAAGCCTAACCCAAACATTAACCCTAACTCTAACTCTAATCCGAAAATTAATTAGAAACCTAACCCTAACGCTAACCCTAACCCTAACCCTAAACTAAACCTAACCATGACCGGAACCACAATGCCTAACCTGTACCCTCACTCAAACCCTAACCCTAAACTACACCTCTAACCTCTGACACCTTACCATAACCATAATCCTAAACCTACCCAACCCTAACCCTAAATCTAACCCTCACCCCAACCACAATGCCTAACACAAATCGTAACACTAACTCTTATACCTAAGTCTAACCTAAAATCTAACCCTAACCCTAAAGCTAAACAAAACCCGGAAACTTAGCTCTAACCCTAAACACAACCTTAACACTAACCTAAAAACAAACCCAAACCTTAGCCATAACCCTAACCCTCAACCTCTCTTAAACTTCACCCTATCCCTAACCTAAAGCTAACCCTAACTTTAACCCTAACCTTAACCTTGGCCCACTTGTGACCCTAAACATAACCCTTAGTATATCTCTGACCCTAACCCTCGCCCTAAACCTAATCCTAATCCTAACACTGACCCTAACACTAACCTTAAACTAACTTGAAGCCTATCATAAACTTAAACCTAACCCTAACCGCTAACCCTAACTCTAACCCTAACCCTAGCCCTAACCCTAACCCTAATCCTAATCCTAACACTTACCCAAAACCCTCACCTTAACTGTAATCGTAACTCTAAATCTAACCGTAACCCTAAACTTGACCCTAAGTACAACCCTATCCTAAACCTAACTGAAACACTAACCCCTAACCCTAACTCTAACCCAAATCCTTAGCCTGAACCTAATCGAAACCCTTAACATAACCTTAACCAGTAAATATAACTCAAACCCTTACCCTAAGCCGAACCCTCACCCTTAACCAAAATTTCACACTAACCATAACCCTAAACCTACCCTAACTTCATTCAAACCCTAACCCTAACCAAAATTAACACTCATACTAAACATAACCCTAAACCTCAACCTGAACCTAACCTAACCCTGACCCGAACCTGAACCCTAACTGTAACCCTAAACCTCATGCTTAACATAAACTTCACCCTAACACTAACCCTAAAACTAAACGTAACACTAAATCTCCCCCAACCCTGACCCTAGCCCTAAACCTAACCATAAACCTAACCCGAAACTTAACTCTAACCCTGACCCCAAATCTAACTCTAACCCTATTCCTAACGCTAAAACTTACCCTACACACTCAGCTTCAATGGAAACCCAGCAATAACCCTCACCCTAAAATCAAAACCTAACCCCAAACCTTAACCTAACCCTATCCCTAACCTTCACCTAGTCCTAAACTTAACAAGACTTAACCCTAACACTTAACCTAACCCTAAATCTAAACCTAACTTTAACCCTAAACTTCATCCTAAACTTAACCCTAACCCTAACCACTAACTCTAACCCTTAGCTCAACTCTCACCCTTAACTTCAACTTCACCCTAAACCTAACCCTAAACCAAAACCTAACCCTAACCCTAAACCTAACCCTATACCTGACCCTAATATTTACCCAAACACCGAAACCTAACCCTAACACTAAACCTACCCCTAAAGCTACCCCTAACCTTAACTCAAACACCAAACCCTAACCGTTACCCTAACCCTCTTCCTTGACCTATTTTTACCCAAAACCTAAGCCGAACCCTAAACCTAAAACTAAACCAAACCGTAAACAATCCCCTAAATCTAGGCCTAACCCTAAACCTAAACCTAACCCTACCCCTAACCGTAACACCGTAAAACATCAGCTTAATTGTAAACCTAACACTCACACTTACACGATCCCCTAACCCTTTTCCTAACCCTAACGCTATCCTTCATCCTAGCCCTAACACTTACCTAAACCTGACTCTTCCTCTAACCCTAAAATTAACCCTAACCTTAACTCTGCCTTAAACTTAACCCTAAACCTAACAATAACTCTAAACCTGACGCTAACCCTAACCATAATTCCTAGCACTAATTCTTACTCTAAACCTAACCCTAACAACCCTAACCTAGCCCTACCATTTACCGTAAACCTAGCCTTACCCCTAACCTTGCCCAAACCCTAAACCTGAACCTATACCGACCTCTAACACCAACCTTAACCCTAATCTAACCTTAACCCTAACCCTGACTATTAACGGAAACTTCACCCTGAACCTAAGGCTAACTCCAACTCTAACGCTAACCATAACAATTACCATAACCCTCACCTTAAGTGTAAACCTAACCCTAACCCTCCCCCTAACCCTTAACCGTATCCCCAACCCTAAACATAATGTTATCTCCAAACTTATCCCTAAACCTAACCCTAATACGAACAATAACCCTAATCTAACGCTAATCCTAATATTAACCCTAAACTCAACCCTACCCTAACCATAAACCTAACCTTAACACCCTAAACTTAACGTCTAACACTATCTATACTCCTAAACCTATTTCTAACTTTCGCCCTTAACCTAAACTTCACACTAACCCTGAACCTAAACCTAACGCTAACCCTAAACATAAGCCCTAACCCTAACCGAACCCTAAACCTAACCTTAACACTAACCTGAACACAAACCCAAACTCTAGCCCTAACCATAAAAGTAACCTTAACCCTAACCTAAACTTCATCCAAACCCTAACCCTAACCTTCAACCTAAACCCAACCCAAACCCTTCCCTTAAACCTAACCCTAACCATAACGTAAGTCCCTCTCTAACCCTAAATTTGACCCTTACAACAGCTCTGAAACGAAACCTAAACATAATCCTGATCCTAACCCTAATTCTAACCTTGACCCTAAATAGAACACTAACTCTAATCCTAAACCTGGACATAAAGCTAACTCTTATCCTACACCTAACCCTAACTCTGAATCTAAACCTAACTCTAACTCTAACCCTAATCATAACACTTACCCTAAACCTTCACCTTAGCTGTAAAACTAACCGTAACCCTCACTCTAACTCCTAACAGTATCCTTCCACCATAACCCTAATGCTAACCCTGGCCCTAAGCAGAACACTAACCTGAAACCCCTAAGCCCTAACGATAACACTAACCCTAACCCAAACCCTAACCCCTAAGACCAAAGCCTAACCCAAACATTAACCCTAACTCTAACTCTAATCCGAAAATTAATTAGAAACCTAACCCTAACGCTAACCCTAACCCTAACCCTAACCCTAAACTAAACCTAACCATGACCGGAACCACAATGCCTAACCTGTACCCTCACTCAAACCCTAACCCTAAACTACACCTCTAACCTCTGACCCCTTACCATAACCATAATCCTAAACCTACCCAACCCTAACCCTAAATCTAACCCTCACCCCAACCACAATGCCTAACACAAATCGTAACCCTAACTCTTATACCTACGTCTAACCTAAAATCTAACCCTAACCCTAAAGCAAACAAAACCCGTAAACTTAGCTTTAACCCTAAACACAACCTTAACACTAACCTAAAAACAAACCCAAACCTTAGCCATAACCCTAACCCTCAACCTCTCTTAAACTTCACCCTATCCCTAACCTAAAGCTAACCGTAACTTTAACCCTAACCTTAACCTTGGCCCACTTGTGACCCTAAACATAACCCTTAGTATATCTCTGACCCTAACCCTCGCCCTAAACCTAATCCTAACACTGACCCTAACACTAACCTTACCTTAACCTAACTTTAAGCCTATCATAAACTTAAACCTAACCGTAACCCCTAACCCTAACTCTAACCCTAACCCTAGCCCTAACCCTAACCCTAATCCTAACACTTACCCAAAACTCTCACCTTAACTGTAATCGTAACTCTAAATCTAACCGTAACCGTAAACTTGACCCTAAGTACAACCCTATCCTAAATCTAACTGAAACACTAACCCCTAACCCTAACTCTAACCCAAATCCTTAGCCTAAACCTAATCGAAACCCTTAACATAACCTTAACCAGTAAGTATAACTCAAACCCTTACCCTAAGCCGAACCCTCACCCTTAACCAAAATTTCACACTAACCATAACCCTAAACCTACTCTAACTTCATTCAAACCCTAACACTAACCAAAATTAACACTCATACTAAACATAACCCTAAACCTCAACCTGAACCTAACCTAACCCTGACCCGAACCTGAACCCTAACTGCAACCCTAAACCTCATGCTTAACATAAACTTCACCCTAACACTAACCCTAAAACTAAACGTAACACTAAATCTCCCCCAACACTGACCCTAGCCCTAAACCTAACCATAAACCTAACCCGAAACTTAACTCTAACCCTGACCTCAAATCTAACTCTAACCCCATTCCTAACGCTAAAACTTACCCTACACACTCAGCTTCAATGGAAACCCAGCAATAACCCTCACCCTAAAATCAAAACCTAACCCCAAACCTTAACCTAACCCTATCCCTAACCTTCACCTAGTCCTAAACTTAACAAGACTTAACCCTAACACTTAACCTAACCCTAAATCGAAACCTAACTTTAACCCTTAACTTCATCCTAAACTTAACCCTAACCCTAACCACTAACTCTAACCCTTAGCTCAACTCTCACCCTTAACTTCAACTTCACCCTAAACCTAACCCTAAACCAAAACCTAACCCTAACCCTAACCTAACCCTATACCTGACCCTAATATTTACCCAAACACCGAAACCTAACCCTAACACTAAACCTACCCCTAAAGCTACCCCTAACCTTAACTCAAACACCAAACCCTAACCGTTACCCTAACCCTCTTCCTTGACCTATTTTTACCCAAAACCTAAGCCGAACCCTAAACCTAAAACTAAACCAAACCGTAAACAATCCCCTAAATCTAGGCCTAACCCTAAACCTAACCCTAACCCTACCCCTAACCGTAACACCGTAAAACATCAGCTTAATTGTAAACCTAACACTAACACTTACACGATCCCCTAACCCTTTTCCTAACCCTAACGCTATCCTTCATCCTAGCCCTAACACTTACCTAAACCTGACTCTTCCTCTAACCCTAAAATTAACCCTAACCTTAACTCTGCCTTAAACTTAACCCTAAACCTAACAATAACTCTAAACCTGACGCTAACCCTAACCCTAATTCCTAGCACTAATTCTTACTCTAAACCTAACCCTAACAACCCTAACCGAGCCCTACCATTTACCGTAAACCTAGCCTTAACCCTAACCTTGCCAAAACCCTAAACCTGAACCTATACCGACCTCTAACACAAACCTTAACCCTAATCTAACCTTAACCTTAACCCTGACTATTAACGGAAACTTCACCCTGAACCTAAGGCTAACTCCAACTCTAACGCTAACCATAACAATTACCATAACCCTCACCTTAAGTGTAAACCTAACCCTAACCCTCTCCCTAACCCTTAACCGTATCCCCAACCCTAAACATAATGTTATCTCCAAACTTATCCCTAAACCTAACCCTAATACGAACAGTAACCCTAATCTAACCCTAATCCTAATATTAACCCTAAACTCAACCCTACCCTAACCATAAACCTAACTCTAACACGCTAAACTTAACGTCTAACACTATCTATACTCCTAAACGTATTTCTAACTTTCGCCCTTAACCTAAACTTCACACTAACCCTGAACCTAAACCTAACGCTAACCCTAAACATAAGCCCTAACCCTAACCGAACCCTAAACCTAACCTTAACACTAACCTGAACACAAACCCAAACTCTAGCCCTAACCATAAAAATAACCTTAACCCTAACCTAAACTTCATCCAAACCCTAACCCTAACCTTCAACCTAAACCCAACCCAAACCCTTCCCTTAAACCTAACCCTAACCATAACGCTAGTCCCTCTCTAACCCTAAATTTAACCCTTACAACAGCTCTGAAACTAAACCTAAACATAATTCTGAACCTAACCCTAATTCTAACCTTGACCCTAAATAGAACACTAACTCTAATCCTAAACCTGGACATAAAGCTAACTCTTATCCTACACCTAACCCTAACTCTGAATCTAAACCTAACTCGAACTCTAACCCTAATCATAACACTTACCCTAAACCCTCACCTTAGCTGTAAAACTAACCGTAACCCTCACTCTAACTCCTAACAGTATCCTTCCACCCTAACCCTAATGCTAACCCTAGCCCTAAGCAGAACACTAACCTGAAACCCCTAAGCCCTAACGATAACACTAACCCTAACCCAAACCCTAACCCCTAAGACCAAAGCCTAACCCAAACATTAACCCTAACTCTAACTCTAACCCGAAAACTAATTAGAAACCTAACCCTAACCGTAACCCTAACCCTAACCCTAACCCTAAACTACACCTCTAACCTCTGACACCTTACCATAACCATAATCCTAAACTTACCCAACCCTAACCCTAAATCTAACCCTCACCCCAACCACAATGCCTAACACAAATCGTAACCCTAACTGTTATACCTACGTCTAACCTAAAATCTAACCCTAACCCTAAAGCTAAACAAAACCCGTAAACTTAGCTCTAACCCTAAACACAACCTTAACACTAACCTAAAAACAAACCCAAACCTTAGCCATAAACCTAACCCTCAACCTCTCTTAAACTTCACCCTATCCCTAACCTAAAGCTAACCCTAACTTTAACCCTAACCTTAACCTTGGCCCACTTGTGACCCTAAACATAACCCTTAGTATATCTCTGACCCTAACCCTCGCCCTAAACCTAATCCTAATCCTAACACTGACCCTAACACTAACCTTACCTTTACCTAACTTGAAGCCTATCATAAACTTAAACCTAACCCTAACCGCTAACCCTAACTCTAACCCTAACCCTAGCCCTAACCCTAACCCTAATCCTAATCCTAACACTTACCCAAAACCCTCACCTTAACTGTAATCGTAACTCTAAATCTAACCGTAACCCTAAACTTGAACCTAAGTACAACCCTATCCTAAACCTAACTGAAACACTAACCCCTAAACCTAACTCTAACCCAAATCCTTAGCCTAAACCTAATCGAAACCCTTAATATAACCTTAACCAGTAAATATAACTCAAACCCTTACCCTAAGCCGAACCCTCACCCTTAACCAAAATTTCACACTAACCATAACCCTAAACCTACCCTAACTTCATTCAAACCCTAACACTAACCAAAATTAACACTAATACTAAACATAACCCTAAACCTCAACCTGAACCTAACCTAACCCTGACCCGAACCTGAACCCTAACTGCAACCCTAAACCTCATGCTTAACATAAACTTCACCCTAACACTAACCCTAAAACTAAACGTAACACTAAATCTCCCCCAACCCTGACCCTAGCCCTAAACCTAACCATAAACCTAATCCGAAACTTAACTCTAACCCTGACCCCAAATCTAACTCTAACCCTATTCCTAACGCTAAAACTTACCCTACACACTCAGCTTCAATGGAAACCCAGCAATAACCCTCACCCTAAAATCAAAACCTAACCCCAAACCTTAACCTAACCCTATCCCTAACCTTTACCTAGTCCTGAACTTAACAAGACTTAACCCTAACACTTAATCTAACCCTAAATCTAAACCTAACCTTAACCCTAACCTTCAACCTAAACCCAACCCAAACCCTTACCTTAAACCTAACCCTAACCATAACGCTAGTCCCTCTCTAACCCTAAATTTAACCCTTACAACAGCTCTGAAACTAAACCTAAACATAATCCTGATCCTAACCCTAATTCTAACCTTGACCCTAAATAGAACACTAACTCTAATCCTAAACCTGGACATAAAGCTAACTCTTATCCTACACCTAACCCTAACTCTGAATCTAAACCTAACTCGAACTCTAACCCTAATCATAACACTTACCCTAAACCCTCACCTTAGCTGTAAAACTAACCGTAACCCTCACTCTAACTCCTAACAGTATCCTTCAACCCTAACCCTAATGCTAACCCTTGCCCTAAGCAGAACACTAACCTGAAACCCCTAAGCCCTAACGATAACACTAACCCTAACCCAAACCCTAACCCCTAAGACCAAAGCCTAACCCAAACATTAACCCTAACTCTAACTCTAACCCGAAAACTAATTAGAAACCTAACCCTAACCCTAACTCTAACCCTAACCCTAACCCTAACACTAACCCTAACTCTAACCCTAACTCTAACCCTAAACTAAACCTAATCATGACCGGAACCACAGTGCCTAACCTGTACTCTCACTCAAACCCTAACCCTAAACTACACCTCTAACCTCTGACACCTTACCAGAACCATAATCCTAAACCTACCCAACCCTAACCCTAAATCTAACCCTCACCCCAACCACAATGCCTAACACAAATCGTAACCCTAACTCTTATACCTAAGTCTAACCTAAAATCTAACCCTAACCCTAAAGCTAAACAAAACCCGGAAACTTAGCTCTAACCCTAAACACAACCTTTACACTAACCTAAAAACAAACCCAAACCTTATCCATAACCGTAAACCTCAACCTCTCTTAAACTTCACCCTATCCCTAACCTAAAGCTAACCCTAACTTTAACCCTAACCTTAACCTTGGCCCACTTGTGACCGTAAACATACCTCTTAGTATATCTCTGACCCTAACCCTCGCCCTAAACCTAATCCTAATCCTAACACTGACCCTAACACTAACCTTACCTTAACCTAACTTGAAGCCTATCATAAACTTAAACCTAACCCTAACCCCTAACCCTAACTCTAACCCTAACCCTAGCCCTAACCCTAATCCTAACACTTACCCAAAACCCTCACCTTAACTGTAATCGTAACTCTAAATCTAACCGTAACCCTAAACTTGACCCTAAGTACAACCCTATCCTAAACCTAACTGAAACACTAACCCCTAACCCTAACTCTAACCCAAATCCTTAGCCTAAACCTAATCTAAACCCTTAACATAACCTTAACCAGTAAATATAACTCAAACCCTTACCCTAAGCCGAACCCTCACCCTTAACCAAAATTTCACACTAACCATAACCCTAAACCTACCCTAACTTCATTCAAACCCTAACCCTAACCAAAATTAACACTAATACTAAACATAACCCTAAACCTCAACCTGAACCTAACCTAACCCTGACCCGAACCTGAACCCTAACCGCAACCCTAAACCTCATGCTTAACATAAACTTCACCCTAACACTAACCCTAAAACTAAACGTAACACTAAATCTCCCCCAACCCTGACCCTAGCCCGAAACCTAACCATAAACCTAACCCGAAACTTAACTCTAACCCTGACCCCAAATCTAACTCTAACCCTATTCCTAACGCTAAAACTTACCCTACACACTCAGCTTCAATGGAAACCCAGCAATAACCCTCACCCTAAAATCAAAACCTAACCCCAAACCTTAACCTAACCCTATCCCTAACCTTCACCTAGTCCTAAACTTAACAAGACTTAACCCTAACACTTAACCTAACCCTAAATCGAAACCTAACCTTAACCCTAAACTTCATCCTAAACTTAACCCTAACCCTAACCACTAACTCTAACCCTCAGCTCAACTCTCACCCTGAACTTCTACTTCACCCTAAACCTAACCCTAAACCAAAACCTAACCCTAACCCTAAACCTAACCCTATACCTGACCCTAATATTTACCCAAACACCTAAACCTAACCCTAACACTAAACCTACCCCTAAAGCTACCCCTAACCTTAACTCAAACACCAAACCCTAACCCTTACCCTAACCCTCATCCTTGACCTATTTTTACCCAAAACCTAAGCCGAACCCTAACCTAAAACTAAACCAAACCGTAAACAATCCCCTAAATCTAGGCCTAACCATAAACCTAACCCTAACCCTACCCCTAACCGTAACACCGTAAAACATCCGCTTAATTGTGAACCTAACACTAACACTCACACGATCCCCTAACCCTTTTCCTAACCCTAATGCTATCCTTCATCCTAGCCCTAACAATTACCTAAACCTGACTCTTCCTCTAACTCTAAAATTAACCCTAACCTTAACTCTGCCTTAAACTTAACCCTAAACCTAACAATAACTCTAAACCTGATGCTAACCCTAAGCCTAATTCCTAGCACTAATTCTTACTCTAAACCTAACCCTAACAACCCTAACCTAGCCCTACCATTTACCGTAAACCTAGCCTTAACCCTAACCTTGCCCAAATCCTAAACCTAAACCCTTTACCGAACTCTAACACCAACCTTAACCCTAATCTAACCTTAACCCTAACCCTGACTATTAACGGAAACTTCACCCTAAACCTAAGGCTAACTCCAACTCTAACGCTAACCATAACAATTACCATAACCCTCACCTTAAGTGTAAACCTAACCCTAACCCTCTCCCTAACCCTTAACCGTATCCCCAACCCTAAACATAATGTTATCTCCAAACTTATCCCTAAACCTAACCCTAATACGAACAGTAACCCTAATCTAACCCTAATCCTAATATTAACCCTAAACTCAACCCTACCCTAATCATAAACCTAACCCTAACACCCTAAACTTAACGTCTAACACTATCTATACTCCTAAACCTATTTCTAACTTTCGCCCTTAACCTAAACTTCACACTAACCCTGAACCTAAACCTAACGCTAACCCTAAACATAAGCCCTAACCCTAACCGAACCCTAAACCTAACCTTAACACTAACCTGAACACAAACCCAAACTCTAGCCCTAACCATAAAAATAACCTTAACCCTAACCTAAACTTCATCCAAACCCTAACCCTAACCTTCAACCTAAACCCAACCCAAACCCTTACCTTAAACCTAACCCTAACCATAACGCTAGTCCCTCTCTAACCCTAAATTTAACCCTTACAACAGCTCTGGAACTAAACCTAAACATAATTCTGATCCTAACCCTAATTCTAACCTTGACCCTAAATAGAACACTAACTCTAATCCTAAACCTGGACATAAAGCTAACTCTTATCCTACACCTAACCCTAACTCTGAATCTAAACCTAACTCTAACTCTAACCCTAATCATAACACTTACCCTAAACCCTCACCTTAGCTGTAAAACTAACCGTAACCCTCACTCTAACTCCTAACAGTATCCTTCCACCCTAACCCTAATGCTAACCCTAGCCCTAAGCAGAACACTAACCTGAAACCCCTAAGCCCTAATGATAACACTAACCCTAACCCAAACCCTAACCCCTAAGACCAAAGCCTAACCCAAACATTAACCCTAACTCTAACTCTAACCCGAAAACTAATTAGAAACCTAACCCTAACCCTAACCCTAACCCTAAACTAAACCTAACCATGACCGGAACCACAATGCCTAACCTGTACCCTCACTCAAACCCTAACCCTAAACTACACCTCTAACCTCTGACACCTTACCATAACCATAATCCTAAACCTACCCAACCCTAACCCTAAATCTAACCCTCACCCCAACCACAATGCCTAACACAAATCGTAACCCTAACTCTTATACCTAAGTCTAACCTAAAATCTAACCCTAACCCTAAAGCTAAACAAAACCCGGAAACTTAGCTCTAACCCTAAACACAACCTTAACACTAACCTAAAAACAAACCCAAACCTTATCCATAACCCTAACCCTCAACCTCTCTTAAACTTCACCCTATCCCTAACCTAAAGCTAACCCTAACTTTAACCCTAACCTTAACCTTGGCCCACTTGTGACCCTAAACATAACCCTTAGTATATCTCTGACCCTAACCCTCGCCCTAAACCTAATCCTAATCCTAACACTGACCCTAACACTAACCTTACCTTAACCTAACTTGAAGCCTATCATAAACTTAAACCTGACCCTAACCCCTAACCCTAACTCTAACCCCAACCCTAGCCCTAACCCTAACCCTAATCCTAACACTTACCCAAAACCCTCACCTTAACTGTAATCGTAACTCTAAATCTAACCGTGACCCTAAACTTGACCCTAAGTACAACCCTATCCTAAACCTAACTGAAACACTAACCCCTAACCCTAACTCTAACCCAAATCCTTAGCCTAAACCTAATCGAAACCCTTAACATAACCTTAACCAGTAAATATAACTCAAACCCTTACCCTAAGCCGAACCCTCACCCTTAACCAAAATTTCACACTAACCATAACCCTAAACCTACCCTAACTTCATTCAAACCCTAACCCTAACCAAAATTAACACTGATACTAAACATAACCCTAAACCTCAACCTGAACCTAACCTAACCCTGACCCGAACCTGAACCCTAACCGCAACCCTAAACCTCATGCTTAACATAAACTTCACCTTAACACTAACCCCAAAACTAAACGTAACACTAAATCTCCCCCAACACTGACCCTAGCCCGAAACCTAACCATAAACCTAACCCAAAACTTAACTCTAACCCTGACCCCAAATCTAACTCTAACCCTATTCCTAACGCTAAAACTTACCCTACACACTCAGCTTCAATGGAAACCCAGCAATAACCCTCACCCTAAAATCAAAACCTAACCCCAAACCTTAACCTAACCCTATCCCTAACCTTCACCTAGTCCTAAACTTAACAAGACTTAACCCTAACACTTAACCTAACCCTAAATCGAAACCTAACCTTAACCCTAAACTTCATCCTAAACTTAACCCTAACCCTAACCACTAACTCTAACCCTCAGCTCAACTCTCACCCTGAACTTCAACTTCACCCTAAACCTAACCCTAAACCAAAACCTAACCCTAACCCTAAACCTAACCCTATACCTGACCCTAATATTTACCCAAACACCTAAACCTAACCCTAACACTAAACCTACCCCTAACGCTACCCCTAACCTTAAGTCAAACACCAAACCCTAACCCTTACCCTAACCCTCATCCTTGACCTATTTTTACCCAAAACCTAAGCCGAACCCTAAACCTAAAACTAAACCAAACCGTAAACAATCCCCTAAATCTAGGCCTAACCCTAAACCTAACCCTAACCCTACCCCTAACCGTAACACCGTAAAACATCAGCTTAATTGTGAACCTAACACTAACACTCACACGATCCCCTAACCCTTTTCCTAACCCTAACGCTATCCTTCATCCTAGCCCTAACACTTACCTAAACCTGACTCTTCCTCTAACTCTAAAATTAACCCTAACCTTAACTCTGCCTTAAACTTAACCCTAAACCTAACAATAACTCTAAACCTGATGCTAACCCTAAGCCTAATTCCTAGCACTAATTCTTACTCTAAACCTAACCCTAACAACCCTAACCTAGCCCTACCATTTACCGTAAACCTAGCCTTAACCCTAACCTTGCCCAAATCCTAAACCTAAACCCTTTACCGAACTCTAACACCAACCTTAACCCTAATCTAACCTTAACCCTAACCCTGACTATTAACGGAAACTTCACCCTAAACCTAAGGCTAACTCCAACTCTAACGCTAACCATAACAATTACCATAACCCTCACCTTAAGTGTAAACCTAACCCTAACCCTCTCCCTAACCCTTAACCGTATCCCCAACCCTAAAAATACTATCTCTCTATGTTATCCCTAAACCTAACCCTAATACGAACAGTAACCCTAATCTAACCCTAATCCTAATATTAACCCTAAACTCAACCCTACCCTAATCATAAACCTAACCCTAACACCCTAAACTTAACGTCTAACACTATCTATACTCCTAAACCTATTTCTAACTTTCGCCCTTAACCTAAACTTCACACTAACCCTGAACCTAAACCTAACGCTAACCCTAAACATAAGCCCTAACCCTAACCGAACCCTAAACCTAACCTTAACACTAACCTGAACACAAACCCAAACTCTAGCCCTAACCATAAAAATAACCTTAACCCTAACCTAAACTTCATCCAAACCCTAACCCTAACCTTCAACCTAAACCCAACCCAAACCCTTACCTTAAACCTAACCCTAACCATAACGCTAGTCCCTCTCTAACCCTAAATTTAACCCTTACAACAGCTCTGGAACTAAACCTAAACATAATTCTGATCCTAACCCTAATTCTAACCTTGACCCTAAATAGAACACTAACTCTAATCCTAAACCTGGACATAAAGCTAACTCTTATCCTACACCTAACCCTAACTCTGAATCTAAACCTAACTCTAACTCTAACCCTAATCATAACACTTACCCTAAACCCTCACCTTAGCTGTAAAACTAACCGTAACCCTCACTCTAACTCCTAACAGTATCCTTCCACCCTAACCCTAATGCTAACCCTAACCCTAAGCAGAACACTAACCTGAAACCCCTAAGCCCTAATGATAACACTAACCCTAACCCAAACCCTAACCCCTAAGACCAAAGCCTAACCCAAACATTAACCCTAACTCTAACTCTAACCCGAAAACTAATTAGAAACCTAACCCTAACCCTAACCCTAACCCTAAACTAAACCTAACCATGACCGGAACCACAATGCCTAACCTGTACCCTCACTCAAACCCTAACCCTAAACTACACCTCTAACCTCTGACACCTTACCATAACCATAATCCTAAACCTACCCAACCCTAACCCTAAATCTAACCCTCACCCCAACCACAATGCCTAACACAAATCGTAACCCTAACTCTTATACCTAAGTCTAACCTAAAATCTAACCCTAACCCTAAAGCTAAACAAAACCCGGAAACTTAGCTCTAACCCTAAACACAACCTTAACACTAACCTAAAAACAAACCCAAACCTTAGCCATAACCCTAACCCTCAACCTCTCTTAAACTTCACCCTATCCCTAACCTAAAGCTAACCCTAACTTTAACCCTAACCTTAACCTTGGCCCACTTGTGACCCTAAACATAACCCTTAGTATATCTCTGACCCTAACCCTCGCCCTAAACCTAATCCTAATCCTAACACTGACCCTAACACTAACCTTACCTTAACCTAACTTGAAGCCTATCATAAACTTAAACCTGACCCTAACCCCTAACCCTAACTCTAACCCCAACCCTAGCCCTAACCCTAACCCTAATCCTAACACTTACCCAAAACCCTCACCTTAACTGTAATCGTAACTCTAAATCTAACCGTGACCCTAAACTTGACCCTAAGTACAACCCTATCCTAAACCTAACTGAAACACTAACCCCTAACCCTAACTCTAACCCAAATCCTTAGCCTAAACCTAATCGAAACCCTTAACATAACCTTAACCAGTAAATATAACTCAAACCCTTACCCTAAGCCGAACCCTCACCCTTAACCAAAATTTCACACTAACCATAACCCTAAACCTACCCTAACTTCATTCAAACCCTAACCCTAACCAAAATTAACACTGATACTAAACATAACCCTAAACCTCAACCTGAACCTAACCTAACCCTGACCCGAACCTGAACCCTAACCGCAACCCTAAACCTCATGCTTAACATAAACTTCACCTTAACACTAACCCCAAAACTAAACGTAACACTAAATCTCCCCCAACACTGACCCTAGCCCGAAACCTAACCATAAACCTAACCCAAAACTTAACTCTAACCCTGACCCCAAATCTAACTCTAACCCTATTCCTAACGCTAAAACTTACCCTACACACTCAGCTTCAATGGAAACCCAGCAATAACCCTCACCCTAAAATCAAAACCTAACCCCAAACCTTAACCTAACCCTATCCCTAACCTTCACCTAGTCCTAAACTTAACAAGACTTAACCCTAACACTTAACCTAACCCTAAATCGAAACCTAACCTTAACCCTAAACTTCATCCTAAACTTAACCCTAACCCTAACCACTAACTCTAACCCTCAGCTCAACTCTCACCCTGAACTTCAACTTCACCCTAAACCTAACCCTAAACCAAAACCTAACCCTAACCCTAAACCTAACCCTATACCTGACCCTAATATTTACCCAAACACCTAAACCTAACCCTAACACTAAACCTACCCCTAACGCTACCCCTAACCTTAAGTCAAACACCAAACCCTAACCCTTACCCTAACCCTCATCCTTGACCTATTTTTACCCAAAACCTAAGCCGAACCCTAAACCTAAAACTAAACCAAACCGTAAACAATCCCCTAAATCTAGGCCTAACCCTAAACCTAACCCTAACCCTACCCCTAACCGTAACACCGTAAAACATCAGCTTAATTGTGAACCTAACACTAACACTCACACGATCCCCTAACCCTTTTCCTAACCCTAACGCTATCCTTCATCCTAGCCCTAACACTTACCTAAACCTGACTCTTCCTCTAACTCTAAAATTAACCCTAACCTTAACTCTGCCTTAAACTTAACCCTAAACCTAACAATAACTCTAAACCTGATGCTAACCCTAAGCCTAATTCCTAGCACTAATTCTTACTCTAAACCTAACCCTAACAACCCTAACCTAGCCCTACCATTTACCGTAAACCTAGCCTTAACCCTAACCTTGCCCAAATCCTAAACCTAAACCCTTTACCGAACTCTAACACCAACCTTAACCCTAATCTAACCTTAACCCTAACCCTGACTATTAACGGAAACTTCACCCTAAACCTAAGGCTAACTCCAACTCTAACGCTAACCATAACAATTACCATAACCCTCACCTTAAGTGTAAACCTAACCCTAACCCTCTCCCTAACCCTTAACCGTATCCCCAACCCTAAACATAATGTTATCTCCAAACTTATCCCTAAACCTAACCCTAATACGAACAGTAACCCTAATCTAACCCTAATCCTAATATTAACCCTAAACTCAACCCTACCCTAATCATAAACCTAACCCTAACACCCTAAACTTAACGTCTAACACTATCTATACTCCTAAACCTATTTCTAACTTTCGCCCTTAACCTAAACTTCACACTAACCCTGAACCTAAACCTAACGCTAACCCTAAACATAAGCCCTAACCCTAACCGAACCCTAAACCTAACCTTAACACTAACCTGAACACAAACCCAAACTCTAGCCCTAACCATAAAAATAACCTTAACCCTAACCTAAACTTCATCCAAACCCTAACCCTAACCTTCAACCTAAACCCAACCCAAACCCTTACCTTAAACCTAACCCTAACCATAACGCTAGTCCCTCTCTAACCCTAAATTTAACCCTTACAACAGCTCTGGAACTAAACCTAAACATAATTCTGATCCTAACCCTAATTCTAACCTTGACCCTAAATAGAACACTAACTCTAATCCTAAACCTGGACATAAAGCTAACTCTTATCCTACACCTAACCCTAACTCTGAATCTAAACCTAACTCTAACTCTAACCCTAATCATAACACTTACCCTAAACCCTCACCTTAGCTGTAAAACTAACCGTAACCCTCACTCTAACTCCTAACAGTATCCTTCCACCCTAACCCTAATGCTAACCCTAACCCTAAGCAGAACACTAACCTGAAACCCCTAAGCCCTAATGATAACACTAACCCTAACCCAAACCCTAACCCCTAAGACCAAAGCCTAACCCAAACATTAACCCTAACTCTAACTCTAACCCGAAAACTAATTAGAAACCTAACCCTAACCCTAACCCTAACCCTAAACTAAACCTAACCATGACCGGAACCACAATGCCTAACCTGTACCCTCACTCAAACCCTAACCCTAAACTACACCTCTAACCTCTGACACCTTACCATAACCATAATCCTAAACCTACCCAACCCTAACCCTAAATCTAACCCTCACCCCAACCACAATGCCTAACACAAATCGTAACCCTAACTCTTATACCTAAGTCTAACCTAAAATCTAACCCTAACCCTAAAGCTAAACAAAACCCGGAAACTTAGCTCTAACCCTAAACACAACCTTAACACTAACCTAAAAACAAACCCAAACCTTAGCCATAACCCTAACCCTCAACCTCTCTTAAACTTCACCCTATCCCTAACCTAAAGCTAACCCTAACTTTAACCCTAACCTTAACCTTGGCCCACTTGTGACCCTAAACATAACCCTTAGTATATCTCTGACCCTAACCCTCGCCCTAAACCTAATCCTAATCCTAACACTGACCCTAACACTAACCTTACCTTAACCTAACTTGAAGCCTATCATAAACTTAAACCTGACCCTAACCCCTAACCCTAACTCTAACCCTAACCCTAGCCCTAACCCTAACCCTAATCCTAACACTTACCCAAAACCCTCACCTTAACTGTAATCGTAACTCTAAATCTAACCGTAACCCTAAACTTGACCCTAAGTACAACCCTATCCTAAACCTAACTGAAACACTAACCCCTAACCCTAACTCTAACCCAAATCCTTAGCCTAAACCTAATCGAAACCCTTAACATAACCTTAACCAGTAAATATAACTCAAACCCTTACCCTAAGCCGAACCCTCACCCTTAACCAAAATTTCACACTAACCATAACCCTAAACCTACCCTAACTTCATTCAAACCCTAACCCTAACCAAAATTAACACTGATACTAAACATAACCCTAAACCTCAACCTGAACCTAACCTAACCCTGACCCGAACCTGAACCCTAACCGCAACCCTAAACCTCATGCTTAACATAAACTTCACCTTAACACTAACCCCAAAACTAAACGTAACACTAAATCTCCCCCAACACTGACCCTAGCCCGAAACCTAACCATAAACCTAACCCGAAACTTAACTCTAACCCTGACCCCAAATCTAACTCTAACCCTATTCCTAACGCTAAAACTTACCCTACACACTCAGCTTCAATGGAAACCCAGCAATAACCCTCACCCTAAAATCAAAACCTAACCCCAAACCTTAACCTAACCCTATCCCTAACCTTCACCTAGTCCTAAACTTAACAAGACTTAACCCTAACACTTAACCTAACCCTAAATCGAAACCTAACCTTAACCCTAAACTTCATCCTAAACTTAACCCTAACCCTAACCACTAACTCTAACCCTCAGCTCAACTCTCACCCTGAACTTCAACTTCACCCTAAACCTAACCCTAAACCAAAACCTAACCCTAACCCTAAACCTAACCCTATACCTGACCCTAATATTTACCCAAACACCTAAACCTAACCCTAACACTAAACCTACCCCTAACGCTACCCCTAACCTTAAGTCAAACACCAAACCCTAACCCTTACCCTAACCCTCATCCTTGACCTATTTTTACCCAAAACCTAAGCCGAACCCTAAACCTAAAACTAAACCAAACCGTAAACAATCCCCTAAATCTAGGCCTAACCCTAAACCTAACCCTAACCCTACCCCTAACCGTAACACCGTAAAACATCAGCTTAATTGTGAACCTAACACTAACACTCACACGATCCCCTAACCCTTTTCCTAACCCTAACGCTATCCTTCATCCTAGCCCTAACACTTACCTAAACCTGACTCTTCCTCTAACTCTAAAATTAACCCTAACCTTAACTCTGCCTTAAACTTAACCCTAAACCTAACAATAACTCTAAACCTGATGCTAACCCTAAGCCTAATTCCTAGCACTAATTCTTACTCTAAACCTAACCCTAACAACCCTAACCTAGCCCTACCATTTACCGTAAACCTAGCCTTAACCCTAACCTTGCCCAAATCCTAAACCTAAACCCTTTACCGAACTCTAACACCAACCTTAACCCTAATCTAACCTTAACCCTAACCCTGACTATTAACGGAAACTTCACCCTAAACCTAAGGCTAACTCCAACTCTAACGCTAACCATAACAATTACCATAACCCTCACCTTAAGTGTAAACCTAACCCTAACCCTCTCCCTAACCCTTAACCGTATCCCCAACCCTAAACATAATGTTATCTCCAAACTTATCCCTAAACCTAACCCTAATACGAACAGTAACCCTAATCTAACCCTAATCCTAATATTAACCCTAAACTCAACCCTACCCTAATCATAAACCTAACCCTAACACCCTAAACTTAACGTCTAACACTATCTATACTCCTAAACCTATTTCTAACTTTCGCCCTTAACCTAAACTTCACACTAACCCTGAACCTAAACCTAACGCTAACCCTAAACATAAGCCCTAACCCTAACCGAACCCTAAACCTAACCTTAACACTAACCTGAACACAAACCCAAACTCTAGCCCTAACCATAAAAATAACCTTAACCCTAACCTAAACTTCATCCAAACCCTAACCCTAACCTTCAACCTAAACCCAACCCAAACCCTTACCTTAAACCTAACCCTAACCATAACGCTAGTCCCTCTCTAACCCTAAATTTAACCCTTACAACAGCTCTGGAACTAAACCTAAACAGAATCCTGATCCTAACCCTAATTCTAACCTTGACCCTAAATAGAACACTAACTCTAATCCTAAACCTGGACATAAAGCTAACTCTTATCCTACACCTAACCCTAACTCTGAATCTAAACCTAACTCTAACTCTAACCCTAATCATAACACTTACCCTAAACCCTCACCTTAGCTGTAAAACTAACCGTAACCCTCACTCTAACTCCTAACAGTATCCTTCCACCCTAACCCTAATGCTAACCCTAGCCCTAAGCAGAACACTAACCTGAAACCCCTAAGCCCTAACGATAACACTAACCCTAACCCAAACCCTAACCCCTAAGACCAAAGCCTAACCCAAACATTAACCCTAACTCTAACTCTAACCCGAAAACTAATTAGAAACCTAACCCTAACCCTAACCCTAACCCTAAACTAAACCTAACCATGACCGGAACCACAATGCCTAACCTGTACCCTCACTCAAACCCTAACCCTAAACTACACCTCTAACCTCTGACACCTTACCATATCCATAATCCTAAACCTACCCAACCCTAACCCTAAATCTAACCCTCACCCCAACCACAATGCCTAACACAAATCGTAACCCTAACTCTTATACCTAAGTCTAACCTAAAATCTAACCCTAACCCTAAAGCTAAACAAAACCCGGAAACTTAGCTCTAACCCTAAACACAACCTTAACACTAACCTAAAAACAAACCCAAACCTTAGCCATAACCCTAACCCTCAACCTCTCTTAAACTTCACCCTATCCCTAACCTAAAGCTAACCCTAACTTTAACCCTAAACTTAACCTTGGCCCACTTGTGACCCTAAACATAACCCTTAGTATATCTCTGACCCTAACCCTCGCCCTAAACCTAATCCTAATCCTAAAACTGACCCTAACACTAACCTTACCTTAACCTAACTTGAAGCCTATCATAAACATAAACCTAACCCTAACCCCTAACCCTAACTCTAACCCTAACCCTAGCCCTAACCCTAACCCTAATCCTAACACTTACCCAAAACCCTCACCTTAACTGTAATCGTAACTCTAAATCTAACCGTAACCCTAAACTTGACCCTAAGTACAACCCTATCCTAAACCTAACTGAAACACTAACCCCTAACCCTAACTCTAACCCAAATCCTTAGCCTAAACCTAATCGAAACCCTTAACATAACCTTAACCAGTAAATATAACTCAAACCCTTACCCTAAGCCGAACCCTCACCCTTAACCAAAATTTCACACTAACCATAACCCTAAACCTACCCTAACTTCATTCAAACCCTAACCCTAACCAAAATTAACACTAATACTAAACATAACCCTAAACCTCAAACTGAACCTAACCTAAACCTGACCCGAACCTGAACCCTAACCGCAACCCTAAACCTCATGCTTAACATAAACTTCACCCTAACACTAACCCTAAAACTAAACGTAACACTAAATCTCCCCCAACCCTGACCCTAGCCCTAAACCTAACCATAAACCTAATCCGAAACTTAACTCTAACCCTGACCCCAAATCTAACTCTAACCCTATTCCTAACGCTAAAACTTACCCTACACACTCAGCTTCAATGGAAACCCAGCAATAACCCTCACCCTAAAATCAAAACCTAACCCCAAACCTTAACCTAACCCTATCCCTAACCTTCACCTAGTCCTAAACTTAACAAGACTTAACCCTAACACTTAACCTAACCCTAAATCGAAACCTAACCTTAACCCTAAACTTCATCCTAAACTTAACCCTAACCCTAACCACTAACTCTAACCCTCAGCTCAACTCTCACCCTGAACTTCAACTTCACCCTAAACCTAACCCTAAACCAAAACCTAACCCTAACCCTAAACCTAACCCTATACCTGACCCTAATATTTACCCAAACACCTAAACCTAACCCTAACACTAAACCTACCCCTAAAGCTACCCCTAACCTTAAGTCAAACACCAAACCCTAACCCTTACCCTAACCCTCATCCTTGACCTATTTTTACCCAAAACCTAAGCCGAACCCTAAACCTAAAACTAAACCAAACCGTAAACAATCCCCTAAATCTAGGCCTAACCCTAAACCTAACCCTAACCCTACCCCTAACCGTAACACCGTAAAACATCAGCTTAATTGTGAACCTAACACTAACACTCACACGATCCCCTAACCCTTTTCCTAACCCTAATGCTATCCTTCATCCTAGCCCTAACAATTACCTAAACGTGACTCTTCCTCTAACTCTAAAATTAACCCTAACCTTAACTCTGCCTTAAACTTAACCCTAAACCTAACAATAACTCTAAACCTGATGCTAACCCTAAGCCTAATTCCTAGCACTAATTCTTACTCTAAACCTAACCCTAACAACCCTAACCTAGCCCTACCATTTACCGTAAACCTAGCCTTAACCCTAACCTTGCCCAAATCCTAAACCTAAACCCTTTACCGAACTCTAACACCAACCTTAACCCTAATCTAACCTTAACCCTAACCCTGACTATTAACGGAAACTTCACCCTAAACCTAAGGCTAACTCCAACTCTAACGCTAACCATAACAATTACCATAACCCTCACCTTAAGTGTAAACCTAACCCTAACCCTCTCCCTAACCCTTAACCGTATCCCCAACCCTAAACATAATGTTATCTCCAAACTTATCCCTAAACCTAACCCTAATACGAACAGTAACCCTAATCTAACCCTAATCCTAATATTAACCCTAAACTCAACCCTACCCTAACCATAAACCTAACCCTAACACCCTAAACTTAACGTCTAACACTATCTATACTCCTAAACCTATTTCTAACTTTCGCCCTTAACCTAAACTTCACACTAACCCTGAACCTAAACCTAACGCTAACCCTAAACATAAGCCCTAACCCTAACCGAACCCTAAACCTAACCTTAACACTAACCTGAACACAAACCCAAACTCTAGCCCTAACCATAAAAATAACCTTAACCCTAACCTAAACTTCATCCAAACCCTAACCCTAACCTTCAACCTAAACCCAACGCAAACCCTTACCTTAAACCTAACCCTAACCATAACGCTAGTCCCTCTCTAACCCTAAATTTAACCCTTACAACAGCTCTGGAACTAAACCTAAACATAATTCTGATCCTAACCCTAATTCTAACCTTGACCCTAAATAGAACACTAACTCTAATCCTAAACCTGGACATAAAGCTAACTCTTATCCTACACCTAACCCTAACTCTGAATCTAAACCTAACTCTAACTCTAACCCTAATCATAACACTTACCCTAAACCCTCACCTTAGCTGTAAAACTAACCGTAACCCTCACTCTAACTCCTAACAGTATCCTTCCACCCTAACCCTAATGCTAACCCTAACCCTAAGCAGAACACTAACCTGAAACCCCTAAGCCCTAACGATAACACTAACCCTAACCCAAACCCTAACCCCTAAGACCAAAGCCTAACCCAAACATTAACCCTAACTCTAACTCTAACCCGAAAACTAATTAGAAACCTAACCCTAACCCTAACCCTAACCCTAAACTAAACCTAACCATGACCGGAACCACAATGCCTAACCTGTACCCTCACTCAAACCCTAACCCTAAACTACACCTCTAACCTCTGACACCTTACCATAACCATAATCCTAAACCTACCCAACCCTAACCCTAAATCTAACCCTCACCCCAACCACAATGCCTAACACAAATCGTAACCCTAACTCTTATACCTAAGTCTAACCTAAAATCTAACCCTAACCCTAAAGCTAAACAAAACCTGGAAACTTAGCTCTAACCCTAAACACAACCTTAACACTAACCTAAAAACAAACCCAAACCTTAGCCATAACCCTAACCCTCAACCTCTCTTAAACTTCACCCTATCCCTACCCTAAAGCTAACCCTAACTTTAACCCTAACCTTAACCTTGGCCCACTTGTGACCCTAAACATAACCCTTAGTATATCTCTGACCCTAACCCTCGCCCTAAACCTAATCCTAATCCTAACACTGACCCTAACACTAACCTTACCTTAACCTAACTTGAAGCCTATCATAAACTTAAACCTGACCCTAACCCCTAACCCTAACTCTAACCCTAACCCTAGCCCTAACCCTAACCCTAATCCTAACACTTACCCAAAACCCTCACCTTAACTGTAATCGTAACTCTAAATCTAACCGTAACCCTAAACTTGACCCTAAGTACAACCCTATCCTAAACCTAACTGAAACACTAACCCCTAACCCTAACTCTAACCCAAATCCTTAGCCTAAACCTAATCGAAACCCTTAACATAACCTTAACCAGTAAATATAACTCAAACCCTTACCCTAAGCCGAACCCTCACCCTTAACCAAAATTTCACACTAACCATAACCCTAAACCTACCCTAACTTCATTCAAACCCTAACCCTAACCAAAATTAACACTGATACTAAACATAACCCTAAACCTCAACCTGAACCTAACCTAACCCTGACCCGAACCTGAACCCTAACCGCAACCCTAAACCTCATGCTTAACATAAACTTCACCTTAACACTAACCCCAAAACTAAACGTAACACTAAATCTCCCCCAACACTGACCCTAGCCCGAAACCTAACCATAAACCTAACCCAAAACTTAACTCTAACCCTGACCCCAAATCTAACTCTAACCCTATTCCTAACGCTAAAACTTACCCTACACACTCAGCTTCAATGGAAACCCAGCAATAACCCTCACCCTAAAATCAAAACCTAACCCCAAACCTTAACCTAACCCTATCCCTAACCTTCACCTAGTCCTAAACTTAACAAGACTTAACCCTAACACTTAACCTAACCCTAAATCGAAACCTAACCTTAACCCTAAACTTCATCCTAAACTTAACCCTAACCCTAACCACTAACTCTAACCCTCAGCTCAACTCTCACCCTGAACTTCAACTTCACCCTAAACCTAACCCTAAACCAAAACCTAACCCTAACCCTAAACCTAACCCTATACCTGACCCTAATATTTACCCAAACACCTAAACCTAACCCTAACACTAAACCTACCCCTAAAGCTACCCCTAACCTTAAGTCAAACACCAAACCCTAACCCTTACCCTAACCCTCATCCTTGACCTATTTTTACCCAAAACCTAAGCCGAACCCTAAACCTAAAACTAAACCAAACCGTAAACAATCCCCTAAATCTAGGCCTAACCCTAAACCTAACCCTAACCCTACCCCTAACCGTAACACCGTAAAACATCAGCTTAATTGTGAACCTAACACTAACACTCACACGATCCCCTAACCCTTTTCCTAACCCTAACGCTATCCTTCATCCTAGCCCTAACACTTACCTAAACCTGACTCTTCCTCTAACTCTAAAATTAACCCTAACCTTAACTCTGCCTTAAACTTAACCCTAAACCTAACAATAACTCTAAACCTGATGCTAACCCTAAGCCTAATTCCTAGCACTAATTCTTACTCTAAACCTAACCCTAACAACCCTAACCTAGCCCTACCATTTACCGTAAACCTAGTCTTAACCCTAACCTTGCCCAAATCCTAAACCTAAACCCTTTACCGAACTCTAACACCAACCTTAACCCTAATCTAACCTTAACCCTAACCCTGACTATTAACGGAAACTTCACCCTAAACCTAAGGCTAACTCCAACTCTAACGCTAACCATAACAATTACCATAACCCTCACCTTAAGTGTAAACCTAACCCTAACCCTCTCCCTAACCCTTAACCGTATCCCCAACCCTAAACATAATGTTATCTCCAAACTTATCCCTACACCTAACCCTAATACGAACAGGAACCCTAATCTAACCCTAATCCTAATATTAACCCTAAACTCAACCCTACCCTAACCATAAACCTAACCCTAACACCCTAAACTTAACGTCTAACACTATCTATACTCCTAAACCTATTTCTAACTTTCGCCCTTAACCTAAACTTCACACTAACCCTGAACCTAAACCTAACGCTAACCCTAAACATAAGCCCTAACCCTAACCGAACCCTAAACCTAACCTTAACACTAACCTGAACACAAACCCAAACTCTAGCCCTAACCATAAAAATAACCTTAACCCTAACCTAAACTTCATCCAAACCCTAACCCTAACCTTCAACCTAAACCCAACCCAAACCCTTACCTTAAACCTAACCCTAACCATAACGCTAGTCCCTCTCTAACCCTAAATTTAACCCTTACAACAGCTCTGGAACTAAACCTAAACATAATCCTGATCCTAACCCTAATTCTAACCTTGACCCTAAATAGAACACTAACTCTAATCCTAAACCTGGACATAAAGCTAACTCTTATCCTACACCTAACCCTAACTCTGAATCTAAACCTAACTCTAACTCTAACCCTAATCATAACACTTACCCTAAACCCTCACCTTAGCTGTAAAACTAACCGTAACCCTCACTCTAACTCCTAACAGTATCCTTCCACCCTAACCCTAATTCTAACCCTAGCCCTAAGCAGAACACTAACCTGAAACCCCTAAGCCCTAACGATAACACTAACCCTAACCCAAACCCTAACCCCTAAGACCAAAGCCTAACCCAAACATTAACCCTAACTCTAACTCTAACCCGAAAACTAATTAGAAACCTAACCCTAACCCTAACCCTAACCCTAAACTAAACCTAACCATGACCGGAACCACAATGCCTAACCTGTACCCTCACTCAAACCCTAACCCTAAACTACACCTCTAACCTCTGACACCTTACCATAACCATAATCCTAAACCTACCCAACCCTAACCCTAAATCTAACCCTCACCCCAACCACAATGCCTAACACAAATCGTAACCCTAACTCTTATACCTAAGTCTAACCTAAAATCTAACCCTAACCCTAAAGCTAAACAAAACCCGGAAACTTAGCTCTAACCCTAAACACAACCTTAACACTAACCTAAAAACAAACCCAAACCTTAGCCATAACCCTAACCCTCAACCTCTCTTAAACTTCACCCTATCCCTAACCTAAAGCTAACCCTAACTTTAACCCTAACCTTAACCTTGGCCCACTTGTGACCCTAAACATAACCCTTAGTATATCTCTGACCCTAACCCTCGCCCTAAACCTAATCCTAATCCTAACACTGACCCTAACACTAACCTTACCTTAACCTAACTTGAAGCCTATCATAAACTTAAACCTAACCCTAACCCCTAACCCTAACTCTAACCCTAACCCTAGCCCTAACCCTAACCCTAATCCTAACACTTACCCAAAACCCTCACCTTAACTGTAATCGTAACTCTAAATCTAACCGTAACCCTAAACTTGACCCTAAGTACAACCCTATCCTAAACCTAACTGAAACACTAACCCCTAACCCTAACTCTAACCCAAATCCTTAGCCTAAACCTAATCGAAACCCTTAACATAACCTTAACCAGTAAATATAACTCAAACCCTTACCCTAAGCCGAACCCTCACCCTTAACCAAAATTTCACACTAACCATAACCCTAAACCTACCCTAACTTCATTCAAACCCTAACCCTAACCAAAATTAACACTGATACTAAACATAACCCTAAACCTCAACCTGAACCTAACCTAACCCTGACCCGAACCTGAACCCTAACCGCAACCCTAAACCTCATGCTTAACATAAACTTCACCCTAACACTAACCCTAAAACTAAACGTAACACTAAATCTCCCCCAACCCTGACCCTAGCCCTAAACCTAACCATAAACCTAACCCGAAACTTAACTCTAACCCTGACCCCAAATCTAACTCTAACCCTATTCCTAACGCTAAAACTTACCCTACACACTCAGCTTCAATGGAAACCCAGCAATAACCCTCACCCTAAAATCAAAACCTAACCCCAAACCTTAACCTAACCCTATCCCTAACCTTCACCTAGTCCTAAACTTAACAAGACTTAACCCTAACACTTAACCTAACCCTAAATCGAAACCTAACCTTAACCCTAAACTTCATCCTAAACTTAACCCTAACCCTAACCACTAACTCTAACCCTCAGCTCAACTCTCACCCTGAACTTCAACTTCACCCTAAACCTAACCCTAAACCAAAACCTAACCCTAACCCTAAACCTAACCCTATACCTGACCCTAATATTTACCCAAACACCTAAACCTAACCCTACCCCTAAAGCTACCCCTAACCTTAAGTCAAACACCAAACCCTAACCCTTACCCTAACCCTCATCCTTGACCTATTTTTACCCAAAACCTAAGCCGAACCCTAAACCTAAAACTAAACCAAACCGTAAACAATCCCCTAAATCTAGGCCTAACCCTAAACCTAACCCTAACCCTACCCCTAACCGTAACACCGTAAAACATCAGCTTAATTGTGAACCTAACACTAACACTCACACGATCCCCTAACCCTTTTCCTAACCCTAACGCTATCCTTCATCCTAGCCCTAACACTTACCTAAACCTGACTCTTCCTCTAACTCTAAAATTAACCCTAACCTTAACTCTGCCTTAAACTTAACCCTAAACCTAACAATAACTCTAAACCTGATGCTAACCCTAAGCCTAATTCCTAGCACTAATTCTTACTCTAAACCTAACCCTAACAACCCTAACCTAGCCCTACCATTTACCGTAAACCTAGCCTTAACCCTAACCTTGCCCAAATCCTAAACCTAAACCCTTTACCGAACTCTAACACCAACCTTAACCCTAATCTAACCTTAACCCTAACCCTGACTATTAACGGAAACTTCACCCTAAACCTAAGGCTAACTCCAACTCTAACGCTAACCATAACAATTACCATAACCCTCACCTTAAGTGTAAACCTAACCCTAACCCTCTCCCTAACCCTTAACCGTATCCCCAACCCTAAACATAATGTTATCTCCAAACTTATCCCTAAACCTAACCCTAATACGAACAGTAACCCTAATCTAACCCTGATCCTAATATTATCCCTAAACTCAACCCTACCCTAACCATAAACCTAACCCTAACACCCTAAACTTAACGTCTAACACTATCTATGCTCCTAAACCTATTTCTAACTTTCGCCCTTAACCTAAACTTCACACTAACCCTGAACCTAAACCTAACGCTAACCCTAAACATAAGCCCTAACCCTAACCGAACCCTAAACCTAACCTTAACACTAACCTGAACACAAACCCAAACTCTAGCCCTAACCATAAAAATAACCTTAACCCTAACCTAAACTTCATCCAAACCCTAACCCTAACCTTCAACCTAAACCCAACCCAAACCCTTCCCTTCAACCTAACCCTAACCATAACGCTAGTCCCTCTCTAACCCTAAATTTAACCCTTACAACAGCTCTGGAACTAAACCTAAACAGAATCCTGATCCTAACCCTAATTCTAACCTTGACCCTAAATAGAACACTAACTCTAATCCTAAACCTGGACATAAAGCTAACTCTTATCCTACACCTAACCCTAACTCTGAATCTAAACCTAACTCTAACTCTAACCCTAATCATAACACTTACCCTAAACCCTCACCTTAGCTGTAAAACTAACCGTAACCCTCACTCTAACTCCTAACAGTATCCTTCCACCCTAACCCTAATGCTAACCCTAGCCCTAAGCAGAACACTAACCTGAAACCCCTAAGCCCTAACGATAACACTAACCCTAACCCAAACCCTAACCCCTAAGACCAAAGCCTAACCCAAACATTAACCCTAACTCTAACTCTAACCCGAAAACTAATTAGAAACCTAACCCTAACCCTAACCCTAACCCTAAACTAAACCTAACCATGACCGGAACCACAATGCCTAACCTGTACCCTCACTCAAACCCTAACCCTAAACTACACCTCTAACCTCTGACACCTTACCATATCCATAATCCTAAACCTACCCAACCCTAACCCTAAATCTAACCCTCACCCCAACCACAATGCCTAACACAAATCGTAACACTAACTCTTATACCTAAGTCTAACCTAAAATCTAACCCTAACCCTAAAGCTAAACAAAACCCGGAAACTTAGCTCTAACCCTAAACACAACCTTAACACTAACCTAAAAACAAACCCAAACCTTAGCCATAACCCTAACCCTCAACCTCTCTTAAACTTCACCCTATCCCTAACCTAAAGCTAACCCTAACTTTAACCCTAACCTTAACCTTGGCCCACTTGTGACCCTAAACATAACCCTTAGTATATCTCTGACCCTAACCCTCGCCCTAAACCTAATCCTAATCCTAACACTGACCCTAACACTAACCTTACCTTAACCTAACTTGAAGCCTTTCATAAACTTAAACCTAACCCTAACCCCTAACCCTAACTCTAACCCTAACCCTAGCCCTAACCCTAACCCTAATCCTAACACTTACCCAAAACCCTCACCTTAACTGTAATCGTAACTCTAAATCTAACCGTAACCCTAAACTTGACCCTAAGTACAACCCTATCCTAAACCTAACTGAAACACTAACCCCTAACCCTAACTCTAACCCAAATCCTTAGCCTAAACCTAATCGAAACCCTTAACATAACCTTAACCAGTAAATATAACTCAAACCCTTACCCTAAGCCGAACCCTCACCCTTAACCAAAATTTCACACTAACCATAACCCTAAACCTACCCTAACTTCATTCAAACCCTAACCCTAACCAAAATTAACACTGATACTAAACATAACCCTAAACCTCAACCTGAACCTAACCTAACCCTGACCCGAACCTGAACCCTAACCGCAACCCTAAACCTCATGCTTAACATAAACTTCACCCTAACACTAACCCTAAAACTAAACGTAACACTAAATCTCCCCCAACCCTGACCCTAGCCCAAAACCTAACCATAAACCTAACCCGAAACTTAACTCTAACCCTGACCCCAAATCTAACTCTAACCCTATTCCTAACGCTAAAACTTACCCTACACACTCAGCTTCAATGGAAACCCAGCAATAACCCTCACCCTAAAATCAAAACCTAACCCCAAACCTTAACCTAACCCTATCCCTAACCTTCACCTAGTCCTAAACTTAACAAGACTTAACCCTAACACTTAACCTAACCCTAAATCGAAACCTAACCTTAACCCTAAACTTCATCCTAAACTTAACCCTAACCCTAACCACTAACTCTAACCCTCAGCTCAACTCTCACCCTGGACTTCAACTTCACCCTAAACCTAACCCTAAACCAAAACCTAACCCTAACCCTAAACCTAACCCTATACCTGACCCTAATATTTACCCAAACACCTAAACCTAACCCTAACACTAAACCTACCCCTAAAGCTACCCCTAACCTTAAGTCAAACACCAAACCCTAACCCTTACCCTAACCCTCATCCTTGACCTATTTTTACCCAAAACCTAAGCCGAACCCTAAACCTAAAACTAAACCAAACCGTAAACAATCCCCTAAATCTAGGCCTAACCCTAAACCTAACCCTAACCCTACCCCTAACCGTAACACCGTAAAACATCAGCTTAATTGTGAACCTAACACTAACACTCACACGATCCCCTAACCCTTTTCCTAACCCTAACGCTATCCTTCATCCTAGCCCTAACACTTAGCTAAACCTGACTCTTCCTCTAACTCTAAAATTAACCCTAACCTTAACTCTGCCTTAAACTTAACCCTAAACCTAACAATAACTCTAAACCTGATGCTAACCCTAAGCCTAATTCCTAGCACTAATTCTTACTCTAAACCTAACCCTAACAACCCTAACCTAGCCCTACCATTTACCGTAAACCTAGTCTTAACCCTAACCTTGCCCAAATCCTAAACCTAAACCCTTTACCGAACTCTAACACCAACCTTAACCCTAATCTAACCTTAACCCTAACCCTGACTATTAACGGAAACTTCACCCTAAACCTAAGGCTAACTCCAACTCTAACGCTAACCATAACAATTACCATAACCCTCACCTTAAGTGTAAACCTAACCCTAACCCTCTCCCTAACCCTTAACCGTATCCCCAACCCTAAACATAATGTTATCTCCAAACTTATCCCTAAACCTAACCCTAATACGAACAGTAACCCTAATCTAACCCTAATCCTAATATTAACCCTAAACTCAACCCTACCCTAACCATAAACCTAACCCTAACACCCTAAACTTAACGTCTAACACTATCTATACTCCTAAACCTATTTCTAACTTTCGCCCTTAACCTAAACTTCACACTAACCCTGAACCTAAACCTAACGCTAACCCTAAACATAAGCCCTAACCCTAACCGAACCCTAAACCTAACCTTAACACTAACCTGAACACAAACCCAAACTCTAGCCCTAACCATAAAAATAACCTTAACCCTAACCTAAACTTCATCCAAACCCTAACCCTAACCTTCAACCTAAACCCAACCCAAACCCTTACCTTAAACCTAACCCTAACCATAACGCTAGTCCCTCTCTAACCCTAAATTTAACCCTTACAACAGCTCTGGAACTAAACCTAAACAGAATCCTGATCCTAACCCTAATTCTAACCTTGACCCTAAATAGAACACTAACTCTAATCCTAAACCTGGACATAAAGCTAACTCTTATCCTACACCTAACCCTAACTCTGAATCTAAACCTAACTCTAACTCTAACCCTAATCATAACACTTACCCTAAACCCTCACCTTAGCTGTAAAACTAACCGTAACCCTCACTCTAACTCCTAACAGTATCCTTCCACCCTAACCCTAATGCTAACCCTAGCCCTAAGCAGAACACTAACCTGAAACCCCTAAGCCCTAACGATAACACTAACCCTAACCCAAACCCTAACCCCTAAGACCAAAGCCTAACCCAAACATTAACCCTAACTCTAACTCTAACCCGAAAACTAATTAGAAACCTAACCCTAACCCTAACCCTAACCCTAAACTAAACCTAACCATGACCGGAACCACAATGCCTAACCTGTACCCTCACTCAAACCCTAACCCTAAACTACACCTCTAACCTCTGACACCTTACCATATCCATAATCCTAAACCTACCCAACCCTAACCCTAAATCTAACCCTCACCCCAACCACAATGCCTAACACAAATCGTAACACTAACTCTTATATCTAAGTCTAACCTAAAATCTAACCCTAACCCTAAAGCTAAACAAAACCCGGAAACTTAGCTCTAACCCTAAACACAACCTTAACACTAACCTAAAAACAAACCCAAACCTTAGCCATAACCCTAACCCTCAACCTCTCTTAAACTTCACCCTATCCCTAACCTAAAGCTAACCCTAACGTTAACCCTAACCTTAACCTTGGCCCACTTGTGACCCTAAACATAACCCTTAGTATATCTCTGACCCTAACCCTCGCCCTAAACCTAATCCTAATCCTAACACTGACCCTAACACTAACCTTACCTTAACCTAACTTGAAGCCTTTCATAAACTTAAACCTAACCCTAACCCCTAACCCTAACTCTAACCCTAACCCTAGCCCTAACCCTAACCCTAATCCTAACACTTACCCAAAACCCTCACCTTAACTGTAATCGTAACTCTAAATCTAACCGTAACCCTAAACTTGACCCTAAGTACAACCCTATCCTAAACCTAACTGAAACACTAACCCCTAACCCTAACTCTAACCCAAATCCTTAGCCTAAACCTAATCGAAACCCTTAACATAACCTTAACCAGTAAATATAACTCAAACCCTTACCCTAAGCCGAACCCTCACCCTTAACCAAAATTTCACACTAACCATAACCCTAAACCTACCCTAACTTCATTCAAACCCTAACCCTAACCAAAATTAACACTGATACTAAACATAACCCTAAACCTCAACCTGAACCTAACCTAACCCTGACCCGAACCTGAACCCTAACCGCAACCCTAAACCTCATGCTTAACATAAACTTCACCCTAACACTAACCCTAAAACTAAACGTAACACTAAATCTCCCCCAACCCTGACCCTAGCCCTAAACCTAACCATAAACCTAACCCGAAACTTAACTCTAACCCTGACCCCAAATCTAACTCTAACCCTATTCCTAACGCTAAAACTTACCCTACACACTCAGCTTCAATGGAAACCCAGCAATAACCCTCACCCTAAAATCAAAACCTAACCCCAAACCTTAACCTAACCCTATCCCTAACCTTCACCTAGTCCTAAACTTAACAAGACTTAACCCTAACACTTAACCTAACCCTAAATCGAAACCTAACCTTAACCCTAAACTTCATCCTAAACTTAACCCTAACCCTAACCACTAACTCTAACCCTCAGCTCAACTCTCACCCTGAACTTCAACTTCACCCTAAACCTAACCCTAAACCAAAACCTAACCCTAACCCTAAACCTAACCCTATACCTGACCCTAATATTTACCCAAACACCTAAACCTAACCCTAACACTAAACCTACCCCTAAAGCTACCCCTAACCTTAAGTCAAACACCAAACCCTAACCCTTACCCTAACCCTCATCCTTGACCTATTTTTACCCAAAACCTAAGCCGAACCCTAAACCTAAAACTAAACCAAACCGTAAACAATCCCCTAAATCTAGGCCTAACCCTAAACCTAACCCTAACCCTACCCCTAACCGTAACACCGTAAAACATCAGCTTAATTGTGAACCTAACACTAACACTCACACGATCCCCTAACCCTTTTCCTAACCCTAACGCTATCCTTCATCCTAGCCCTAACACTTAGCTTAACCTGACTCTTCCTCTAACTCTAAAATTAACCCTAACCTTAACTCTGCCTTAAACTTAACCCTAAACCTAACAATAACTCTAAACCTGATGCTAACCCTAAGCCTAATTCCTAGCACTAATTCTTACTCTAAACCTAACCCTAACAACCCTAACCTAGCCCTACCATTTACCGTAAACCTAGCCTTAACCCTAACCTTGCCCAAATCCTAAACCTAAACCCTTTACCGAACTCTAACACCAACCTTAACCCTAATCTAACCTTAACCCTAACCCTGACTATTAACGGAAACTTCACCCTAAACCTAAGGCTAACTCCAACTCTAACGCTAACCATAACAATTACCATAACCCTCACCTTAAGTGTAAACCTAACCCTAACCCTCTCCCTAACCCTTAACCGTATCCCCAACCCTAAACATAATGTTATCTCCAAACTTATCCCTAAACCTAACCCTAATACGAACAGTAACCCTAATCTAACCCTAATCCTAATATTAACCCTAAACTCAACCCTACCCTAACCATAAACCTAACCCTAACACCCTAAACTTAACGTCTAACACTATCTATACTCCTAAACCTATTTCTAACTTTCGCCCTTAACCTAAACTTCACACTAACCCTGAACCTAAACCTAACGCTAACCCTAAACATAAGCCCTAACCCTAACCGAACCCTAAACCTAACCTTAACACTAACCTGAACACAAACCCAAACTCTAGCCCTAACCATAAAAATAACCTTAACCCTAACCTAAACTTCATCCAAACCCTAACCCTAACCTTCAACCTAAACCCAACCCAAACCCTTACCTTAAACCTAACCCTAACCATAACGCTAGTCCCTCTCTAACCCTAAATTTAACCCTTACAACAGCTCTGGAACTAAACCTAAACAGAATCCTGATCCTAACCCTAATTCTAACCTTGACCCTAAATAGAACACTAACTCTAATCCTAAACCTGGACATAAAGCTAACTCTTATCCTACACCTAACCCTAACTCTGAATCTAAACCTAACTCTAACTCTAACCCTAATCATAACACTTACCCTAAACCCTCACCTTAGCTGTAAAACTAACCGTAACCCTCACTCTAACTCCTAACAGTATCCTTCCACCCTAACCCTAATTCTAACCCTAGCCCTAAGCAGAACACTAACCTGAAACCCCTAAGCCCTAACGATAACACTAACCCTAACCCAAACCCTAACCCCTAAGACCAAAGCCTAACCCAAACATTAACCCTAACTCTAACTCTAACCCGAAAACTAATTAGAAACCTAACCCTAACCCTAACCCTAAACTAAACCTAACCATGACCGGAACCACAATGCCTAACCTGTACCCTCACTCAAACCCTAACCCTAAACTACACCTCTAACCTCTGACACCTTACCATAACCATAATCCTAAACCTACCCAACCCTGACCCTAAATCTAACCCTCACCCCAACCACAATGCCTAACACAAATCGTAACCCTAACTCTTATACCTAAGTCTAACCTAAAATCTAACCCTAACCCTAAAGCTAAACAAAACCCGGAAACTTAGCTCTAACCCTAAACACAACCTTAACACTAACCTAAAAACAAACCCAAACCTTAGCCATAACCCTAACCCTCAACCTCTCTTAAACTTCACCCTATCCCTAACCTAAAGCTAACCCTAACTTTAACCCTAACCTTAACCTTGGCCCACTTGTGACCCTAAACATAACCCTTAGTATATCTCTGACCCTAACCCTCGCCCTAAACCTAATCCTAATCCTAACACTGACCCTAACACTAACCTTACCTTAACCTAACTTGAAGCCTATCATAAACTTAAACCTAACCCTAACCCCTAACCCTAACTCTAACCCTAACCCTAGCCCTAACCCTAACCCTAATCCTAACACTTACCCAAAACCCTCACCTTAACTGTAATCGTAACTCTAAATCTAACCGTAACCCTAAACTTGACCCTAAGTACAACCCTATCCTAAACCTAACTGAAACACTAACCCCTAACCCTAACTCTAACCCAAATCCTTAGCCTAAACCTAATCGAAACCCTTAACATAACCTTAACCAGTAAATATAACTCAAACCCTTACCCTAAGCCGAACCCTCACCCTTAACCAAAATTTCACACTAACCATAACCCTAAACCTACCCTAACTTCATTCAAACCCTAACCCTAACCAAAATTAACACTAATACTAAACATAACCCTAAACCTCAAACTGAACCTAACCTAAACCTGACCCGAACCTGAACCCTAACCGCAACCCTAAACCTCATGCTTAACATAAACTTCACCCTAACACTAACCCTAAAACTAAACGTAACACTAAATCTCCCCCAACCCTGACCCTAGCCCTAAACCTAACCATAAACCTAACCCGAAACTTAACTCTAACCCTGACCCCAAATCTAACTCTAACCCTATTCCTAACGCTAAAACTTACCCTACACACTCAGCTTCAATGGAAACCCAGCAATAACCCTCACCCTAAAATCAAAACCTAACCCCAAACCTTAACCTAACCCTATCCCTAACCTTCACCTAGTCCTAAACTTAACAAGACTTAACCCTAACACTTAACCTAACCCTAAATCGAAACCTAACCTTAACCCTAAACTTCATCCTAAACTTAACCCTAACCCTAACCACTAACTCTAACCCTCAGCTCAACTCTCACCCTGAACTTCAACTTCACCCTAAACCTAACCCTAAACCAAAACCTAACCCTAACCCTAAACCTAACCCTATACCTGACCCTAATATTTACCCAAACACCTAAACCTAACCCTAACACTAAACCTACCCCTAAAGCTACCCCTAACCTTAAGTCAAACACCAAACCCTAACCCTTACCCTAACCCTCATCCTTGACCTATTTTTACCCAAAACCTAAGCCGAACCCTAAACCTAAAACTAAACCAAACCGTAAACAATCCCCTAAATCTAGGCCTAACCCTAAACCTAACCCTAACCCTACCCCTAACCGTAACACCGTAAAACATCAGCTTAATTGTGAACCTAACACTAACACTCACACGATCCCCTAACCCTTTTCCTAACCCTAACGCTATCCTTCATCCTAGCCCTAACACTTAGCTTAACCTGACTCTTCCTCTAACTCTAAAATTAACCCTAACCTTAACTCTGCCTTAAACTTAACCCTAAACCTAACAATAACTCTAAACCTGATGCTAACCCTAAGCCTAATTCCTAGCACTAATTCTTACTCTAAACCTAACCCTAACAACCCTAACCTAGCCCTACCATTTACCGTAAACCTAGCCTTAACCCTAACCTTGCCCAAATCCTAAACCTAAACCCTTTACCGAACTCTAACACCAACCTTAACCCTAATCTAACCTTAACCCTAACCCTGACTATTAACGGAAACTTCACCCTAAACCTAAGGCTAACTCCAACTCTAACGCTAACCATAACAATTACCATAACCCTCACCTTAAGTGTAAACCTAACCCTAACCCTCTCCCTAACCCTTAACCGTATCCCCAACCCTAAACATAATGTTATCTCCAAACTTATCCCTAAACCTAACCCTAATACGAACAGTAACCCTAATCTAACCCTAATCCTAATATTAACCCTAAACTCAACCCTACCCTAACCATAAACCTAACCCTAACACCCTAAACTTAACGTCTAACACTATCTATACTCCTAAACCTATTTCTAACTTTCGCCCTTAACCTAAACTTCACACTAACCCTGAACCTAAACCTAACGCTAACCCTAAACATAAGCCCTAACCCTAACCGAACCCTAAACCTAACCTTAACACTAACCTGAACACAAACCCAAACTCTAGCCCTAACCATAAAAATAACCTTAACCCTAACCTAAACTTCATCCAAACCCTAACCCTAACCTTCAACCTAAACCCAACCCAAACCCTTACCTTAAACCTAACCCTAACCATAACGCTAGTCCCTCTCTAACCCTAAATTTAACCCTTACAACAGCTCTGGAACTAAACCTAAACAGAATCCTGATCCGAACCCTAATTCTAACCTTGACCCTAAATAGAACACTAACTCTAATCCTAAACCTGGACATAAAGCTAACTCTTATCCTACACCTAACCCTAACTCTGAATCTAAACCTAACTCTAACTCTAACCCTAATCATAACACTTACCCTAAACCCTCACCTTAGCTGTAAAACTAACCGTAACCCTCACTCTAACTCCTAACAGTATCCTTCCACCCTAACCCTAATTCTAACCCTAGCCCTAAGCAGAACACTAACCTGAAACCCCTAAGCCCTAACGATAACACTAACCCTAACCCAAACCCTAACCCCTAAGACCAAAGCCTAACCCAAACATTAACCCTAACTCTAACTCTAACCCGAAAACTAATTAGAAACCTAACCCTAACCCTAACCCTAAACTAAACCTAACCATGACCGGAACCACAATGCCTAACCTGTACCCTCACTCAAACCCTAACCCTAAACTACACCTCTAACCTCTGACACCTTACCATAACCATAATCCTAAACCTACCCAACCCTGACCCTAAATCTAACCCTCACCCCAACCACAATGCCTAACACAAATCGTAACCCTAACTCTTATACCTAAGTCTAACCTAAAATCTAACCCTAACCCTAAAGCTAAACAAAACCCGGAAACTTAGCTCTAACCCTAAACACAACCTTAACACTAACCTAAAAACAAACCCAAACCTTAGCCATAACCCTAACCCTCAACCTCTCTTAAACTTCACCCTATCCCTAACCTAAAGCTAACCCTAACTTTAACCCTAACCTTAACCTTGGCCCACTTGTGACCCTAAACATAACCCTTAGTATATCTCTGACCCTAACCCTCGCCCTAAACCTAATCCTAATCCTAACACTGACCCTAACACTAACCTTACCTTAACCTAACTTGAAGCCTATCATAAACTTAAACCTAACCCTAACCCCTAACCCTAACTCTAACCCTAACCCTAGCCCTAACCCTAACCCTAATCCTAACACTTACCCAAAACCCTCACCTTAACTGTAATCGTAACTCTAAATCTAACCGTAACCCTAAACTTGACCCTAAGTACAACCCTATCCTAAACCTAACTGAAACACTAACCCCTAACCCTAACTCTAACCCAAATCCTTAGCCTAAACCTAATCGAAACCCTTAACATAACCTTAACCAGTAAATATAACTCAAACCCTTACCCTAAGCCGAACCCTCACCCTTAACCAAAATTTCACACTAACCATAACCCTAAACCTACCCTAACTTCATTCAAACCCTAACCCTAACCAAAATTAACACTGATACTAAACATAACCCTAAACCTCAACCTGAACCTAACCTAACCCTGACCCGAACCTGAACCCTAACCGCAACCCTAAACCTCATGCTTAACATAAACTTCACCCTAACACTAACCCTAAAACTAAACGTAACACTAAATCTCCCCCAACCCTGACCCTAGCCCTAAACCTAACCATAAACCTAACCCGAAACTTAACTCTAACCCTGACCCCAAATCTAACTCTAACCCTATTCCTAACGCTAAAACTTACCCTACACACTCAGCTTCAATGGAAACCCAGCAATAACCCTCACCCTAAAATCAAAACCTAACCCCAAACCTTAACCTAACCCTATCCCTAACCTTCACCTAGTCCTAAACTTAACAAGACTTAACCCTAACACATAACCTAACCCTAAATCGAAACCTAACCTTAACCCTAAACTTCATCCTAAACTTAACCCTAACCCTAACCACTAACTCTAACCCTCAGCTCAACTCTCACCCTGAACTTCAACTTCACCCTAAACCTAACCCTAAACCAAAACCTAACCCTAACCCTAAACCTAACCCTATACCTGACCCTAATATTTACCCAAACACCTAAACCTAACCCTAACACTAAACCTACCCCTAACCTTAAGTCAAACACCAAACCCTAACCCTTACCCTAACCCTCATCCTTGACCTATTTTTACCCAAAACCTAAGCCGAACCCTAAACCTAAAACTAAACCAAACCGTAAACAATCCCCTAAATCTAGGCCTAACCCTAAACCTAACCCTAACCCTACCCCTAACCGTAACACCGTAAAACATCAGCTTAATTGTGAACCTAACACTAACACTCACACGATCCCCTAACCCTTTTCCTAACCCTAACGCTATCCTTCATCCTAGCCCTAACACTTAGCTTAACCTGACTCTTCCTCTAACTCTAAAATTAACCCTAACCTTAACTCTGCCTTAAACTTAACCCTAAACCTAACAATAACTCTAAACCTGATGCTAACCCTAAGCCTAATTCCTAGCACTAATTCTTACTCTAAACCTAACCCTAACAACCCTAACCTAGCCCTACCATTTACCGTAAACCTAGCCTTAACCCTAACCTTGCCCAAATCCTAAACCTAAACCCTTTACCGAACTCTAACACCAACCTTAACCCTAATCTAACCTTAACCCTAACCCTGACTATTAACGGAAACTTCACCCTAAACCTAAGGCTAACTCCAACTCTAACGCTAACCATAACAATTACCATAACCCTCACCTTAAGTGTAAACCTAACCCTAACCCTCTCCCTAACCCTTAACCGTATCCCCAACCCTAAACATAATGTTATCTCCAAACTTATCCCTAAACCTAACCCTAATACGAACAGTAACCCTAATCTAACCCTAATCCTAATATTAACCCTAAACTCAACCCTACCCTAATCATAAACCTAACCCTAACACCCTAAACTTAACGTCTAACACTATCTATACTCCTAAACCTATTTCTAACTTTCGCCCTTAACCTAAACTTCACACTAACCCTGAACCTAAACCTAACGCTAACCCTAAACATAAGCCCTAACCCTAACCGAACCCTAAACCTAACCTTAACACTAACCTGAACACAAACCCAAACTCTAGCCCTAACCATAAAAATAACCTTAACCCTAACCTAAACTTCATCCAAACCCTAACCCTAACCTTCAACCTAAACACAACCCAAACCCTTACCTTAAACCTAACCCTAACCATAACGCTAGTCCCTCTCTAACCCTAAATTTAACCCTTACAACAGCTCTGGAACTAAACCTAAACAGAATCCTGATCCGAACCCTAATTCTAACCTTGACCCTAAATAGAACACTAACTCTAATCCTAAACCTGGACATAAAGCTAACTCTTATCCTACACCTAACCCTAACTCTGAATCTAAACCTAACTCTAACTCTAACCCTAATCATAACACTTACCCTAAACCCTCACCTTAGCTGTAAAACTAACCGTAACCCTCACTCTAACTCCTAACAGTATCCTTCCACCCTAACCCTAATGCTAACCCTAGCCCTAAGCAGAACACTAACCTGAAACCCCTAAGCCCTAACGATAACACTAACCCTAACCCAAACCCTAACCCCTAAGACCAAAGCCTAACCCAAACATTAACCCTAACTCTAACTCTAACCCGAAAACTAATTAGAAACCTAACCCTAACCCTAACCCTAAACTAAACCTAACCATGACCGGAACCACAATGCCTAACCTGTACCCTCACTCAAACCCTAACCCTAAACTACACCTCTAACCTCTGACACCTTACCATAACCATAATCCTAAACCTACCCAACCCTGACCCTAAATCTAACCCTCACCCCAACCACAATGCCTAACACAAATCGTAACCCTAACTCTTATACCTAAGTCTAACCTAAAATCTAACCCTAACCCTAAAGCTAAACAAAACCCGGAAACTTAGCTCTAACCCTAAACACAACCTTAACACTAACCTAAAAACAAACCCAAACCTTAGCCATAACCCTAACCCTCAACCTCTCTTAAACTTCACCCTATCCCTAACCTAAAGCTAACCCTAACTTTAACCCTAACCTTAACCTTGGCCCACTTGTGACCCTAAACATAACCCTTAGTATATCTCTGACCCTAACCCTCGCCCTAAACCTAATCCTAATCCTAACACTGACCCTAACACTAACCTTACCTTAACCTAACTTGAAGCCTATCATAAACTTAAACCTAACCCTAACCCCTAACCCTAACTCTAACCCTAACCCTAGCCCTAACCCTAACCCTAATCCTAACACTTACCCAAAACCCTCACCTTAACTGTAATCGTAACTCTAAATCTAACCGTAACCCTAAACTTGACCCTAAGTACAACCCTATCCTAAACCTAACTGAAACACTAACCCCTAACCCTAACTCTAACCCAAATCCTTAGCCTAAACCTAATCGAAACCCTTAACATAACCTTAACCAGTAAATATAACTCAAACCCTTACCCTAAGCCGAACCCTCACCCTTAACCAAAATTTCACACTAACCATAACCCTAAACCTACCCTAACTTCATTCAAACCCTAACCCTAACCAAAATTAACACTGATACTAAACATAACCCTAAACCTCAACCTGAACCTAACCTAACCCTGACCCGAACCTGAACCCTAACCGCAACCCTAAACCTCATGCTTAACATAAACTTCACCCTAACACTAACCCTAAAACTAAACGTAACACTAAATCTCCCCCAACCCTGACCCTAGCCCTAAACCTAACCATAAACCTAACCCGAAACTTAACTCTAACCCTGACCCCAAATCTAACTCTAACCCTATTCCTAACGCTAAAACTTACCCTACACACTCAGCTTCAATGGAAACCCAGCAATAACCCTCACCCTAAAATCAAAACCTAACCCCAAACCTTAACCTAACCCTATCCCTAACCTTCACCTAGTCCTAAACTTAACAAGACTTAACCCTAACACATAACCTAACCCTAAATCGAAACCTAACCTTAACCCTAAACTTCATCCTAAACTTAACCCTAACCCTAACCACTAACTCTAACCCTCAGCTCAACTCTCACCCTGAAATTCAACTTCACCCTAAACCTAACCCTAAACCAAAACCTAACCCTAACCCTAAACCTAACCCTATACCTGACCCTAATATTTACCCAAACACCTAAACCTAACCCTAACACTAAACCTACCCCTAACCTTAAGTCAAACACCAAACCCTAACCCTTACCCTAACCCTCATCCTTGACCTATTTTTACCCAAAACCTAAGCCGAACCCTAAACCTAAAACTAAACCAAACCGTAAACAATCCCCTAAATCTAGGCCTAACCCTAAACCTAACCCTAACCCTACCCCTAACCGTAACACCGTAAAACATCAGCTTAATTGTGAACCTAACACTAACACTCACACGATCCCCTAACCCTTTTCCTAACCCTAACGCTATCCTTCATCCTAGCCCTAACACTTAGCTTAACCTGACTCTTCCTCTAACTCTAAAATTAACCCTAACCTTAACTCTGCCTTAAACTTAACCCTAAACCTAACAATAACTCTAAACCTGATGCTAACCCTAAGCCTAATTCCTAGCACTAATTCTTACTCTAAACCTAACCCTAACAACCCTAACCTAGCCCTACCATTTACCGTAAACCTAGCCTTAACCCTAACCTTGCCCAAATCCTAAACCTAAACCCTTTACCGAACTCTAACACCAACCTTAACCCTAATCTAACCTTAACCCTAACCCTGACTATTAACGGAAACTTCACCCTAAACCTAAGGCTAACTCCAACTCTAACGCTAACCATAACAATTACCATAACCCTCACCTTAAGTGTAAACCTAACCCTAACCCTCTCCCTAACCCTTAACCGTATCCCCAACCCTAAACATAATGTTATCTCCAAACTTATCCCTAAACCTAACCCTAATACGAACAGTAACCCTAATCTAACCCTAATCCTAATATTAACCCTAAACTCAACCCTACCCTAATCATAAACCTAACCCTAACACCCTAAACTTAACGTCTAACACTATCTATACTCCTAAACCTATTTCTAACTTTCGCCCTTAACCTAAACTTCACACTAACCCTGAACCTAAACCTAACGCTAACCCTAAACATAAGCCCTAACCCTAACCGAACCCTAAACCTAACCTTAACACTAACCTGAACACAAACCCAAACTCTAGCCCTAACCATAAAAATAACCTTAACCCTAACCTAAACTTCATCCAAACCCTAACCCTAACCTTCAACCTAAACCCAACCCAAACCCTTACCTTAAACCTAACCCTAACCATAACGCTAGTCCCTCTCTAACCCTAAATTTAACCCTTACAACAGCTCTGGAACTAAACCTAAACAGAATCCTGATCCGAACCCTAATTCTAACCTTGACCCTAAATAGAACACTAACTCTAATCCTAAACCTGGACATAAAGCTAACTCTTATCCTACACCTAACCCTAACTCTGAATCTAAACCTAACTCTAACTCTAACCCTAATCATAACACTTACCCTAAACCCTCACCTTAGCTGTAAAACTAACCGTAACCCTCACTCTAACTCCTAACAGTATCCTTCCACCCTAACCCTAATTCTAACCCTAGCCCTAAGCAGAACACTAACCTGAAACCCCTAAGCCCTAACGATAACACTAACCCTAACCCAAACCCTAACCCCTAAGACCAAAGCCTAACCCAAACATTAACCCTAACTCTAACTCTAACCCGAAAACTAATTAGAAACCTAACCCTAACCCTAACCCTAAACTAAACCTAACCATGACCGGAACCACAATGCCTAACCTGTACCCTCACTCAAACCCTAACCCTAAACTACACCTCTAACCTCTGACACCTTACCATAACCATAATCCTAAACCTACCCAACCCTGACCCTAAATCTAACCCTCACCCCAACCACAATGCCTAACACAAATCGTAACCCTAACTCTTATACCTAAGTCTAACCTAAAATCTAACCCTAACCCTAAAGCTAAACAAAACCCGGAAACTTAGCTCTAACCCTAAACACAACCTTAACACTAACCTAAAAACAAACCCAAACCTTAGCCATAACCCTAACCCTCAACCTCTCTTAAACTTCACCCTATCCCTAACCTAAAGCTAACCCTAACTTTAACCCTAACCTTAACCTTGGCCCACTTGTGACCCTAAACATAACCCTTAGTATATCTCTGACCCTAACCCTCGCCCTAAACCTAATCCTAATCCTAACACTGACCCTAACACTAACCTTACCTTAACCTAACTTGAAGCCTATCATAAACTTAAACCTAACCCTAACCCCTAACCCTAACTCTAACCCTAACCCTAGCCCTAACCCTAACCCTAATCCTAACACTTACCCAAAACCCTCACCTTAACTGTAATCGTAACTCTAAATCTAACCGTAACCCTAAACTTGACCCTAAGTACAACCCTATCCTAAACCTAACTGAAACACTAACCCCTAACCCTAACTCTAACCCAAATCCTTAGCCTAAACCTAATCGAAACCCTTAACATAACCTTAACCAGTAAATATAACTCAAACCCTTACCCTAAGCCGAACCCTCACCCTTAACCAAAATTTCACACTAACCATAACCCTAAACCTACCCTAACTTCATTCAAACCCTAACCCTAACCAAAATTAACACTGATACTAAACATAACCCTAAACCTCAACCTGAACCTAACCTAACCCTGACCCGAACCTGAACCCTAACCGCAACCCTAAACCTCATGCTTAACATAAACTTCACCCTAACACTAACCCTAAAACTAAACGTAACACTAAATCTCCCCCAACCCTGACCCTAGCCCTAAACCTAACCATAAACCTAATCCGAAACTTAACTCTAACCCTGACCCCAAATCTAACTCTAACCCTATTCCTAACGCTAAAACTTACCCTACACACTCAGCTTCAATGGAAACCCAGCAATAACCCTCACCCTAAAATCAAAACCTAACCCCAAACCTTAACCTAACCCTATCCCTAACCTTCACCTAGTCCTAAACTTAACAAGACTTAACCCTAACACATAACCTAACCCTAAATCGAAACCTAACCTTAACCCTAAACTTCATCCTAAACTTAACCCTAACCCTAACCACTAACTCTAACCCTCAGCTCAACTCTCACCCTGAACTTCAACTTCACCCTAAACCTAACCCTAAACCAAAACCTAACCCTAACCCTAAACCTAACCCTATACCTGACCCTAATATTTACCCAAACACCTAAACCTAACCCTAACACTAAACCTACCCCTAACCTTAAGTCAAACACCAAACCCTAACCCTTACCCTAACCCTCATCCTTGACCTATTTTTACCCAAAACCTAAGCCGAACCCTAAACCTAAAACTAAACCAAACCGTAAACAATCCCCTAAATCTAGGCCTAACCCTAAACCTAACCCTAACCCTACCCCTAACCGTAACACCGTAAAACATCAGCTTAATTGTGAACCTAACACTAACACTCACACGATCCCCTAACCCTTTTCCTAACCCTAACGCTATCCTTCATCCTAGCCCTAACACTTAGCTTAACCTGACTCTTCCTCTAACTCTAAAATTAACCCTAACCTTAACTCTGCCTTAAACTTAACCCTAAACCTAACAATAACTCTAAACCTGATGCTAACCCTAAGCCTAATTCCTAGCACTAATTCTTACTCTAAACCTAACCCTAACAACCCTAACCTAGCCCTACCATTTACCGTAAACCTAGCCTTAACCCTAACCTTGCCCAAATCCTAAACCTAAACCCTTTACCGAACTCTAACACCAACCTTAACCCTAATCTAACCTTAACCCTAACCCTGACTATTAACGGAAACTTCACCCTAAACCTAAGGCTAACTCCAACTCTAACGCTAACCATAACAATTACCATAACCCTCACCTTAAGTGTAAACCTAACCCTAACCCTCTCCCTAACCCTTAACCGTATCCCCAACCCTAAACATAATGTTATCTCCAAACTTATCCCTAAACCTAACCCTAATACGAACAGTAACCCTAATCTAACCCTAATCCTAATATTAACCCTAAACTCAACCCTACCCTAATCATAAACCTAACCCTAACACCCTAAACTTAACGTCTAACACTATCTATACTCCTAAACCTATTTCTAACTTTCGCCCTTAACCTAAACTTCACACTAACCCTGAACCTAAACCTAACGCTAACCCTAAACATAAGCCCTAACCCTAACCGAACCCTAAACCTAACCTTAACACTAACCTGAACACAAACCCAAACTCTAGCCCTAACCATAAAAATAACCTTAACCCTAACCTAAACTTCATCCAAACCCTAACCCTAACCTTCAACCTAAACCCAACCCAAACCCTTACCTTAAACCTAACCCTAACCATAACGCTAGTCCCTCTCTAACCCTAAATTTAACCCTTACAACAGCTCTGGAACTAAACCTAAACAGAATCCTGATCCGAACCCTAATTCTAACCTTGACCCTAAATAGAACACTAACTCTAATCCTAAACCTGGACATAAAGCTAACTCTTATCCTACACCTAACCCTAACTCTGAATCTAAACCTAACTCTAACTCTAACCCTAATCATAACACTTACCCTAAACCCTCACCTTAGCTGTAAAACTAACCGTAACCCTCACTCTAACTCCTAACAGTATCCTTCCACCCTAACCCTAATTCTAACCCTAGCCCTAAGCAGAACACTAACCTGAAACCCCTAAGCCCTAACGATAACACTAACCCTAACCCAAACCCTAACCCCTAAGACCAAAGCCTAACCCAAACATTAACCCTAACTCTAACTCTAACCCGAAAACTAATTAGAAACCTAACCCTAACCCTAACCCTAAACTAAACCTAACCATGACCGGAACCACAATGCCTAACCTGTACCCTCACTCAAACCCTAACCCTAAACTACACCTCTAACCTCTGACACCTTACCATAACCATAATCCTAAACCTACCCAACCCTGACCCTAAATCTAACCCTCACCCCAACCACAATGCCTAACACAAATCGTAACCCTAACTCTTATACCTAAGTCTAACCTAAAATCTAACCCTAACCCTAAAGCTAAACAAAACCCGGAAACTTAGCTCTAACCCTAAACACAACCTTAACACTAACCTAAAAACAAACCCAAACCTTAGCCATAACCCTAACCCTCAACCTCTCTTAAACTTCACCCTATCCCTAACCTAAAGCTAACCCTAACTTTAACCCTAACCTTAACCTTGGCCCACTTGTGACCCTAAACATAACCCTTAGTATATCTCTGACCCTAACCCTCACCCTAAACCTAATCCTAATCCTAACACTGACCCTAACACTAACCTTACCTTAACCTAACTTGAAGCCTATCATAAACTTAAACCTGACCCTAACCCCTAACCCTAACTCTAACCCTAACCCTAGCCCTAACCCTAACCCTAATCCTAACACTTACCCAAAACCCTCACCTTAACTGTAATCGTAACTCTAAATCTAACCGTAACCCTAAACTTGACCCTAAGTACAACCCTATCCTAAACCTAACTGAAACACTAACCCCTAACCCTAACTCTAACCCAAATCCTTAGCCTAAACCTAATCGAAACCCTTAACATAACCTTAACCAGTAAATATAACTCAAACCCTTACCCTAAGCCGAACCCTCACCCTTAACCAAAATTTCACACTAACCATAACCCTAAACCTACCCTAACTTCATTCAAACCCTAACCCTAACCAAAATTAACACTGATACTAAACATAACCCTAAACCTCAACCTGAACCTAACCTAACCCTGACCCGAACCTGAACCCTAACCGCAACCCTAAAACTCATGCTTAACATAAACTTCACCTTAACACTAACCCCAAAACTAAACGTAACACTAAATCTCCCCCAACCCTGACCCTAGCCCGAAACCTAACCATAAACCTAACCCAAAACTTAACTCTAACCCTGACCCCAAATCTAACTCTAACCCTATTCCTAACGCTAAAACTTACCCTACACACTCAGCTTCAATGGAAACCCAGCAATAACCCTCACCCTAAAATCAAAACCTAACCCCAAACCTTAACCTAACCCTATCCCTAACCTTCACCTAGTCCTAAACTTAACAAGACTTAACCCTAACACTTAACCTAACCCTAAATCGAAACCTAACCTTAACCCTAAACTTCATCCTAAACTTAACCCTAACCCTAACCACTAACTCTAACCCTCAGCTCAACTCTCACCCTGAACTTCAACTTCAACCTAAACCTAACCCTAAACCAAAACCTAACCCAAACCCTAAACCTAACCCTATACCTGACCCTAATATTTACCCAAACACCTAAACCTAACCCTAACACTAAACCTACCCCTAAAGCTACCCCTAACCTTAAGTCAAACACCAAACCCTAACCCTTACCCTAACCCTCATCCTTGACCTATTTTTACCCAAAACCTAAGCCGAACCCTAAACCTAAAACTAAACCAAACCGTAAACAATCCCCTAAATCTAGGCCTAACCCTAAACCTAACCCTAACCCTATCCCTAACCGTAACACCGTAAAACATCAGCTTAATTGTGAACCTAACACTAACACTCACACGATCCCCTAACCCTTTTCCTAACCCTAACGCTATCCTTCATCCTAGCCCTAACACTTAGCTAAACCTGACTCTTCCTCTAACTCTAAAATTAACCCTAACCTTAACTCTGCCTTAAACTTAACCCTAAACCTAACAATAACTCTAAACCTGATGCTAACCCTAAGCCTAATTCCTAGCACTAATTCTTACTCTAAACCTAACCCTAACAACCCTAACCTAGCCCTACCATTTACCGTAAACCTAGCCTTAACCCTAACCTTGCCCAAATCCTAAACCTAAACCCTTTACCGAACTCTAACACCAACCTTAACCCTAATCTAACCTTAACCCTAACCCTGACTATTAACGGAAACTTCACCCTAAACCTAAGGCTAACTCCAACTCTAACGCTAACCATAACAATTACCATAACCCTCACCTTAAGTGTAAACCTAACCCTAACCCTCTCCCTAACCCTTAACCGTATCCCCAACCCTAAACATAATGTTATCTCCAAACTTATCCCTAAACCTAACCCTAATACGAACAGTAACCCTAATCTAACCCTAATCCTAATATTAACCCTAAACTCAACCCTACCCTAACCATAAACCTAACCCTAACACCCTAAACTTAACGTCTAACACTATCTATACTCCTAAACCTATTTCTAACTTTCGCCCTTAACCTAAACTTCACACTAACCCTGAACCTAAACCTAACGCTAACCCTAAACATAAGCCCTAACCCTAACCGAACCCTAAACCTAACCTTAACACTAACCTGAACACAAACCCAAACTCTAGCCCTAACCATAAAAATAACCTTAACCCTAACCTAAACTTCATCCAAACCCTAACCCTAACCTTCAACCTAAACCCAACCCAAACCCTTACCTTAAACCTAACCCTAACCATAACGCTAGTCCGTCTCTAACCCTAAATTTAACCCTTACAACAGCTCTGAAACTAAACCTAAACAGAATCCTGATCCTAACCCTAATTCTAACCTTGACCCTAAATAGAACACTAACTCTAATCCTAAACCTGGACATAAAGCTAACTCTTATCCTACACCTAACCCTAACTCTGAATCTAAACCTAACTCTAACTCTAACCCTAATCATAACACTTACCCTAAACCCTCACCTTAGCTGTAAAACTAACCGTAACCCTCACTCTAACTCCTAACAGTATCCTTCCACCCTAACCCTAATTCTAACCCTAGCCCTAAGCAGAACACTAACCTGAAACCCCTAAGCCCTAACGATAACACTAACCCTAACCCAAACCCTAACCCCTAAGACCAAAGCCTAACCCAAACATTAACCCTAACTCTAACTCTAACCCGAAAACTAATTAGAAACCTAACCCTAACCCTAACCCTAACCCTAAACTAAACCTAACCATGACCGGAACCACAATGCCTAACCTGTACCCTCACTCAAACCCTAACCCTAAACTGCACCTCTAACCTCTGACACCTTACCATAACCATAATCCTAAACCTACCCAACCCTGACCCTAAATCTAACCCTCACCCCAACCACAATGCCTAACACAAATCGTAACCCTAACTGTTATACCTAAGTCTAACCTAAAATCTAACCCTAACCCTAAAGCTAAACAAAACCCGGAAACTTAGCTCTAACCCTAAACACAACCTTAACACTAACCTAAAAACAAACCCAAACCTTAGCCATAACCCTAACCCTCAACCTCTCTTAAACTTCACCCTATCCCTAACCTAAAGCTAACCCTAACTTTAACCCTAACCTTAACCTTGGCCCACTTGTGACCCTAAACATAACCCTTAGTATATCTCTGACCCTAACCCTCGCCCTAAGCCTAATCCTAATCCTAACACTGACCCTAACACTAACCTTACCTTAACCTAACTTGAAGCCTATCATAAACTTAAACCTAACCCTAACCCCTAACCCTAACTCTAACCCTAACCCTAGCCCTAACCCTAACCCTAATCCTAACACTTACCCAAAACCCTCACCTTAACTGTAATCGTAACTCTAAATCTAACCGTAACCCTAAACTTGACCCTAAGTACAACCCTATCCTAAACCTAACTGAAACACTAACCCCTAACCCTAACTCTAACCCAAATCCTTAGCCTAAACCTAATCGAAACCCTTAACATAACCTTAACCAGTAAATATAACTCAAACCCTTACCCTAAGCCGAACCCTCACCCTTAACCAAAATTGCACACTAACCATAACCCTAAACCTACCCTAACTTCATTCAAACCCTAACCCTAACCAAAATTAACACTGATACTAAACATAACCCTAAACCTCATCCTGAACCTAACCTAACCCTGACCCGAACCTGAACCCTAACCGCAACCCTAAACCTCATGCTTAACATAAACTTCACCCTAACACTAACCCTAAAACTAAACGTAACACTAAATCTCCCCCAACCCTGACCCTAGCCCTAAACCTAACCATAAACCTAACCCGAAACTTAACTCTAACCCTGACCCCAAATCTAACTCTAACCCTATTCCTAACGCTAAAACTTACCCTACACACTCAGCTTCAATGGAAACCCAGCAATAACCCTCACCCTAAAATCAAAACCTAACCCCAAACCTTAACCTAACCCTATCCCTAACCTTCACCTAGTCCTAAACTTAACAAGACTTAACCCTAACACTTAACCTAACCCTAAATCGAAACCTAACCTTAACCCTAAACTTCATCCTAAACTTAACCCTAACCCTAACCACTAACTCTAACCCTCAGCTCAACTCTCACCCTGAACTTCAACTTCACCCTAAACCTAACCCTAAACCAAAACCTAACCCTAACCCTAAACCTAACCCTATACCTGACCCTAATATTTACCCAAACACCTAAACCTAACCCTAACACTAAACCTACCCCTAAAGCTACCCCTAACCTTAAGTCAAACACCAAACCCTAACCCTTACCCTAACCCTCATCCTTGACCTATTTTTACCCAAAACCTAAGCCGAACCCTAAACCTAAAACTAAACCAAACCGTAAACAATCCCCTAAATCTAGGCCTAACCCTAAACCTAACCCTAACCCTACCCCTAACCGTAACACCGTAAAACATCAGCTTAATTGTGAACCTAACACTAACACTCACACGATCCCCTAACCCTTTTCCTAACCCTAACGCTATCCTTCATCCTAGCCCTAACACTTAGCTTAACCTGACTCTTCCTCTAACTCTAAAATTAACCCTAACCTTAACTCTGCCTTAAACTTAACCCTAAACCTAACAATAACTCTAAACCTGATGCTAACCCTAAGCCTAATTCCTAGCACTAATTCTTACTCTAAACCTAACCCTAACAACCCTAACCTAGCCCTACCATTTACCGTAAACCTAGCCTTAACCCTAACCTTGCCCAAATCCTAAACCTAAACCCTTTACCGAACTCTAACACCAACCTTAACCCTAATCTAACCTTAACCCTAACCCTGACTATTAACGGAAACTTCACCCTAAACCTAAGGCTAACTCCAACTCTAACGCTAACCATAACAATTACCATAACCCTCACCTTAAGTGTAAACCTAACCCTAACCCTCTCCCTAACCCTTAACCGTATCCCCAACCCTAAACATAATGTTATCTCCAAACTTATCCCTAAACCTAACCCTAATACGAACAGTAACCCTAATCTAACCCTAATCCTAATATTAACCCTAAACTCAACCCTACCCTAACCATAAACCTAACCCTAACACCCTAAACTTAACGTCTAACACTATCTATACTCCTAAACCTATTTCTAACTTTCGCCCTTAACCTAAACTTCACACTAACCCTGAACCTAAACCTAACGCTAACCCTAAACATAAGCCCTAACCCTAACCGAACCCTAAACCTAACCTTAACACTAACCTGAACACAAACCCAAACTCTAGCCCTAACCATAAAAATAACCTTAACCCTAACCTAAACTTCATCCAAACCCTAACCCTAACCTTCAACCTAAACCCAACCCAAACCCTTACCTTAAACCTAACCCTAACCATAACGCTAGTCCCTCTCTAACCCTAAATTTAACCCTTACAACAGCTCTGAAACTAAACCTAAACAGAATCCTGATCCGAACCCTAATTCTAACCTTGACCCTAAATAGAACACTAACTCTAATCCTAAACCTGGACATAAAGCTAACTCTTATCCTACACCTAACCCTAACTCTGAATCTAAACCTAACTCTAACTCTAACCCTAATCATAACACTTACCCTAAACCCTCACCTTAGCTGTAAAACTAACCGTAACCCTCACTCTAACTCCTAACAGTATCCTTCCACCCTAACCCTAATTCTAACCCTAGCCCTAAGCAGAACACTAACCTGAAACCCCTAAGCCCTAACGATAACACTAACCCTCACCCAAACCCTAACCCCTAAGACCAAAGCCTAACCCAAACATTAACCCTAACTCTAACTCTAACCCGAAAACTAATTAGAAACCTAACCCTAACCCTAACCCTAAACTAAACCTAACCATGACCGGAACCACAATGCCTAACCTGTACCCTCACTCAAACCCTAACCCTAAACTACACCTCTAACCTCTGACACCTTACCATAACCATAATCCTAAACCTACCCAACCCTAACCCTAAATCTAACCCTCACCCCAACCACAATGCCTAACACAAATCGTAACCCTAACTCTTATACCTAAGTCTAACCTAAAATCTAACCCTAACCCTAAAGCTAAACAAAACCCGGAAACTTAGCTCTAACCCTAAACACAACCTTAACACTAACCTAAAAACAAACCCAAACCTTAGCCATAACCCTAACCCTCAACCTCTCTTAAACTTCACCCTATCCCTACCCTAAAGCTAACCCTAACTTTAACCCTAACCTTAACCTTGGCCCACTTGTGACCCTAAACATAACCCTTAGTATATCTCTGACCCTAACCCTCGCCCTAAACCTAATCCTAATCCTAACACTGACCCTAACACTAACCTTACCTTAACCTAACTTGAAGCCTATCATAAACTTAAACCTAGCCCTAACCCCTAACCCTAACTCTAACCCTAACCCTAGCCCTAACCCTAACCCTAATCCTAACACTTACCCAAAACCCTCACCTTAACTGTAATCGTAACTCTAAATCTAACCGTAACCCTAAACTTGACCCTAAGTACAACCCTATCCTAAACCTAACTGAAACACTAACCCCTAACCCTAACTCTAACCCAAATCCTTAGCCTAAACCTAATCGAAACCCTTAACATAACCTTAACCAGTAAATATAACTCAAACCCTTACCCTAAGCCGAACCCTCACCCTTAACCAAAATTTCACACTAACCATAACCCTAAACCTACCCTAACTTCATTCAAACCCTAACCCTAACCAAAATTAACACTGATACTAAACATAACCCTAAACCTCAACCTGAACCTAACCTAACCCTGACCCGAACCTGAACCCTAACCGCAACCCTAAACCTCATGCTTAACATAAACTTCACCCTAACACTAACCCTAAAACTAAACGTAACACTAAATCTCCCCCAACCCTGACCCTAGCCCTAAACCTAACCATAAACCTAACCCGAAACTTAACTCTAACCCTGACCCCAAATCTAACTCTAACCCTATTCCTAACGCTAAAACTTACCCTACACACTCAGCTTCAATGGAAACCCAGCAATAACCCTCACCCTAAAATCAAAACCTAACCCCAAACCTTAACCTAACCCTATCCCTAACCTTCACCTAGTCCTAAACTTAACAAGACTTAACCCTAACACTTAACCTAACCCTAAATCGAAACCTAACCTTAACCCTAAACTTCATCCTAAACTTAACCCTAACCCTAACCACTAACTCTAACCCTCAGCTCAACTCTCACCCTTAACTTCAACTTCACCCTAAACCTAACCCTAAACCAAAACCTAACCCTAACCCTAAACCTAACCCTATACCTGACCCTAATATTTACCCAAACACCTAAACCTAACCCTAACACTAAACCTACCCCTAAAGCTACCCCTAACCTTAAGTCAAACACCAAACCCTAACCCTTACCCTAACCCTCATCCTTGACCTATTTTTACCCAAAACCTAAGCCGAACCCTAAACCTAAAACTAAACCAAACCGTAAACAATCCCCTAAATCTAGGCCTAACCCTAAACCTAACCCTAACCCTACCCCTAACCGTAACACCGTAAAACATCAGCTTAATTGTGAACCTAACACTAACACTCACACGATCCCCTAACCCTTTTCCTAACCCTAACGCTATCCTTCATCCTAGCCCTAACACTTACCTAAACCTGACTCTTCCTCTAACTCTAAAATTAACCCTAACCTTAACTCTGCCTTAAACTTAACCCTAAACCTAACAATAACTCTAAACCTGATGCTAACCCTAAGCCTAATTCCTAGCACTAATTCTTACTCTAAACCTAACCCTAACAACCCTAACCTAGCCCTACCATTTACCGTAAACCTAGCCTTAACCCTAACCTTGCCCAAATCCTAAACCTAAACCCTTTACCGAACTCTAACACCAACCTTAACCCTAATCTAACCTTAACCCTAACCCTGACTATTAACGGAAACTTCACCCTAAACCTAAGGCTAACTCCAACTCTAACGCTAACCATAACAATTACCATAACCCTCACCTTAAGTGTAAACCTAACCCTAACCCTCTCCCTAAACCTTAACCGTATCCTCAACCCTAAACATAATGTTATCTCCAAACTTATCCCTAAACCTAACCCTAATACGAACAGTAACCCTAATCTAACCCTAATCCTAATATTAACCCTAAACTCAACCCTACCCTAACCATAAACCTAACCCTAACACCCTAAACTTAACGTCTAACACTATCTATACTCCTAAACCTATTTCTAACTTTCGCCCTTAACCTAAACTTCACACTAACCCTGAACCTAAACCTAACGCTAACCCTAAACATAAGCCCTAACCCTAACCGAACCCTAAACCTAACCTTAACACTAACCTGAACACAAACCCAAACTCTAGCCCTAACCATAAAAATAACCTTAACCCTAACCTAAACTTCATCCAAACCCTAACCCTAACCTTCAACCTAAACCCAACCCAAACCCTTACCTTAAACCTAACCCTAACCATAACGCTAGTCCCTCTCTAACCCTAAATTTAACCCTTACAACAGCTCTGGAACTAAACCTAAACAGAATCCTGATCCTAACCCTAATTCTAACCTTGACCCTAAATAGAACACTAACTCTAATCCTAAACCTGGACATAAAGCTAACTCTTATCCTACACCTAACCCTAACTCTGAATCTAAACCTAACTCTAACTCTAACCCTAATCATAACACTTACCCTAAACCCTCACCTTAGCTGTAAAACTAACCGTAACCCTCACTCTAACTCCTAACAGTATCCTTCCACCCTAACCCTAATGCTAACCCTAGCCCTAAGCAGAACACTAACCTGAAACCCCTAAGCCCTAACGATAACACTAACCCTAACCCAAACCCTAACCCCTAAGACCAAAGCCTAACCCAAACATTAACCCTAACTCTAACTCTAACCCGAAAACTAATTAGAAACCTAACCCTAACCCTAACCCTAACCCTAAACTAAACCTAACCATGACCGGAACCACAATGCCTAACCTGTACCCTCACTCAAACCCTAACCCTAAACTGCACCTCTAACCTCTGACACCTTACCATAACCATAATCCTAAACCTACCCAACCCTGACCCTAAATCTAACCCTCACCCCAACCACAATGCCTAACACAAATCGTAACCCTAACTCTTATACCTAAGTCTAACCTAAAATCTAACCCTAACCCTAAAGCTAAACAAAACCCGGAAACTTAGCTCTAACCCTAAACACAACCTTAACACTAACCTAAAAACAAACCCAAACCTTAGCCATAACCCTAACCCTCAACCTCTCTTAAACTTCACCCTATCCCTACCCTAAAGCTAACCCTAACTTTAACCCTAACCTTAACCTTGGCCCACTTGTGACCCTAAACATAACCCTTAGTATATCTCTGACCCTAACCCTCGCCCTAAACCTAATCCTAATCCTAACACTGACCCTAACACTAACCTTACCTTAACCTAACTTGAAGCCTATCATAAACTTAAACCTAGCCCTAACCCCTAACCCTAACTCTACCCCTAACCCTAGCCCTAACCCTAACCCTAATCCTAACACTTACCCAAAACCCTCACCTTAACTGTAATCGTAACTCTAAATCTAACCGTAACCCTAAACTTGACCCTAAGTACAACCCTATCCTAAACCTAACTGAAACACTAACCCCTAACCCTAACTCTAACCCAAATCCTTAGCCTAAACCTAATCGAAACCCTTAACATAACCTTAACCAGTAAATATAACTCAAACCCTTACCCTAAGCCGAACCCTCACCCTTAACCAAAATTTCACACTAACCATAACCCTAAACCTACCCTAACTTCATTCAAACCCTAACCCTAACCAAAATTAACACTGATACTAAACATAACCCTAAACCTCAACCTGAACCTAACCTAACCCTGACCCGAACCTGAACCCTAACCGCAACCCTAAACCTCATGCTTAACATAAACTTCACCCTAACACTAACCCTAAAACTAAACGTAACACTAAATCTCCCCCAACCCTGACCCTAGCCCTAAACCTAACCATAAACCTAACCCGAAACTTAACTCTAACCCTGACCCCAAATCTAACTCTAACCCTATTCCTAACGCTAAAACTTACCCTACACACTCAGCTTCAATGGAAACCCAGCAATAACCCTCACCCTAAAATCAAAACCTAACCCCAAACCTTAACCTAACCCTATCCCTAACCTTCACCTAGTCCTAAACTTAACAAGACTTAACCCTAACACTTAACCTAACCCTAAATCGAAACCTAACCTTAACCCTAAACTTCATCCTAAACTTAACCCTAACCCTAACCACTAACTCTAACCCTCAGCTCAACTCTCACCCTTAACTTCAACTTCACCCTAAACCTAACCCTAAACCAAAACCTAACCCTAACCCTAAACCTAACCCTATACCTGACCCTAATATTTACCCAAACACCTAAACCTAACCCTAACACTAAACCTACCCCTAAAGCTACCCCTAACCTTAAGTCAAACACCAAACCCTAACTCTTACCCTAACCCTCATCCTTGACCTATTTTTACCCAAAACCTAAGCCGAACCCTAAACCTAAAACTAAACCAAACCGTAAACAATCCCCTAAAACTAGGCCTAACCCTAAACCTAACCCTAACCCTACCCCTAACCGTAACACCGTAAAACATCAGCTTAATTGTGAACCTAACACTAACACTCACACGATCCCCTAGCCCTTTTCCTAACCCTAACGCTATCCTTCATCCTAGCCCTAACACTTAGCTAAACCTGACTCTTCCTCTAACTCTAAAATTAACCCTAACCTTAACTCTGCCTTAAACTTAACCCTAAACCTAACAATAACTCTAAACCTGATGCTAACCCTAAGCCTAATTCCTAGCACTAATTCTTACTCTAAACCTAACCCTAACAACCCTAACCTAGCCCTACCATTTACCGTAAACCTAGCCTTAACCCTAACCTTGCCCAAATCCTAAACCTAAACCCTTTACCGAACTCTAACACCAACCTTAACCCTAATCTAACCTTAACCCTAACCCTGACTATTAACGGAAACTTCACCCTAAACCTAAGGCTAACTCCAACTCTAACGCTAACCATAACAATTACCATAACCCTCACCTTAAGTGTAAACCTAACCCTAACCCTCTCCCTAAACCTTAACCGTATCCTCAACCCTAAACATAATGTTATCTCCAAACTTATCCCTAAACCTAACCCTAATACGAACAGTAACCCTAATCTAACCCTAATCCTAATATTAACCCTAAACTCAACCCTACCCTAACCATAAACCTAACCCTAACACCCTAAACTTAACGTCTAACACTATCTATACTCCTAAACCTATTTCTAACTTTCGCCCTTAACCTAAACTTCACACTAACCCTGAACCTAAACCTAACGCTAACCCTAAACATAAGCCCTAACCCTAACCGAACCCTAAACCTAACCTTAACACTAACCTGAACACAAACCCAAACTCTAGCCCTAACCATAAAAATAACCTTAACCCTAACCTAAACTTCATCCAAACCCTAACCCTAACCTTCAGCCTAAACCCAACCCAAACCCTTATCTTAAACCTAACCCTAACCATAACGCTAGTCCCTCTCTAACCCTAAATTTAACCCTTACAACAGCTCTGGAACTAAACCTAAACATAATCCTGATCCTAACCCTAATTCTAACCTTGACCCTAAATAGAACACTAACTCTAATCCTAAACCTGGACATAAAGCTAACTCTTATCCTACACCTAACCCTAACTCTGAATCTAAACCTAACTCTAACTCTAACCCTAATCATAACACTTACCCTAAACCCTCACCTTAGCTGTAAAACTAACCGTAACCCTCACTCTAACTCCTAACAGTATCCTTCCACCCTAACCCTAATGCTAACCCTAGCCCTAAGCAGAACACTAACCTGAAACCCCTAAGCCCTAACGATAACACTAACCCTAACCCAAACCCTAACCCCTAAGACCAAAGCCTAACCCAAACATTAACCCTAACTCTAACTCTAACCCGAAAACTAATTAGAAACCTAACCCTAACCCTAACCCTAACCCTAAACTAAACCTAACCATGACCGGAACCACAATGCCTAACCTGTACCCTCACTCAAACCCTAACCCTAAACTGCACCTCTAACCTCTGACACCTTACCATAACCATAATCCTAAACCTACCCAACCCTGACCCTAAATCTAACCCTCACCCCAACCACAATGCCTAACACAAATCGTAACCCTAACTCTTATACCTAAGTCTAACCTAAAATCTAACCCTAACCCTAAAGCTAAACAAAACCCGTAAACTTAGCTCTAACCCTAAACACAACCTTAACACTAACCTAAAAACAAACCCAAACCTTAGCCATAACCCTAACCCTCAACCTCTCTTAAACTTCACCCTATCCCTAACCTAAAGCTAACCCTAACTTTAACCCTAACCTTAACCTTGGCCCACTTGTGACCCTAAACATAACCCTTAGTATATCTCTGACCCTAACCCTCGCCCTAAGCCTAATCCTAATCCTAACACTGACCCTAACACTAACCTTACCTTAACCTAACTTGAAGCCTATCATAAACTTAAACCTAACCCTAACCCGTAACCCTAACTCTAACCCTAACCCTAGCCCTAACCCTAACCCTAATCCTAACACTTACCCAAAACCCTCACCTTAACTGTAATCGTAACTCTAAATCTAACCGTAACCCTAAACTTGACCCTAAGTACAACCCTATCCTAAACCTAACTGAAACACTAACCCCTAACCCTAACTCTAACCCAAATCCTTAGCCTAAACCTAATCGAAACCCTTAACATAACCTTAACCAGTAAATATAACTCAAACCCTTACCCTAAGCCGAACCCTCACCCTTAACCAAAATTGCACACTAACCATAACCCTAAACCTACCCTAACTTCATTCAAACCCTAACCCTAACCAAAATTAACACTGATACTAAACATAACCCTAAACCTCATCCTGAACCTAACCTAACCCTGACCCGAACCTGAACCCTAACCGCAACCCTAAACCTCATGCTTAACATAAACTTCACCCTAACACTAACCCTAAAACTAAACGTAACACTAAATCTCCCCCAACCCTGACCCTAGCCCTAAACCTAACCATAAACCTAACCCGAAACTTAACTCTAACCCTGACCCCAAATCTAACTCTAACCCTATTCCTAACGCTAAAACTTACCCTACACACTCAGCTTCAATGGAAACCCAGCAATAACCCTCACCCTAAAATCAAAACCTAACCCCAAACCTTAACCTAACCCTATCCCTAACCTTCACCTAGTCCTAAACTTAACAAGACTTAACCCTAACACTTAACCTAACCCTAAATCGAAACCTAACCTTAACCCTAAACTTCATCCTAAACTTAACCCTAACCCTAACCACTAACTCTAACCCTCAGCTCAACTCTCACCCTGAACTTCAACTTCACCCTAAACCTAACCCTAAACCAAAACCTAACCCTAACCCTAACCCTAACCCTATACCTGACCCTAATATTTACCCAAACACCTAAACCTAACCCTAACACTAAACCTACCCCTAAAGCTACCCCTAACCTTAAGTCAAACACCAAACCCTAACCCTTACCCTAACCCTCATCCTTGACCTATTTTTACCCAAAACCTAAGCCGAACCCTAAACCTAAAACTAAACCAAACCGTAAACAATCCCCTAAATCTAGGCCTAACCCTAAACCTAACCCTAACCCTACCCCTAACCGTAACACCGTAAAACATCAGCTTAATTGTGAACCTAACACTAACACTCACACGATCCCCTAACCCTTTTCCTAACCCTAACGCTATCCTTCATCCTAGCCCTAACACTTAGCTTAACCTGACTCTTCCTCTAACTCTAAAATTAACCCTAACCTTAACTCTGCCTTAAACTTAACCCTAAACCTAACAATAACTCTAAACCTGATGCTAACCCTAAGCCTAATTCCTAGCACTAATTCTTACTCTAAACCTAACCCTAACAACCCTAACCTAGCCCTACCATTTACCGTAAACCTAGCCTTAACCCTAACCTTGCCCAAATCCTAAACCTAAACCCTTTACCGAACTCTAACACCAACCTTAACCCTAATCTAACCTTAACCCTAACCCTGACTATTAACGGAAACTTCACCCTAAACCTAAGGCTAACTCCAACTCTAACGCTAACCATAACAATTACCATAACCCTCACCTTAAGTGTAAACCTAACCCTAACCCTCTCCCTAACCCTTAACCGTATCCCCAACCCTAAACATAATGTTATCTCCAAACTTATCCCTAAACCTAACCCTAATACGAACAGTAACCCTAATCTAACCCTAATCCTAATATTAACCCTAAACTCAACCCTACCCTAACCATAAACCTAACCCTAACACCCTAAACTTAACGTCTAACACTATCTATACTCCTAAACCTATTTCTAACTTTCGCCCTTAACCTAAACTTCACACTAACCCTGAACCTAAACCTAACGCTAACCCTAAACATAAGCCCTAACCCTAACCGAACCCTAAACCTAACCTTAACACTAACCTGAACACAAACCCAAACTCTAGCCCTAACCATAAAAATAACCTTAACCCTAACCTAAACTTCATCCAAACCCTAACCCTAACCTTCAACCTAAACCCAACCCAAACCCTTACCTTAAACCTAACCCTAACCATAACGCTAGTCCCTCTCTAACCCTAAATTTAACCCTTACAACAGCTCTGAAACTAAACCTAAACATAATCCTGATCCTAACCCTAATTCTAACCTTGACCCTAAATAGAACACTAACTCTAATCCTAAACCTGGACATAAAGCTAACTCTTATCCTACACCTAACCCTAACTCTGAATCTAAACCTAACTCTAACTCTAACCCTAATCATAACACTTACCCTAAACCCTCACCTTAGCTGTAAAACTAACCGTAACCCTCACTCTAACTCCTAAAAGTATCCTTCCACCCTAACCCTAATTCTAACCCTAGCCCTAAGCAGAACACTAACCTGAAACCCCTAAGCCCTAACGATAACACTAACCCTAACCCAAACCCTAACCCCTAAGACCAAAGCCTAACCCAAACATTAACCCTAACTCTAACTCTAACCCGAAAACTAATTAGAAACCTAACCCTAACCCTAACCCTAAACTAAACCTAACCATGACCGGAACCACAATGCCTAACCTGTACCCTCACTCAAACCCTAACCCTAAACTACACCTCTAACCTCTGACACCTTACCATAACCATAATCCTAAACCTACCCAACCCTAACCCTAAATCTAACCCTCACCCCAACCACAATGCCTAACACAAATCGTAACCCTAACTCTTATACCTAAGTCTAACCTAAAATCTAACCCTAACCCTAAAGCTAAACAAAACCCGGAAACTTAGCTCTAACCCTAAACACAACCTTAACACTAACCTAAAAACAAACCCAAACCTTAGCCATAACCCTAACCCTCAACCTCTCTTAAACTTCACCCTATCCCTACCCTAAAGCTAACCCTAACTTTAACCCTAACCTTAACCTTGGACCACTTGTGACCCTAAACATAACCCTTAGTATATCTCTGACCCTAACCCTCGCCCTAAACCTAATCCTAATCCTAACACTGACCCTAACACTAACCTTACCTTAACCTAACTTGAAGCCTATCATAAACTTAAACCTAGCCCTAACCCCTAACCCTAACTCTAACCCTAACCCTAGCCCTAACCCTAACCCTAATCCTAACACTTACCCAAAACCCTCACCTTAACTGTAATCGTAACTCTAAATCTAACCGTAACCCTAAACTTGACCCTAAGTACAACCCTATCCTAAACCTAACTGAAACACTAACCCCTAACCCTAACTCTAACCCAAATCCTTAGCCTAAACCTAATCGAAACCCTTAACATAACCTTAACCAGTAAATATAACTCAAACCCTTACCCTAAGCCGAACCCTCACCCTTAACCAAAATTTCACACTAACCATAACCCTAAACCTACCCTAACTTCATTCAAACCCTAACCCTAACCAAAATTAACACTGATACTAAACATAACCCTAAACCTCAACCTGAACCTAACCTAACCCTGACCCGAACCTGAACCCTAACCGCAACCCTAAACCTCATGCTTAACATAAACTTCACCCTAACACTAACCCTAAAACTAAACGTAACACTAAATCTCCCCCAACCCTGACCCTAGCCCTAAACCTAACCATAAACCTAACCCGAAACTTAACTCTAACCCTGACCCCAAATCTAACTCTAACCCTATTCCTAACGCTAAAACTTACCCTACACACTCAGCTTCAATGGAAACCCAGCAATAACCCTCACCCTAAAATCAAAACCTAACCCCAAACCTTAACCTAACCCTATCCCTAACCTTCACCTAGTCCTAAACTTAACAAGACTTAACCCTAACACTTAACCTAACCCTAAATCGAAACCTAACCTTAACCCTAAACTTCATCCTAAACTTAACCCTAACCCTAACCACTAACTCTAACCCTCAGCTCAACTCTCACCCTGAACTTCAACTTCACCCTAAACCTAACCCTAAACCAAAACCTAACCCTAACCCTAAACCTAACCCTATACCTGACCCTAATATTTACCCAAACACCTAAACCTAACCCTAACACTAAACCTACCCCTAAAGCTACCCCTAACCTTAAGTCAAACACCAAACCCTAACCCTTACCCTAACCCTCATCCTTGACCTATTTTTACCCAAAACCTAAGCCGAACCCTAAACCTAAAACTAAACCAAACCGTAAACAATCCCCTAAATCTAGGCCTAACCCTAAACCTAACCCTAACCCTACCCCTAACCGTAACACCGTAAAACATCAGCTTAATTGTGAACCTAACACTAACACTCACACGATCCCCTAACCCTTTTCCTAACCCTAACGCTATCCTTCATCCTAGCCCTAACACTTAGCTAAACCTGACTCTTCCTCTAACTCTAAAATTAACCCTAACCTTAACTCTGCCTTAAACTTAACCCTAAACCTAACAATAACTCTAAACCTGATGCTAACCCTAAGCCTAATTCCTAGCACTAATTCTTACTCTAAACCTAACCCTAACAACCCTAACCTAGCCCTACCATTTACCGTAAACCTAGCCTTAACCCTAACCTTGCCCAAATCCTAAACCTAAACCCTTTACCGAACTCTAACACCAACCTTAACCCTAATCTAACCTTAACCCTAACCCTGACTATTAACGGAAACTTCACCCTAAACCTAAGGCTAACTCCAACTCTAACGCTAACCATAACAATTACCATAACCCTCACCTTAAGTGTAAACCTAACCCTAACCCTCTCCCTAAACCTTAACCGTATCCTCAACCCTAAACATAATGTTATCTCCAAACTTATCCCTAAACCTAACCCTAATACGAACAGTAACCCTAATCTAACCCTAATCCTAATATTAACCCTAAACTCAACCCTACCCTAACCATAAACCTAACCCTAACACCCTAAACTTAACGTCTAACACTATCTATACTCCTAAACCTATTTCTAACTTTCGCCCTTAACCTAAACTTCACACTAACCCTGAACCTAAACCTAACGCTAACCCTAAACATAAGCCCTAACCCTAACCGAACCCTAAACCTAACCTTAACACTAACCTGAACACAAACCCAAACTCTAGCCCTAACCATAAAAATAACCTTAACCCTAACCTAAACTTCATCCAAACCCTAACCCTAACCTTCAACCTAAACCCAACCCAAACCCTTACCTTAAACCTAACCCTAACCATAACGCTAGTCCCTCTCTAACCCTAAATTTAACCCTTACAACAGCTCTGGAACTAAACCTAAACAGAATCCTGATCCTAACCCTAATTCTAACCTTGACCCTAAATAGAACACTAACTCTAATCCTAAACCTGGACATAAAGCTAACTCTTATCCTACACCTAACCCTAACTCTGAATCTAAACCTAACTCTAACTCTAACCCTAATCATAACACTTACCCTAAACCCTCACCTTAGCTGTAAAACTAACCGTAACCCTCACTCTAACTCCTAACAGTATCCTTCCACCCTAACCCTAATGCTAACCCTAGCCCTAAGCAGAACACTAACCTGAAACCCCTAAGCCCTAACGATAACACTAACCCTAACCCAAACCCTAACCCCTAAGACCAAAGCCTAACCCAAACATTAACCCTAACTCTAACTCTAACCCGAAAACTAATTAGAAACCTAACCCTAACCCTAACCCTAAACTAAACCTAACCATGACCGGAACCACAATGCCTAACCTGTACCCTCACTCAAACCCTAACCCTAAACTACACCTCTAACCTCTGACACCTTACCATATCCATAATCCTAAACCTACCCAACCCTAACCCTAAATCTAACCCTCACCCCAACCACAATGCCTAACACAAATCGTAACCCTAACTCTTATACCTAAGTCTAACCTAAAATCTAACCCTAACCCTAAAGCCAAACAAAACCCGTAAACTTAGCTCTAACCCTAAACACAACCTTAACACTAACCTAAAAACAAACCCAAACCTTAGCCATAACCCTAACCCTCAACCTCTCTTAAACTTCACCCTATCCCTAACCTAAAGCTAACCCTAACTTTAACCCTAACCTTAACCTTGGCCCACTTGTGACCCTAAACATAACCCTTAGTATATCTCTGACCCTAACCCTCGCCCTAAACCTAATCCTAATCCTAACACTGACCCTAACACTAACCTTACCTTAACCTAACTTGAAGCCTATCATAAACTTAAACCTAACCCTAACCCCTAACCCTAACTCTAACCCTAACCCTAGCCCTAACCCTAACCCTAATCCTAACACTTACCCAAAACCCTCACCTTAACTGTAATCGTAACTCTAAATCTAACCGTAACCCTAAACTTGACCCTAAGTACAACCCTATCCTAAACCTAACTGAAACACTAACCCCTAACCCTAACTCTAACCCAAATCCTTAGCCTAAACCTAATCGAAACCCTTAACATAACCTTAACCAGTAAATATAACTCAAACCCTTACCCTAAGCCGAACCCTCACCCTTAACCAAAATTTCACACTAACCATAACCCTAAACCTACCCTAACTTCATTCAAACCCTAACCCTAACCAACATTAACACTGATACTAAACATAACCCTAAACCTCAACCTGAACCTAACCTAACCCTGACCCGAACCTGAACCCTAACCGCAACCCTAAACCTCATGCTTAACATAAACTTCACCCTAACACTAACCCTAAAACTAAACGTAACACTAAATCTCCCCCAACCCTGACCCTAGCCCTAAACCTAACCATAAACCTAACCCGAAACTTAACTCTAACCCTGACCCCAAATCTAACTCTAACCCTATTCCTAACGCTAAAACTTACCCTACACACTCAGCTTCAATGGAAACCCAGCAATAACCCTCACCCTAAAATCAAAACCTAACCCCAAACCTTAACCTAACCCTATCCCTAACCTTCACCTAGTCCTAAACTTAACAAGACTTAACCCTAACACTTAACCTAACCCTAAATCGAAACCTAACCTTAACCCTAAACTTCATCCTAAACTTAACCCTAACCCTAACCACTAACTCTAACCCTCAGCTCAACTCTCACCCTTAACTTCAACTTCACCCTAAACCTAACCCTAAACCAAAACCTAACCCTAACCCTAAACCTAACCCTATACCTGACCCTAATATTTACCCAAACACCTAAACCTAACCCTAACACTAAACCTACCCCTAAAGCTACCCCTAACCTTAAGTCAAACACCAAACCCTAACCCTTACCCTAACCCTCATCCTTGACCTATTTTTACCCAAAACCTAAGCCGAACCCTAAACCTAAAACTAAACCAAACCGTAAACAATCCCCTAAATCTAGGCCTAACCCTAAACCTAACCCTAACCCTACCCCTAACCGTAACACCGTAAAACATCAGCTTAATTGTGAACCTAACACTAACACTCACACGATCCCCTAACCCTTTTCCTAACCCTAACGCTATCCTTCATCCTAGCCCTAACACTTAGCTAAACCTGACTCTTCCTCTAACTCTAAAATTAACCCTAACCTTAACTCTGCCTTAAACTTAACCCTAAACCTAACAATAACTCTAAACCTGATGCTAACCCTAAGCCTAATTCCTAGCACTAATTCTTACTCTAAACCTAACCCTAACAACCCTAACCTAGCCCTACCATTTACCGTAAACCTAGCCTTAACCCTAACCTTGCCCAAATCCTAAACCTAAACCCTTTACCGAACTCTAACACCAACCTTAACCCTAATCTAACCTTAACCCTAACCCTGACTATTAACGGAAACTTCACCCTAAACCTAAGGCTAACTCCAACTCTAACGCTAACCATAACAATTACCATAACCCTCACCTTAAGTGTAAACCTAACCCTAACCCTCTCCCTAACCCTTAACCGTATCCCCAACCCTAAACATAATGTTATCTCCAAACTTATCCCTAAACCTAACCCTAATACGAACAGGAACCCTAATCTAACCCTAATCCTAATATTAACCCTAAACTCAACCCTACCCTAACCATAAACCTAACCCTAACACCCTAAACTTAACGTCTAACACTATCTATACTCCTAAACCTATTTCTAACTTTCGCCCGTAACCTAAACTTCACAATAACCCTGAACCTAAACCTAACGCTAACCCTAAACATAAGCCCTAACCCTAACCGAACCCTAAACCTAACCTTAACACTAACCAGAACACAAACCCAAACTCTAGCCCTAAGCATAAAAATAACCTTAACCCTAACCTAAACTTCATCCAAACCCTAACCCTAACCTTCAACCTAAACCCAACCCAAACCCTTACCTTAAACCTAACCCTAACCATAACGCTAGTCCCTCTCTAACCCTAAATTTAACCCTCACAACAGCTCTGGAACTAAACCTAAACATAATCCTGATCCTAACGCTAATTCTAACCTTGACCCTAAATAGAACACTAACTCTAATCCTAAACCTGGACATAAAGCTAACTCTTATCCTACACCTAACCCTAACTCTGAATCTAAACCTAACTCTAACTCTAACCCTAATCATAACACTTACCCTAAACCCTCACCTTAGCTGTAAAACTAACCGTAACCCTCACTCTAACTCCTAACAGTATCCTTCCACCCTAACCCTAATGCTAACCCTAGCCCTAAGCAGAACACTAACCTGAAACCCCTAAGCCCTAACGATAACACTAACCCTAACCCAAACCCTAACCCCTAAGACCAAAGCCTAACCCAAACATTAACCCTAACTCTAACTCTAACCCGAAAACTAATTAGAAACCTAACCCTAACCCTAACCCTAACCCTAAACTAAACCTAACCATGACCGGAACCACAATGCCTAACCTGTACCCTCACTTAACCCTAACCCTAAACTACACCTCTAACCTCTGACACCTTACCATATCCATAATCCTAAACCTACCCAACCCTAACCCTAAATCTAACCCTCACCCCAACCACAATGCCTAACACAAATCGTAACCCTAACTCTTATACCTAAGTCTAACCTAAAATCTAACCCTAACCCTAAAGCCAAACAAAACCCGGAAACTTAGCTCTAACCCTAAACACAACCTTAACACTAACCTAAAAACAAACCCAAACCTTAGCCATAACCCTAACCCTCAACCTCTCTTAAACTTCACCCTATCCCTAACCTAAAGCTAACCCTAACTTTAACCCTAACCTTAACCTTGGCCCACTTGTGACCCTAAACATAACCCTTAGTATATCTCTGACCCTAACCCTCGCCCTAAACCTAATCCTAATCCTAACACTGACCCTAACACTAACCTTACCTTAACCTAACTTGAAGCCTATCATAAACTTAAACCTAACCCTAACCCCTAACCCTAACTCTAACCCTAACCCTAGCCCTAACCCTAACCCTAATCCTAACACTTACCCAAAACCCTCACCTTAACTGTAATCGTAACTCTAAATCTAACCGTAACCCTAAACTTGACCCTAAGTACAACCCTATCCTAAACCTAACTGAAACACTAACCCCTAACCCTAACTCTAACCCAAATCCTTAGCCTAAACCTAATCGAAACCCTTAACATAACCTTAACCAGTAAATATAACTCAAACCCTTACCCTAAGCCGAACCCTCACCCTTAACCAAAATTTCACACTAACCATAACCCTAAACCTACCCTAACTTCATTCAAACCCTAACCCTAACCAAAATTAACACTGATACTAAACATAACCCTAAACCTCAACCTGAACCTAACCTAACCCTGACCCGAACCTGAACCCTAACCGCAACCCTAAACCTCATGCTTAACATAAACTTCACCCTAACACTAACCCTAAAACTAAACGTAACACTAAATCTCCCCCAACCCTGACCCTAGCCCTAAACCTAACCATAAACCTAACCCGAAACTTAACTCTAACCCTGACCCCAAATCTAACTCTAACCCTATTCCTAACGCTAAAACTTACCCTACACACTCAGCTTCAATGGAAACCCAGCAATAACCCTCACCCTAAAATCAAAACCTAACCCCAAACCTTAACCTAACCCTATCCCTAACCTTCACCTAGTCCTAAACTTAACAAGACTTAACCCTAACACTTAACCTAACCCTAAATCGAAACCTAACTTTAACCCTAAACTTCATCCTAAACTTAACCCTAACCCTAACCACTAACTCTAACCCTCAGCTCAACTCTCACCCTGAACTTCAACTTCACCCTAAACCTAACCCTAAACCAAAACCTAACCCTAACCCTAAACCTAACCCTATACCTGACCCTAATATTTACCCAAACACCTAAACCTAACCCTAACACTAAACCTACCCCTAAAGCTACCCCTAACCTTAAGTCAAACACCAAACCCTAACCCTTACCCTAACCCTCATCCTTGACCTATTTTTACCCAAAACCTAAGCCGAACCCTAAACCTAAAACTAAACCAAACCGTAAACAATCCCCTAAATCTAGGCCTAACCCTAAACCTAACCCTAACCCTACCCCTAACCGTAACACCGTAAAACATCAGCTTAATTGTGAACCTAACACTAACACTCACACGATCCCCTAACCCTTTTCCTAACCCTAACGCTATCCTTCATCCTAGCCCTAACACTTAGCTTAACCTGACTCTTCCTCTAACTCTAAAATTAACCCTAACCTTAACTCTGCCTTAAACTTAACCCTAAACCTAACAATAACTCTAAACCTGATGCTAACCCTAAGCCTAATTCCTAGCACTAATTCTTACTCTAAACCTAACCCTAACAACCCTAACCTAGCCCTACCATTTACCGTAAACCTAGCCTTAACCCTAACCTTGCCCAAATCCTAAACCTAAACCCTTTACCGAACTCTAACACCAACCTTAACCCTAATCTAACCTTAACCCTAACCCTGACTATTAACGGAAACTTCACCCTAAACCTAAGGCTAACTCCAACTCTAACGCTAACCATAACAATTACCATAACCCTCACCTTAAGTGCAAACCTAACCCTAACCCTCTCCCTAACCCTTAACCGTATCCCCAACCCTCAACATAATGTTATCTCCAAACTTATCCCTAAACCTAACCCTAATACGAACAGTAACCCTAATCTAACCCTAATCCTAATATTAACCCTAAACTCAACCCTACCCTAACCATAAACCTAACCCTAACACCCTAAACTTAACGTCTAACACTATCTATACTCCTAAACCTATTTCTAACTTTCGCCCTTAACCTAAACTTCACACTAACCCTGAACCTAAACCTAACGCTAACCCTAAACATAAGCCCTAACCCTAACCGAACCCTAAACCTAACCTTAACACTAACCTGAACACAAACCCAAACTCTAGCCCTAACCATAAAAATAACCTTAACCCTAACCTAAACTTCATCCAAACCCTAACCCTAACCTTCAACCTAAACCCAACCCAAACCCTTCCCTTAAACCTAACCCTAACCATAACGCTAGTCCCTCTCTAACCCTAAATTTAACCCTTACAACAGCTCTGGAACTAAACCTAAACAGAATCCTGATCCTAACCCTAATTCTAACCTTGACCCTAAATAGAACACTAATTCTAATCCTAAACCTGGACATAAAGCTAACTCTTATCCTACACCTAACCCTAACTCTGAATCTAAACCTAACTCTAACTCTAACCCTAATCATAACACTTACCCTAAACCCTCACCTTAGCTGTAAAACTAACCGTAACCCTCACTCTAACTCCTAACAGTATCCTTCCACCCTAACCCTAATGCTAACCCTAACCCTAAGCAGAACACTAACCTGAAACCCCTAAGCCCTAACGATAACACTAACCCTAACCCAAACCCTAACCCCTAAGACCAAAGCCTAACCCAAACATTAACCCTAACTCTAACTCTAACCCGAAAACTAATTAGAAACCTAACCCTAACCCTAACCCTAACCCTAAACTAAACCTAACCATGACCGGAACCACAATGCCTAACCTGTACCCTCACTCAAACCCTAACCCTAAACTACACCTCTAACCTCTGACACCTTACCATATCCATAATCCTAAACGTACCCAACCCTAACCCTAAATCTAACCCTCACCCCAACCACAATGCCTAACACAAATCGTAACCCTAACTGTTATACCCAAGTCTAACCTAAAATCTAACCCTAACCCTAAAGCCAAACAAAACCCGGAAACTTAGCTCTAACCCTAAACACAACCTTAACACTAACCTAAAAACAAACCCAAACCTTAGCCATAACCCTAACCCTCAACCTCTCTTAAACTTCACCCTATCCCTAACCTAAAGCTAACCCTAACTTTAACCCTAACCTTAACCTTGGCCCACTTGTGACCCTAAACATAACCCTTAGTATATCTCTGACCCTAACCCTCGCCCTAAACCTAATCCTAATCCTAACACTGACCCTAACACTAACCTTACCTTAACCTAACTTGAAGCCTATCATAAACTTAAACCTAACCCTAACCCCTAACCCTAACTCTAACCCTAACCCTAGCCCTAACCCTAACCCTAATCCTAACACTTACCCAAAACCCTCACCTTAACTGTAATCGTAACTCTAAATCTAACCGTAACCCTAAACTTGACCCTAAGTACAACCCTATCCTAAACCTAACTGAAACACTAACCCCTAACCCTAACTCTAACCCAAATCCTTAGCCTAAACCTAATCGAAACCCTTAACATAACCTTAACCAGTAAATATAACTCAAACCCTTACCCTAAGCCGAACCCTCACCCTTAACCAAAATTTCACACTAACCATAACCCTAAACCTACCCTAACTTCATTCAAACCCTAACCCTAACCAAAATTAACACTGATACTAAACATAACCCTAAACCTCAACCTGAACCTAACCTAACCCTGACCCGAACCTGAACCCTAACCGCAACCCTAAACCTCATGCTTAACATAAACTTCACCCTAACACTAACCCTAAAACTAAACGTAACACTAAATCTCCCCCAACCCTGACCCTAGCCCGAAACCTAACCATAAACCTAACCCGAAACTTAACTCTAACCCTGACCCCAAATCTAACTCTAACCCTATTCCTAACGCTAAAACTTACCCTACACACTCAGCTTCAATGGAAACCCAGCAATAACCCTCACCCTAAAATCAAAACCTAACCCCAAACCTTAACCTAACCCTATCCCTAACCTTCACCTAGTCCTAAACTTAACAAGACTTAACCCTAACACTTAACCTAACCCTAAATCGAAACCTAACCTTAACCCTAAACTTCATCCTAAACTTAACCCTAACCCTAACCACTAACTCTAACCCTCAGCTCAACTCTCACCCTGAACTTCAACTTCACCCTAAACCTAACCCTAAACCAAAACCTAACCCTAACCCTAAACCTAACCCTATACCTGACCCTAATATTTACCCAAACACCTAAACCTAACCCTAACACTAAACCTACCCCTAAAGCTACCCCTAACCTTAAGTCAAACACCAAACACTAACCCTTACCCTAACCCTCATCCTTGACCTATTTTTACCCAAAACCTAAGCCGAACCCTAAACCTAAAACTAAACCAAACCGTAAACAATCCCCTAAATCTAGGCCTAACCCTAAACCTAACCCTAACCCTACCCCTAACCGTAACACCGTAAAACATCAGCTTAATTGTGAACCTAACACTAACACTCACACGATCCCCTAACCCTTTTCCTAACCCTAACGCTATCCTTCATCCTAGCCCTAACACTTAGCTTAACCTGACTCTTCCTCTAACTCTAAAATTAACCCTAACCTTAACTCTGCCTTAAACTTAACCCTAAACCTAACAATAACTCTAAACCTGATGCTAACCCTAAGCCTAATTCCTAGCACTAATTCTTACTCTAAACCTAACCCTAACAACCCTAACCTAGCCCTACCATTTACCGTAAACCTAGCCTTAACCCTAACCTTGCCCAAATCCTAAACCTAAACCCTTTACCGAACTCTAACACCAACCTTAACCCTAATCTAACCTTAACCCTAACCCTGACTATTAACGGAAACTTCACCCTAAACCTAAGGCTAACTCCAACTCTAACGCTAACCATAACAATTACCATAACCCTCACCTTAAGTGTAAACCTAACCCTAACCCTCTCCCTAACCCTTAACCGTATCCCCAACCCTAAACATAATGTTATCTCCAAACTTATCCCTAAACCTAACCCTAATACGAACAGTAACCCTAATCTAACCCTAATCCTAATATTAACCCTAAACTCAACCCTACCCTAACCATAAACCTAACCCTAACACCCTAAACTTAACGTCTAACACTATCTATACTCCTAAACCTATTTCTAACTTTCGCCCTTAACCTAAACTTCACACTAACCCTGAACCTAAACCTAACGCTAACCCTAAACATAAGCCCTAACCCTAACCGAACCCTAAACCTAACCTTAACACTAACCTGAACACAAACCCAAACTCTAGCCCTAACCATAAAAATAACCTTAACCCTAACCTAAACTTCATCCAAACCCTAACCCTAAACTTCAACCTAAACCCAACCCAAACCCTTCCCTTAAATCTAACCCTAACCATAACGCTAGTCCCTCTCTAACCCTAAATTTAACCCTTACAACAGCTCTGGAACTAAACCTAAACATAATCCTGATCCTAACCCTAATTCTAACCTTGACCCTAAATAGAACACTAACTCTAATCCTAAACCTGGACATAAAGCTAACTCTTATCCTACACCTAACCCTAACTCTGAATCTAAACCTAACTCTAACCCTAATCATAACACTTACCCTAAACCCTCACCTTAGCTGTAAAACTAACCGTAACCCTCACTCTAACTCCTAACAGTATCCTTCAACCCTAACCCTAATGCTAACCCTAACCCTAAGCAGAACACTAACCTGAAACCCCTAAGCCCTAACGATAACACTAACCCTAACCCAAACCCTAACCCCTAAGACCAAAGCCTAACCCAAACATTAACCCTAACTCTAACTCTAACCCGAAAACTAATTAGAAACCTAACCCTAACCCTAACCCTAACCCTAAACTAAACCTAACCATGACCGGAACCACAATGCCTAACCTGTACCCTCACTCAAACCCTAACCCTAAACTACACCTCTAACCTCTGACACCTTACCATATCCATAATCCTAAACCTACCCAACCCTAACCCTAAATCTAACCCTCACCCCAACCACAATGCCTAACACAAATCGTAACCCTAACTGTTATACCCAAGTCTAACCTAAAATCTAACCCTAACCCTAAAGCCAAACAAAACCCGGAAACTTAGCTCTAACCCTAAACACAACCTTAACACTAACCTAAAAACAAACCCAAACCTTAGCCATAACCCTAACCCTCAACCTCTCTTAAACTTCACCCTATCCCTAACCTAAAGCTAACCCTAACTTTAACCCTAACCTTAACCTTGGCCCACTTGTGACCCTAAACATAACCCTTAGTATATCTCTGACCCTAACCCTCGCCCTAAACCTAATCCTAATCCTAACACTGACCCTAACACTAACCTTACCTTAACCTAACTTGAAGCCTATCATAAACTTAAACCTAACCCTAACCCCTAACCCTAACTCTAACCCTAACCCTAGCCCTAACCCTAACCCTAATCCTAACACTTACCCAAAACCCTCACCTTAACTGTAATCGTAACTCTAAATCTAACCGTAACCCTAAACTTGACCCTAAGTACAACCCTATCCTAAACCTAACTGAAACACTAACCCCTAACCCTAACTCTAACCCAAATCCTTAGCCTAAACCTAATCGAAACCCTTAACATAACCTTAACCAGTAAATATAACTCAAACCCTTACCCTAAGCCGAACCCTCACCCTTAACCAAAATTTCACACTAACCATAACCCTAAACCTACCCTAACTTCATTCAAACCCTAACCCTAACCAAAATTAACACTGATACTAAACATAACCCTAAACCTCAACCTGAACCTAACCTAACCCTGACCCGAACCTGAACCCTAACCGCAACCCTAAACCTCATGCTTAACATAAACTTCACCCTAACACTAACCCTAAAACTAAACGTAACACTAAATCTCCCCCAACCCTGACCCTAGCCCTAAACCTAACCATAAACCTAACCCGAAACTTAACTCTAACCCTGACCCCAAATCTAACTCTAACCCTATTCCTAACGCTAAAACTTACCCTACACACTCAGCTTCAATGGAAACCCAGCAATAACCCTCACCCTAAAATCAAAACCTAACCCCAAACCTTAACCTAACCCTATCCCTAACCTTCACCTAGTCCTAAACTTAACAAGACTTAACCCTAACACTTAACCTAACCCTAAATCGAAACCTAACCTTAACCCTAAACTTCATCCTAAACTTAACCCTAACCCTAACCACTAACTCTAACCCTCAGCTCAACTCTCACCCTGAACTTCAACTTCACCCTAAACCTAACCCTAAACCAAAACCTAACCCTAACCCTAAACCTAACCCTATACCTGACCCTAATATTTACCCAAACACCTAAACCTAACCCTAACACTAAACCTACCCCTAAAGCTACCCCTAACCTTAAGTCAAACACCAAACCCTAACCCTTACCCTAACCCTCATCCTTGACCTATTTTTACCCAAAACCTAAGCCGAACCCTAAACCTAAAACTAAACCAAACCGTAAACAATCCCCTAAATCTAGGCCTAACCCTAAACCTAACCCTAACCCTACCCCTAACCGTAACACCGTAAAACATCAGCTTAATTGTGAACCTAACACTAACACTCACACGATCCCCTAACCCTTTTCCTAACCCTAACGCTATCCTTCATCCTAGCCCTAACACTTAGCTTAACCTGACTCTTCCTCTAACTCTAAAATTAACCCTAACCTTAACTCTGCCTTAAACTTAACCCTAAACCTAACAATAACTCTAAACCTGATGCTAACCCTAAGCCTAATTCCTAGCACTAATTCTTACTCTAAACCTAACCCTAACAACCCTAACCTAGCCCTACCATTTACCGTAAACCTAGCCTTAACCCTAACCTTGCCCAAATCCTAAACCTAAACCCTTTACCGAACTCTAACACCAACCTTAACCCTAATCTAACCTTAACCCTAACCCTGACTATTAACGGAAACTTCACCCTAAACCTAAGGCTAACTCCAACTCTAACGCTAACCATAACAATTACCATAACCCTCACCTTAAGTGTAAACCTAACCCTAACCCTCTCCCTAACCCTTAACCGTATCCCCAACCCTAAACATAATGTTATCTCCAAACTTATCCCTAAACCTAACCCTAATACGAACAGTAACCCTAATCTAACCCTAATCCTAATATTAACCCTAAACTCAACCCTACCCTAACCATAAACCTAACCCTAACACCCTAAACTTAACGTCTAACACTATCTATACTCCTAAACCTATTTCTAACTTTCGCCCTTAACCTAAACTTCACACTAACCCTGAACCTAAACCTAACGCTAACCCTAAACATAAGCCCTAACCCTAACCGAACCCTAAACCTAACCTTAACACTAACCTGAACACAAACCCAAACTCTAGCCCTAACCATAAAAATAACCTTAACCCTAACCTAAACTTCATCCAAACCCTAACCCTAAACTTCAACCTAAACCCAACCCAAACCCTTCCCTTAAACCTAACCCTAACCATAACGCTAGTCCCTCTCTAACCCTAAATTTAACCCTTACAACAGCTCTGGAACTAAACCTAAACAGAATCCTGATCCTAACCCTAATTCTAACCTTGACCCTAAATAGAACACTAACTCTAATCCTAAACCTGGACATAAAGCTAACTCTTATCCTACACCTAACCCTAACTCTGAATCTAAACCTAACTCTAACTCTAACCCTAATCATAACACTTACCCTAAACCCTCACCTTAGCTGTAAAACTAACCGTAACCCTCACTCTAACTCCTAACAGTATCCTTCCACCCTAACCCTAATGCTAACCCTAGCCCTAAGCAGAACACTAACCTGAAACCCCTAAGCCCTAACGATAACACTAACCCTAACCCAAACCCTAACCCCTAAGACCAAAGCCTAACCCAAACATTAACCCTAACTCTAACTCTAACCCGAAAACTAATTAGAAACCTAACCCTAACCCTAACCCTAAACTAAACCTAACCATGACCGGAACCACAATGCCTAACCTGTACCCTCACTCAAACCCTAACCCTAAACTACACCTCTAACCTCTGACACCTTTCCATATCCATAATCCTAAACCTACCCAACCCTAACCCTAAATCTAACCCTCACCCCAACCACAATGCCTAACACAAATCGTAACCCTAACTGCTATACCCAAGTCTAACCTAAAATCTAACCCTAACCCTAAAGCTAAACAAAACCCGTAAACTTAGCTCTAACCCTAAACACAACCTTAACACTAACCTAAAAACAAACCCAAACCTTAGCCATAACCCTAACCCTCAACCTCTCTTAAACTTCACCCTATCCCTAACCTAAAGCTAACCCTAACTTTAACCCTAACCTTAACCTTGGCCCACTTGTGACCCTAAACATAACCCTTAGTATATCTCTGACCCTAACCCTCGCCCTAAACCTAATCCTAATCCTAACACTGACCCTAACACTAACCTTACCTTAACCTAACTTGAAGCCTATCATAAACTTAAACCTAACCCTAACCCCTAACCCTAACTCTAACCCTAACCCTAGCCCTAACCCTAACCCTAATCCTAACACTTACCCAAAACCCTCACCTTAACTGTAATCGTAACTCTAAATCTAACCGTAACCCTAAACTTGACCCTAAGTACAACCCTATCCTAAACCTAACTGAAACACTAACCCCTAACCCTAACTCTAACCCAAATCCTTAGCCTAAACCTAATCGAAACCCTTAACATAACCTTAACCAGTAAATATAACTCAAACCCTTACCCTAAGCCGAACCCTCACCCTTAACCAAAATTTCACACTAACCATAACCCTAAACCTACCCTAACTTCATTCAAACCCTAACCCTAACCAAAATTAACACTGATACTAAACATAACCCTAAACCTCAACCTGAACCTAACCTAACCCTGACCCGAACCTGAACCCTAACCGCAACCCTAAACCTCATGCTTAACATAAACTTCACCCTAACACTAACCCTAAAACTAAACGTAACACTAAATCTCCCCCAACCCTGACCCTAGCCCTAAACCTAACCATAAACCTAACCCGAAACTTAACTCTAACCCTGACCCCAAATCTAACTCTAACCCTATTCCTAACGCTAAAACTTACCCTACACACTCAGCTTCAATGGAAACCCAGCAATAACCCTCACCCTAAAATCAAAACCTAACCCCAAACCTTAACCTAACCCTATCCCTAACCTTCACCTAGTCCTAAACTTAACAAGACTTAACCCTAACACTTAACCTAACCCTAAATCGAAACCTAACCTTAACCCTAAACTTCATCCTAAACTTAACCCTAACATTAAAGACTAACTCTAACCCTCAGCTCAACTCTCACCCTTAACTTCAACTTCACCCTAAACCTAACCCTAAACCAAAACCTAACTCTAACCCTAAACCTAACCCTATACCTGACCCTAATATTTACCCAAACACCTAAACCTAACCCTAACACTAAACCTACCCCTAAAGCTACCCCTAACCTTAAGTCAAACACCAAACCCTAACCCTTACCCTAACCCTCATCCTTGACCTATTTTTACCCAAAACCTAAGCCGAACCCTAAACCTAAAACTAAACCAAACCGTAAACAATCCCCTAAATCTAGGCCTAACCCTAAACCTAACCCTAACCCTACCCCTAACCGTAACACCGTAAAACATCAGCTTAATTGTGAACCTAACACTAACACTCACACGATCCCCTAACCCTTTTCCTAACCCTAACGCTATCCTTCATCCTAGCCCTAACACTTAGCTAAACCTGACTCTTCCTCTAACTCTAAAATTAACCCTAACCTTAACTCTGCCTTAAACTTAACCCTAAACCTAACAATAACTCTAAACCTGATGCTAACCCTAAGCCTAATTCCTAGCACTAATTCTTACTCTAAACCTAACCCTAACAACCCTAACCTAGCCCTACCATTTACCGTAAACCTAGCCTTAACCCTAACCTTGCCCAAATCCTAAACCTAAACCCTTTACCGAACTCTAACACCAACCTTAACCCTAATCTAACCTTAACCCTAACCCTGACTATTAACGGAAACTTCACCCTAAACCTAAGGCTAACTACAACTCTAACGCTAACCATAACAATTACCATAACCCTCACCTTAAGTGTAAACCTAACCCTAACCCTCTCCCTAACCCTTAACCGTATCCCCAACCCTAAACATAATGTTATCTCCAAACTTATCCCTAAACCTAACCCTAATACGAACAGTAACCCTAATCTAACCCTAATCCTAATATTAACCCTAAACTCAACCCTACCCTAACCATAAACCTAACCCTAACACCCTAAACTTAACGTCTAACACTATCTATACTCCTAAACCTATTTCTAACTTTCGCCCTTAACCTAAACTTCACACTAACCCTGAACCTAAACCTAACGCTAACCCTAAACATAAGCCCTAACCCTAACCGAACCCTAAACCTAACCTTAACACTAACCTGAACACAAACCCAAACTCTAGGCCTAACCATAAAAATAACCTTAACCCTAACCTAAACTTCATCCAAACCCTAACCCTAACCTTCAACCTAAACCCAACCCAAACCCTTCCCTTAAACCTAACCCTAACCATAACGCTAGTCCCTCTCTAACCCTAAATTTAACCCTTACAACAGCTCTGGAACTAAACCTAAACATAATCCTGATCCTAACCCTAATTCTAACCTTGACCCTAAATAGAACACTAACTCTAATCCTAAACCTGGACATAAAGCTAACTCTTATCCTACACCTAACCCTAACTCTGAATCTAAACCTAACTCTAACTCTAACCCTAATCATAACACTTACCCTAAACCCTCACCTTAGCTGTAAAACTAACCGTAACCCTCACTCTAACTCCTAACAGTATCCTTCCACCCTAACCCTAATGCTAACCCTAGCCCTAAGCAGAACACTAACCTGAAACCCCTAAGCCCTAACGATAACACTAACCCTAACCCAAACCCTAACCCCTAAGACCAAAGCCTAACCCAAACATTAACCCTAACTCTAACTCTAACCCGAAAACTAATTAGAAACCTAACCCTAACCCTAACCCTAACCCTAAACTAAACCTAACCATGACCGGAACCACAATGCCTAACCTGTACCCTCACTCAAACCCTAACCCTAAACTACACCTCTAACCTCTGACACCTTTCCATATCCATAATCCTAAACCTACCCAACCCTAACCCTAAATCTAACCCTCACCCCAACCACAATGCCTAACACAAATCGTAACCCTAACTGTTATACCCAAGTCTAACCTAAAATCTAACCCTAACCCTAAAGCTAAACAAAACCCGGAAACTTAGCTCTAACCCTAAACACAACCTTAACACTAACCTAAAAACAAACCCAAACCTTAGCCATAACCCTAACCCTCAACCTCTCTTAAACTTCACCCTATCCCTAACCTAAAGCTAACCCTAACTTTAACCCTAACCTTAACCTTGGCCCACTTGTGACCCTAAACATAACCCTTAGTATATCTCTGACCCTAACCCTCGCCCTAAACCTAATCCTAATCCTAACACTGACCCTAACACTAACCTTACCTTAACCTAACTTGAAGCCTATCATAAACTTAAACCTAACCCTAACCCCTAACCCTAACTCTAACCCTAACCCTAGCCCTAACCCTAACCCTAATCCTAACACTTACCCAAAACCCTCACCTTAACTGTAATCGTAACTCTAAATCTAACCGTAACCCTAAACTTGACCCTAAGTACAACCCTATCCTAAACCTAACTGAAACACTAACCCCTAACCCTAACTCTAACCCAAATCCTTAGCCTAAACCTAATCGAAACCCTTAACATAACCTTAACCAGTAAATATAACTCAAACCCTTACCCTAAGCCGAACCCTCACCCTTAACCAAAATTTCACACTAACCATAACCCTAAACCTACCCTAACTTCATTCAAACCCTAACCCTAACCAAAATTAACACTGATACTAAACATAACCCTAAACCTCAACCTGAACCTAACCTAACCCTGACCCGAACCTGAACCCTAACCGCAACCCTAAACCTCATGCTTAACATAAACTTCACCCTAACACTAACCCTAAAACTAAACGTAACACTAAATCTCCCCCAACCCTGACCCTAGCCCTAAACCTAACCATAAACCTAACCCGAAACTTAACTCTAACCCTGACCCCAAATCTAACTCTAACCCTATTCCTAACGCTAAAACTTACCCTACACACTCAGCTTCAATGGAAACCCAGCAATAACCCTCACCCTAAAATCAAAACCTAACCCCAAACCTTAACCTAACCCTATCCCTAACCTTCACCTAGTCCTAAACTTAACAAGACTTAACCCTAACACTTAACCTAACCCTAAATCGAAACCTAACCTTAACCCTAAACTTCATCCTAAACTTAACCCTAACCCTAACCACTAACTCTAACCCTCAGCTCAACTCTCACCCTTAACTTCAACTTCACCCTAAACCTAACCCTAAACCAAAACCTAACCCTAACCCTAAACCTAACCCTATACCTGACCCTAATATTTACCCAAACACCTAAACCTAACCCTAACACTAAACCTACCCCTAAAGCTACCCCTAACCTTAAGTGAAACACCAAACCCTAACCCTTACCCTAACCCTCATCCTTGACCTATTTTTACCCAAAACCTAAGCCGAACCCTAAACCTAAAACTTAACCAAACCGTAAACAATCCCCTAAATCTAGGCCTAACCCTAAACCTAACCCTAACCCTACCCCTAACCGTAACACCGTAAAACATCAGCTTCATTGTGAACCTAACACTAACACTCACACGATCCTCTAACCCTTTTCCTAACCCTAATGCTATCCTTCATCCTAGCCCTAACAATTACCTAAACCTGACTCTTCCTCTAACTCTAAAATTAACCCTAACCTTAACTCTGCCTTAAACTTAACCCTAAACCTAACAATAACTCTAAACCTGATGCTAACCCTAACCCTAATTCCAAGCACTAATTCTTACTCTAAACCTAACCCTAACAACCCTAACCTAGCCCTACCATTTACCGTAAACCTAGCCTTAACCCTAACCTTGCCCAAATCCTAAACCTAAACTCTTTACCGAACTCTAACACCAACCTTAACCCTAATCTAACCTTAACCCTAACCCTGACTATTAACGGAAACTTCACCCTAAACCTAAGGCTAACTCCAACTCTAACGCTAACCATAACAATTACCATAACCCTCACCTTAAGTGTAAACCTAACCCTAACCCTCTCCCTAACCCTTAACCGTATCCCCAACCCTAAACATAATGTTATCTCCAAACTTATCCCTAAACCTAACCCTAATACGAACAGTAACCCTAATCTAACCCTAATCCTAATATTAACCCTAAACTCAACCCTACCCTAACCATAAACCTAACCCTAACACCCTAAACTTAACGTCTAACACTATCTATACTCCTAAACCTATTTCTAACTTTCGCCCTTAACCTAAACTTCACACTAACCCTGAACCTAAACCTAACGCTAACCCTAAACATAAGCCCTAACCCTAACCGAACCCTAAACCTAACCTTAACACTAACCTGAACACAAACCCAAACTCTAGCCCTAACCATAAAAATAACCTTAACCCTAACCTAAACTTCATCCAAACCCTAACCCTAACCTTCAACCTAAACCCAACCCAAACCCTTACCTTAAACCTAACCCTAACCATAACGCTAGTCCCTCTCTAACCCTAAATTTAACCCTTACAACAGCTCTGGAACTAAACCTAAACATAATCCTGATCCTAACCCTAATTCTAACCTTGACCCTAAATAGAACACTAACTCTAATCCTAAACCTGGACATAAAGCTAACTCTTATCCTACACCTAAACCTAACTCTGAATCTAAACCTAACTCTAACTCTAACCCTAATCATAACACTTACCCTAAACCCTCACCTTAGCTGTAAAACTAACCGTAACCCTCACTCTAACTCCTAACAGTATCCTTCCACCCTAACCCTAATGCTAACCCTAGCCCTAAGCAGAACACTAACCTGAAACCCCTAAGCCCTAACGATAACACTAACCCTAACCCAAACCCTAACCCCTAAGACCAAAGCCTAACCCAAACATTAACCCTAACTCTAACTCTAACCCGAAAACTAATTAGAAACCTAACCCTAACCCTAACCCTAACCCTAAACTAAACCTAACCATGACCGGAACCACAGTGCCTAACCTGTACCCTCACTCAAACCCTAACCCTAAACTACACCTCTAACCTCTGACACCTTACCATATCCATAATCCTAAACCTACCCAACCCTAACCCTAAATCTAACCCTCACCCCAACCACAATGCCTAACACAAATCGTAACCCTAACTCTTATACCTAAGTCTAACATAAAATCTAACCCTAACCCTAAAGCTCAAAAAAACCCGGAAACTTAGCTCTAACCCTAAACACAGCCTTAACACTAACCTAAAAACAAACCCAAACCTTAGCCATAACCCTAACCCTCAACCTCTCTTAAACTTCACCCTATCCCTAACCTAAAGCTAACCCTAACTTTAACCCTAACCTTAACCTTGGCCCACTTGTGACCCTAAACATAACCCTTAGTATATCTCTGACCCTAACCCTCGCCCTAAACCTAATCCTAATCCTAACACTGACCCTAACACTAACCTTACCTTAACCTAACTTGAAGCCTATCATAAACTTAAACCTAACCCTAACCCCTAACCCTAACTCTAACCCTAACCCTAGCCCTAACCCTAACCCTAATCCTAACACTTACCCAAAACCCTCACCTTAACTGTAATCGTAACTCTAAATCTAACCGTAACCCTAAACTTGACCCTAAGTACAACCCTATCCTAAACCTAACTGAAACACTAACCCCTAACCCTAACTCTAACCCAAAACCTTAGCCTAAACCTAATCGAAACCCTTAACATAACCTTAACCAGTAAATATAACTCAAACCCTTACCCTAAGCCGAACCCTCACCCTTAACCAAAATTTCACACTAACCATAACCCTAAACCTACCCTAACTTCATTCAAACCCTAACCCTAACCAAAATTAACACTGATACTAAACATAACCCTAAACCTCAACCTGAACCTAACCTAACCCTGACCCGAACCTGAACCCTAACCGCAACCCTAAACCTCATGCTTAACATAAACTTCACCCTAACACTAACCCTAAAACTAAACGTAACACTAAATCTCCCCCAACCCTGACCCTAGCCCGAAACCTAACCATAAACCTAACCCGAAACTTAACTCTAACCCTGACCCCAAATCTAACTCTAACCCTATTCCTAACGCTAAAACTTACCCTACACACTCAGCTTCAATGGAAACCCAGCAATAACCCTCACCCTAAAATCAAAACCTAACCCCAAACCTTAACCTAACCCTATCCCTAACCTTCACCTAGTCCTAAACTTAACAAGACTTAACCCTAACACTTAACCTAACCCTAAATCGAAACCTAACCTTAACCCTAAACTTCATCCTAAACTTAACCCTAACCCTAACCACTAACTCTAACCCTCAGCTCAACTCTCACCCTGAACTTCAACTTCACCCTAAACCTAACCCTAAACTAAAACCTAACCCTAACCCTAAACCTAACCCTATACCTGACCCTAATATTTACCCAAACACCTAAACCTAACCCTAACACTAAACCTACCCCTAAAGCTACCCCTAACCTTAAGTCAAACACCAAACCTTAACCGTTACCCTAACCCTCATCCTTGACCTATTTTTACCCAAAACCTAAGCCGAACCCTAAACCTAAAACTTAACCAAACCGTAAACAATCCCCTAAATCTAGGCCTAACCCTAAACCTAACCCTAACCCTACCCCTAACCGTAACACCGTAAAACATCAGCTTCATTGTGAACCTAACACTAACACTCACACGATCCTCTAACCCTTTTCCTAACCCTAATGCTATCCTTCATCCTAGCCCTAACAATTACCTAAACCTGACTCTTCCTCTAACTCTAAAATTAACCCTAACCTTAACTCTGCCTTAAACTTAACCCTAAACCTAACAATAACTCTAAACCTGATGCTAACCCTAAGCCTAATTCCTAGCACTAATTCTTACTCTAAACCTAACCCTAACAACCCTAACCTAGCCCTACCATTTACCGTAAACCTAGCCTTAACCCTAACCTTGCCCAAATCCTAAACCTAAACCCTTTACCGAACTCTAACACCAACCTTAACCCTAATCTAACCTTAACCCTAACCCTGACTATTAACGGAAACTTCACCCTAAACCTAAGGCTAACTCCAACTCTAACGCTAACCATAACAATTACCATAACCCTCACCTTAAGTGTAAACCTAACCCTAACCCTCTCCCTAACCCTTAACCGTATCCCCAACCCTAAACATAATGTTATCTCCAAACTTATCCCTAAACCTAACCCTAATACGAACAGTAACCCTAATCTAACCCTAATCCTAATATTAACCCTAAACTCAACCCTACCCTAACCATAAACCTAACCCTAACACCCTAAACTTAACGTCTAACACTATCTATACTCCTAAACCTATTTCTAACTTTCGCCCTTAACCTAAACTTCACACTAACCCTGAACCTAAACCTAACGCTAACCCTAAACATAAGCCCTAACCCTAACCGAACCCTAAACCTAACCTTAACACTAACCTGAACACAAACCCAAACTCTAGCCCTAACCATAAAAATAACCTTAACCCTAACCTAAACTTCATCCAAACCCTAACCCTAACCTTCAACCTAAACCCAACCCAAACCCTTACCTTAAACCTAACCCTAACCATAACGCTAGTCCCTCTCTAACCCTAAATTTAACCCTTACAACAGCTCTGGAACTAAACCTAAACAGAATCCTGATCCTAACCCTAATTCTAACCTTGACCCTAAATAGAACACTAACTCTAATCCTAAACCTGGACATAAAGCTAACTCTTATCCTACACCTAACCCTAACTCTGAATCTAAACCTAACTCTAACTCTAACCCTAATCATAACACTTACCCTAAACCCTCACCTTAGCTGTAAAACTAACCGTAACCCTCACTCTAACTCCTAACAGTATCCTTCCACCCTAACCCTAATGCTAACCCTAGCCCTAAGCAGAACACTAACCTGAAACCCCTAAGCCCTAACGATAACACTAACCCTAACCCAAACCCTAACCCCTAAGACCAAAGCCTAACCCAAACATTAACCCTAACTCTAACTCTAACCCGAAAACTAATTAGAAACCTAACCCTAACCCTAACCCTAACCCTAAACTAAACCTAACCATGACCGGAACCACAATGCCTAACCTGTACCCTCACTCAAACCCTAACCCTAAACTACACCTCTAACCTCTGACACCTTACCATAACCATAATCCTAAACCTACCCAACCCTGACCCTAAATCTAACCCTCACCCCAACCACAATGCCTAACACAAATCGTAACCCTAACTGTTATACCTAAGTCTAACCTAAAATCTAACCCTAACCCTAAAGCTAAACAAAACCCGGAAACTTAGCTCTAACCCTAAACACAACCTTAACACTAACCTAAAAACAAACCCAAACCTTAGCCATAACCCTAACCCTCAACCTCTCTTAAACTTCACCCTATCCCTAACCTAAAGCTAACCCTAACTTTAACCCTAACCTTAACCTTGGCCCACTTGTGACCCTAAACATAACCCTTAGTATATCTCTGACCCTAACCCTCGCCCTAAACCTAATCCTAATCCTAACACTGACCCTAACACTAACCTTACCTTAACCTAAATTGAAGCCTATCATAAACTTAAACCTGACCCTAACCCCTAACCCTAACTCTAACCCTAACCCTAGCCCTAACCCTAACCCTAATCCTAACACTTACCCAAAACCCTCACCTTAACTGTAATCGTAACTCTAAATCTAACCGTAACCCTAAACTTGACCCTAAGTACAACCCTATCCTAAACCTAACTGAAACACTAACCCCTAACCCTAACTCTAACCCAAATCCTTAGCCTAAACCTAATCGAAACCCTTAACATAACCTTAACCAGTAAATATAACTCAAACCCTTACCCTAAGCCGAACCCTCACCCTTAACCAAAATTTCACACTAACCATAACCCTAAACCTACCCTAACTTCATTCAAACCCTAACCCTAACCAAAATTAACACTGATACTAAACATAACCCTAAACCTCAACCTGAACCTAACCTAACCCTGACCCGAACCTGAACCCTAACCACAACCCTAAACCTCATGCTTAACATAAACTTCACCCTAACACTAACCCTAAAACTAAACGTAACACTAAATCTCCCCCAACCCTGACCCTAGCCCTAAACCTAACCATAAACCTAACCCGAAACTTAACTCTAACCCTGACCCCAAATCTAACTCTAACCCTATTCCTAACGCTAAAACTTACCCTACACACTCAGCTTCAATGGAAACCCAGCAATAACCTCACCCTAAAATCAAAACCTAACCCCAAACCTTAACCTAACCCTATCCCTAACCTTCACCTAGTCCTAAACTTAACAAGACTTAACCCTAACACTTAACCTAACCCTAAATCGAAACCTAACCTTAACCCTAAACTTCATCCTAAACTTAACCCTAACCCTAACCACTAACTCTAACCCTCAGCTCAACTCTCACCCTGAACTTCAACTTCACCCTAAACCTAACCCTAAACCAAAACCTGACCCTAACCCTAAACCTAACCCTATACCTGACCCTAATATTTACCCAAACACCTAAACCTAACCCTAACACTAAACCTACCCCTAAAGCTACCCCTAACCTTAAGTCAAACACCAAACCTTAACCCTTACCCTAACCCTCATCCTTGACCTATTTTTACCCAAAACCTAAGCCGAACCCTAAACCTAAAACTTAACCAAACCGTAAACAATCCCCTAAATCTAGGCCTAACCCTAAACCTAACCCTAACCCCACCCCTAACCGTAACACCGTAAAACATCAGCTTCATTGTGAACCTAACACTAACACTCACACGATCCTCTAACCCTTTTCCTAACCCTAATGCTATCCTTCATCCTAGCCCTAACAATTACCTAAACCTGACTCTTCCTCTAACTCTAAAATTAACCCTAACCTTAACTCTGCCTTAAACTTAACCCTAAACCTAACAATAACTCTAAACCTGATGCTAACCCTAAGCCTAATTCCTAGCACTAATTCTTACTCTAAACCTAACCCTAACAACCCTAACCTAGCCCTACCATTTACCGTAAACCTAGCCTTAACCCTAACCTTGCCCAAATCCTAAACCTAAACCCTTTACCGAACTCTAACACCAACCTTAACCCTAATCTAACCTTAACCCTAACCCTGACTATTAACGGAAACTTCACCCTAAACCTAAGGCTAACTCCAACTCTAACGCTAACCATAACAATTACCATAACCCTCACCTTAAGTGCAAACCTAACCCTAACCCTCTCCCTAACCCTTAACCGTATCCCCAACCCTAAACATAATGTTATCTCCAAACTTATCCCTAAACCTAACCCTAATACGAACAGGAACCCTAATCTAACCCTAATCCTAATATTAACCCTAAACTCAACCCTACCCTAATCATAAACCTAACCCTAACACCCTAAACTTAACGTCTAACACTATCTATACTCCTAAACCTATTTCTAACTTTCGCCCTTAACCTAAACTTCACACTAACCCTGAACCTAAACCTAACGCTAACCCTAAACATAAGCCCTAACCCTAACCGAACCCTAAACCTAACCTTAACACTAACCTGAACACAAACCCAAACTCTAGCCCTATCCATAAAAATAACCTTAACCCTAACCTAAACTTCATCCAAACCCTAACCCTAACCTTCAACCTAAACCCAACCCAAACCCTTACCTTAAACCTAACCCTAACCATAACGCTAGTCCCTCTCTAACCCTAAATTTAACCCTTACAACAGCTCTGGAACTAAACCTAAACAGAATCCTGATCCTAACCCTAATTCTAACCTTGACCCTAAATAGAACACTAACTCTAATCCTAAACCTGGACATAAAGCTAACTCTTATCCTACACCTAACCCTAACTCTGAATCTAAACCTAACTCTAACTCTAACCCTAATCATAACACTTACCCTAAACCCTCACCTTAGCTGTAAAACTAACCGTAACCCTCACTCTAACTCCTAACAGTATCCTTCCACCCTAACCCTAATGCTAACCCTAGCCCTAAGCAGAACACTAACCTGAAACCCCTAAGCCCTAACGATAACACTAACCCTAACCCAAACCCTAACCCCTAAGACCAAAGCCTAACCCAAACATTAACCCTAACTCTAACTCTAACCCGAAAACTAATTAGAAACCTAACCCTAACCCTAACCCTAACCCTAAACTAAACCTAACCATGACCGGAACCACAATGCCTAACCTGTACCCTCACTCAAACCCTAACCCTAAACTACACCTCTAACCTCTGACACCTTACCATATCCATAATCCTAAACCTACCCAACCCTAACCCTAAATCTAACCCTCACCCCAACCACAATGCCTAACACAAATCGTAACCCTAACTCTTATACCTAAGTCTAACCTAAAATCTAACCCTAACCCTAAAGCTAAACAAAACCCGTAAACTTAGCTCTAACCCTAAACACAACCTTAACACTAACCTAAAAACAAACCCAAACCTTAGCCATAACCCTAACCCTCAACCTCTCTTAAACTTCACCCTATCCCTAACCTAAAGCTAACCCTAACTTTAACCCTAACCTTAACCTTGGCCCACTTGTGACCCTAAACATAACCCTTAGTATATCTCTGACCCTAACCCTCGCCCTAAACCTAATCCTAATCCTAACACTGACCCTAACACTAACCTTACCTTAACCTAACTTGAAGCCTGTCATAAACTTAAACCTAACCCTAACCCCTAACCCTAACTCTAACCCTAACCCTAGCCCTAACCCTAACCCTAATCCTAACACTTACCCAAAACCCTCACCTTAACTGTAATCGTAACTCTAAATCTAACCGTAACCCTAAACTTGACCCTAAGTACAACCCTATCCTAAACCTAACTGAAACACTAACCCCTAACCCTAACTCTAACCCAAATCCTTAGCCTAAACCTAATCGAAACCCTTAACATAACCTTAACCAGTAAATATAACTCAAACCCTTACCCTAAGCCGAACCCTCACCCTTAACCAAAATTTCACACTAACCATAACCCTAAACCTACCCTAACTTCATTCAAACCCTAACCCTAACCAAAATTAACACTGATACTAAACATAACCCTAAACCTCAACCTGAACCTAACCTAACCCTGACCCGAACCTGAACCCTAACCGCAACCCTAAACCTCATGCTTAACATAAACTTCACCCTAACACTAACCCTAAAACTAAACGTAACACTAAATCTCCCCCAACCCTGACCCTAGCCCTAAACCTAACCATAAACCTAACCCGAAACTTAACTCTAACCCTGACCCCAAATCTAACTCTAACCCTATTCCTAACGCTAAAACTTACCCTACACACTCAGCTTCAATGGAAACCCAGCAATAACCCTCACCCTAAAATCAAAACCTAACCCCAAACCTTAACCTAACCCTATCCCTAACCTTCACCTAGTCCTAAACTTAACAAGACTTAACCCTAACACTTAACCTAACCCTAAATCGAAACCTAACCTTAACCCTAAACTTCATCCTAAACTTAACCCTAACCCTAACCACTAACTCTAACCCTCAGCTCAACTCTCACCCTGAACTTCAACTTCACCCTAAACCTAACCCTAAACCAAAACCTAACCCTAACCCTAAACCTAACCCTATACCTGACCCTAATATTTACCCAAACACCTAAACCTAACCCTAACACTAAACCTACCCCTAAAGCTACCCCTAACCTTAAGTCAAACACCAAACCCTAACCCTTACCCTAACCCTCATCCTTGACCTATTTTTACCCAAAACCTAAGCCGAACCCTAAACCTAAAACTTAACCAAACCGTAAACAATCCCCTAAATCTAGGCCTAACCCTAAACCTAACCCTAACCCTACCCCTAACCGTAACACCGTAAAACATCAGCTTCATTGTGAACCTAACACTAACACTCACACGATCCTCTAACCCTTTTCCTAACCCTAATGCTATCCTTCATCCTAGCCCTAACAATTACCTAAACCTGACTCTTCCTCTAACTCTAAAATTAACCCTAACCTTAACTCTGCCTTAAACTTAACCCTAAACCTAACAATAACTCTAAACCTGATGCTAACCCTAAGCCTAATTCCTAGCACTAATTCTTACTCTAAACCTAACCCTAACAACCCTAACCTAGCCCTACCATTTACCGTAAACCTAGCCTTAACCCTAACCTTGCCCAAATCCTAAACCTAAACCCTTTACCGAACTCTAACACCAACCTTAACCCTAATCTAACCTTAACCCTAACCCTGACTATTAACGGAAACTTCACCCTAAACCTAAGGCTAACTCCAACTCTAACGCTAACCATAACAATTACCATAACCCTCACCTTAAGTGTAAACCTAACCCTAACCCTCTCCCTAACCCTTAACCGTATCCCCAACCCTAAACATAATGTTATCTCCAAACTTATCCCTAAACCTAACCCTAATACGAACAGTAACCCTAATCTAACCCTAATCCTAATATTAACCCTAAACTCAACCCTACCCTAATCATAAACCTAACCCTAACACCCTAAACTTAACGTCTAACACTATCTATACTCCTAAACCTATTTCTAACTTTCGCCCTTAACCTAAACTTCACACTAACCCTGAACCTAAACCTAACGCTAACCCTAAACATAAGCCCTAACCCTAACCGAACCCTAAACCTAACCTTAACACTAACCTGAACACAAACCCAAACTCTAGCCCTAACCATAAAAATAACCTTAACCCTAACCTAAACTTCATCCAAACCCTAACCCTAACCTTCAACCTAAACCCAACCCAAACCCTTCCCTTCAACCTAACCCTAACCATAACGCTAGTCCCTCTCTAACCCTAAATTTAACCCTTACAACAGCTCTGGAACTAAACCTAAACAGAATCCTGATCCTAACCCTAATTCTAACCTTGACCCTAAATAGAACACTAACTCTAATCCTAAACCTGGACATAAAGCTAACTCTTATCCTACACCTAACCCTAACTCTGAATCTAAACCTAACTCTAACTCTAACCCTAATCATAACAGTTACCCTAAACCCTCACCTTAGCTGTAAAACTAACCGTAACCCTCACTCTAACTCCTAACAGTATCCTTCCACCCTAACCCTAATGCTAACCCTAGCCCTAAGCAGAACACTAACCTGAAACCCCTAAGCCCTAACGATAACACTAACCCTAACCCAAACCCTAACCCCTAAGACCAAAGCCTAACCCAAACATTAACCCTAACTCTAACTCTAACCCGAAAACTAATTAGAAACCTAACCCTAACCCTAACCCTAACCCTAAACTAAACCTAACCATGACCGGAACCACAATGCCTAACCTGTACCCTCACTCAAACCCTAACCCTAAACTACACCTCTAACCTCTGACACCTTACCATAACCATAATCCTAAACCTACCCAACCCTGACCCTAAATCTAACCCTCACTCCAACCACAATGCCTAACACAAATCGTAACCCTAACTCTTATACCTAAGTCTAACCTAAAATCTAACCCTAACCCTAAAGCTAAACAAAACCCGGAAACTTAGCTCTAACCCTAAACACAACCTTAACACTAACCTAAAAACAAACCCAAACCTTAGCCATAACCCTAACCCTCAACCTCTCTTAAACTTCACCCTATCCCTAACCTAAAGCTAACCCTAACTTTAACCCTAACCTTAACCTTGGCCCACTTGTAACCCTAAACATAACCCTTAGTATATCTCTGACCCTAACCCTCGCCCTAAACCTAATCCTAATCCTAACACTGACCCTAACACTAACCTTACCTTAACCTAACTTGAAGCCTATCATAAACTTAAACCTGACCCTAACCCCTAACCCTAACTCTAACCCTAACCCTAGCCCTAACCCTAACCCTAATCCTAACACTTACCCAAAACCCTCACCTTAACTGTAATCGTAACTCTAAATCTAACCGTAACCCTAAACTTGACCCTAAGTACAACCCTATCCTAAACCTAACTGAAACACTAACCCCTAACCCTAACTCTAACCCAAATCCTTAGCCTAAACCTAATCGAAACCCTTAACATAACCTTAACCAGTAAATATAACTCAAACCCTTACCCTAAGCCGAACCCTCACCCTTAACCAAAATTTCACACTAACCATAACCCTAAACCTACCCTAACTTCATTCAAACCCTAACCCTAACCAAAATTAACACTGATACTAAACATAACCCTAAACCTCAACCTGAACCTAACCTAACCCTGACCCGAACCTGAACCCTAACCGCAACCCTAAACCTCATGCTTAACATAAACTTCACCTTAACACTAACCCCAAAACTAAACGTAACACTAAATCTCCCCCAACCCTGACCCTAGCCCTAAACCTAACCATAAACCTAACCCAAAACTTAACTCTAACCCTGACCCCAAATCTAACTCTAACCCTATTCCTAACGCTAAAACTTACCCTACACACTCAGCTTCAATGGAAACCCAGCAATAACCCTCACCCTAAAATCAAAACCTAACCCCAAACCTTAACCTAACCCTATCCCTAACCTTCACCTAGTCCTAAACTTAACAAGACTTAACCCTAACACTTAACCTAACCCTAAATCGAAACCTAAACTTAACCCTAAACTTCATCCTAAACTTAACCCTAACCCTAACCACTAACTCTAACCCTCAGCTCAACTCTCACCCTGAACTTCAACTTCACCCTAAACCTAACCCTAAACCAAAACCTAACCCTAACCCTAAACCTAACCCTATACCTGACCCTAATATTTACCCAAACACCTAAACCTAACCCTAACACTAAACCTACCCCTAAAGCTACCCCTAACCTTAACTCAAACACCAAACCCTAACCCTTACCCTAACCCTCATCCTTGACCTATTTTTACCCAAAACCTAAGCCGAACCCTAAACCTAAAACTAAACCAAACCGTAAACAATCCCCTAAATCTAGGCCTAACCCTAAACCTAACCCTAACCCTACCCCTAACCGTAACACCGTAAAACATCAGCTTAATTGTGAACCTAACACTAACACTCACACGATCCCCTAACCCTTTTCCTAACCCTAACGCTATCCTTCATCCTAGCCCTAACACTTAGCTAAACCTGACTCTTCCTCTAACTCTAAAATTAACCCTAACCTTAACTCTGCCTTAAACTTAACCCTAAACCTAACAATAACTCTAAACCTGATGCTAACCCTAAGCCTAATTCCTAGCACTAATTCTTACTCTAAACCTAACCCTAACAACCCTAACCTAGCCCTACCATTTACCGTAAACCTAGCCTTAACCCTAACCTTGCCCAAATCCTAAACCTAAACCCTTTACCGAACTCTAACACCAACCTTAACCCTAATCTAACCTTAACCCTAACCCTGACTATTAACGGAAACTTCACCCTAAACCTAAGGCTAACTCCAACTCTAACGCTAACCATAACAATTACCATAACCCTCACCTTGAGTGTAAACCTAACCCTAACCCTCTCCCTAACCCTTAACCGTATCCCCAACCCTAAACATAATGTTATCTCCAAACTTATCCCTAAACCTAACTCTAATACGAACAGTAACCCTAATCTAACCCTAATCCTAATATTAACCCTAAACTCAACCCTACCCTAACCATAAACCTAACCCTAACACCCTAAACTTAACGTCTAACACTATCTATACTCCTAAACCTATTTCTAACTTTCGCCCTTAACCTAAACTTCACACTAACCCTGAACCTAAACCTAACGCTAACCCTAAACATAAGCCCTAACCCTAACCGAACCCTAAACCTAACCTTAACACTAACCTGAACACAAACCCAAACTCTAGCCCTAACCATAAAAATAACCTTAACCCTAACCTAAACTTCATCCAAACCCTAACCCTAACCTTCAACCTAAACCAAACCCAAACCCTTCCCTTCAACCTAACCCTAACCATAACGCTAGTCCCTCTCTAACCCTAAATTTAACCCTTACAACAGCTCTGGAACTAAACCTAAACATAATCCTGATCCTAACCCTAATTCTAACCTTGACCCTAAATAGAACACTAACTCTAATCCTAAACCTGGACATAAAGCTAACTCTTATCCTACACCTAACCCTAACTCTGAATCTAAACCTAACTCTAACTCTAACCCTAATCATAACACTTACCCTAAACCCTCACCTTAGCTGTAAAACTAACCGTAACCCTCACTCTAACTCCTAACAGTATCCTTCCACCCTAACCCTAATTCTAACCCTAGCCCTAAGCAGAACACTAACCTGAAACCCCTAAGCCCTAACGATAACACTAACCCTAACCCAAACCCTAACCCCTAAGACCAAAGCCTAACCCAAACATTAACCCTAACTCTAACTCTAAACCGAAAACTAATTAGAAACCTAACCCTAACCCTAACCCTAACCCTAAACTAAACCTAACCATGACCGGAACCACAATGCCTAACCTGTACCCTCACTCAAACCCTAACCCTAAACTACACCTCTAACCTCTGACACCTTACCATATCCATAATCCTAAACCTACCCAACCCTAACCCTAAATCTAACCCTCACCCCAACCACAATGCCTAACACAAATCGTAACCCTAACTCTTATACCTAAGTCTAACCTAAAATCTAACCCTAACCCTAAAGCTAAACAAAACCCGGAAACTTAGCTCTAACCCTAAACACAACCTTAACACTAACCTAAAAACAAACCCAAACCTTAGCCATAACCCTAAACCCCAACCTATCTTAAAACTTCACCCTATCCCTAACCTAAAGCTAACCCTAACTTTAACCCTAACCTTAACCTTGGCCCACTTGTGACCCTAAACATAACCCTTAGTATATCTCTGACCCTAACCCTCACCCTAAACCTAATCCTAATCCTAACACTGACCCTAACACTAACCTAACCTTAACCTAACTTGAAGCCTATCATAAACTTAAACCTAACCCTAACCCCTAACCCTAACTCTAACCCTAACCCTAGCCCTAACCCTAACCCTAATCCTAACACTTACCCAAAACCCTCACCTTAACTGTAATCGTAACTCTAAATCTAACCGTAACCCTAAACTTGACCCTAAGTACAACCCTATCCTAAACCTAACTGAAACACTAACCCCTAACCCTAACTCTAACCCAAATCCTTAGCCTAAACCTAATCGAAACCCTTAACATAACCTTAACCAGTAAATATAACTCAAACCCTTACCCTAAGCCGAACCCTCACCCTTAACCAAAATTTCACACTAACCATAACCCTAAACCTACCCTAACTTCATTCAAACCCTAACCCTAACCAAAATTAACACTGATACTAAACATAACCCTAAACCTCAACCTGAACCTAACCTAACCCTGACCCGAACCTGAACCCTAACCGCAACCCTAAACCTCATGCTTAACATAAACTTCACCCTAACACTAACCCTAAAACTAAACGTAACACTAAATCTCCCCCAACCCTGACCCTAGCCCTAAACCTAACCATAAACCTAACCCGAAACTTAACTCTAACCCTGACCCCAAATCTAACTCTAACCCTATTCCTAACGCTAAAACTTACCCTACACACTCAGCTTCAATGGAAACCCAGCAATAACCCTCACCCTAAAATCAAAACCTAACCCCAAACCTTAACCTAACCCTATCCCTAACCTTCACCTAGTCCTAAACTTAACAAGACTTAACCCTAACACTTAACCTAACCCTAAATCGAAACCTAACCTTAACCCTAAACTTCATCCTAAACTTAACCCTAACCCTAACCACTAACTCTAACCCTCAGCTCAACTCTCACCCTGAACTTCAACTTCACCCTAAACCTAACCCTAAACCAAAACCTAACCCTAACCCTAAACCTAACCCTATACCTGACCCTAATATTTACCCAAACACCTAAACCTAACCCTAACACTAAACCTACCCCTAACCTTAAGTCAAACACCAAACCCTAACCCTTACCCTAACCCTCATCCTTGACCTATTTTTACCCAAAACCTAAGCCGAACCCTAAACCTAAAACTAAACCAAACCGTAAACAATCCCCTAAATCTAGGCCTAACCCTAAACCTAACCCTAACCCTACCCCTAACCGTAACACCGTAAAACATCAGCTTAATTGTGAACCTAACACTAACACTCACACGATCCCCTAACCCTTTTCCTAACCCTAACGCTATCCTTCATCCTAGCCCTAACACTTACCTAAACCTGACTCTTCCTCTAACTCTAAAATTAACCCTAACCTTAACTCTGCCTTAAACTTAACCCTAAACCTAACAATAACTCTAAACCTGATGCTAACCCTAAGCCTAATTCCTAGCACTAATTCTTACTCTAAACCTAACCCTAACAACCCTAACCTAGCCCTACCATTTACCGTAAACCTAGCCTTAACCCTAACCTTGCCCAAATCCTAAACCTAAACCCTTTACCGAACTCTAACACCAACCTTAACCCTAATCTAACCTTAACCCTAACCCTGACTATTAACGGAAACTTCACCCTAAACCTAAGGCTAACTCCAACTCTAACGCTAACCATAACAATTACCATAACCCTCACCTTAAGTGTAAACCTAACCCTAACCCTCTCCCTAACCCTTAACCGTATCCCCAACCCTAAACATAATGTTATCTCCAAACTTATCCCTAAACCTAACCCTAATACGAACAGTAACCCTAATCTAACCCTAATCCTAATATTAACCCTAAACTCAACCCTACCCTAACCATAAACCTAACCCTAACACCCTAAACTTAACGTCTAACACTATCTATACTCCTAAACCTATTTCTAACTTTCGCCCTTAACCTAAACTTCACACTAACCCTGAACCTAAACCTAACGCTAACCCTAAACATAAGCCCTAACCCTAACCGAACCCTAAACCTAACCTTAACACTAACCTGAACACAAACCCAAACTCTAGCCCTAACCATAAAAATAACCTTAACCCTAACCTAAACTTCATCCAAACCCTAACCCTAACCTTCAACCTAAACCCAACCCAAACCCTTACCTTCAACCTAACCCTAACCATAACGCTAGTCCCTCTCTAACCCTAAATTTAACCCTTACAACAGCTCTGGAACTAAACCTAAACATAATCCTGATCCTAACCCTAATTCTAACCTTGACCCTAAATAGAACACTAACTCTAATCCTAAACCTGGACATAAAGCTAACTCTTATCCTACACCTAACTCTGAATCTAAACCTAACTCTAACTCTAACCCTAATCATAACACTTACCCTAAACCCTCACCTTAGCTGTAAAACTAACCGTAACCCTCACTCTAACTCCTAACAGTATCCTTCCACCCTAACCCTAATTCTAACCCTAGCCCTAAGCAGAACACTAACCTGAAACCCCTAAGCCCTAACGATAACACTAACCCTAACCCAAACCCTAACCCCTAAGACCAAAGCCTAACCCAAACATTAACCCTAACTCTAACTCTAACCCGAAAACTAATTAGAAACCTAACCCTAACCCTAACCCTAAACTAAACCTAACCATGACCGGAACCACAATGCCTAACCTGTACCCTCACTCAAACCCTAACCCTAAACTACACCTCTAACCTCTGACACCTTACCATAACCATAATCCTAAACCTACCCAACCCTAACCCTAAATCTAACCCTCACCCCAACCACAATGCCTAACACAAATCGTAACCCTAACTCTTATACCTAAGTCTAACCTAAAATCTAACCCTAACCCTAAAGCTAAACAAAACCTGGAAACTTAGCTCTAACCCTAAACACAACCTTAACACTAACCTAAAAACAAACCCAAACCTTAGCCATAACCCTAACCCTCAACCTCTCTTAAACTTCACCCTATCCCTAACCTAAAGCTAACCCTAACTTTAACCCTAACCTTAACCTTGGCCCACTTGTGACCCTAAACATAACCCTTAGTATATCTCTGACCCTAACCCTCGCCCTAAACCTAATCCTAATCCTAACACTGACCCTAACACTAACCTTACCTTAACCTAACTTGAAGCCTATCATAAACTTAAACCTAACCCTAACCCCTAACCCTAACTCTAACCCTAACCCTAGCCCTAACCCTAACCCTAATCCTAACACTTACCCAAAACCCTCACCTTAACTGTAATCGTAACTCTAAATCTAACCGTAACCCTAAACTTGACCCTAAGTACAACCCTATCCTAAACCTAACTGAAACACTAACCCCTAACCCTAACTCTAACCCAAATCCTTAGCCTAAACCTAATCGAAACCCTTAACATAACCTTAACCAGTAAATATAACTCAAACCCTTACCCTAAGCCGAACCCTCACCCTTAACCAAAATTTCACACTAACCATAACCCTAAACCTACCCTAACTTCATTCAAACCCTAACCCTAACCAAAATTAACACTGATACTAAACATAACCCTAAACCTCAACCTGAACCTAACCTAACCCTGACCCGAACCTGAACCCTAACCGCAACCCTAAACCTCATGCTTAACATAAACTTCACCCTAACACTAACCCTAAAACTAAACGTAACACTAAATCTCCCCCAACCCTGACCCTAGCCCTAAACCTAACCATAAACCTAACCCGAAACTTAACTCTAACCCTGACCCCAAATCTAACTCTAACCCTATTCCTAACGCTAAAACTTACCCTACACACTCAGCTTCAATGGAAACCCAGCAATAACCCTCACCCTAAAATCAAAACCTAACCCCAAACCTTAACCTAACCCTATCCCTAACCTTCACCTAGTCCTAAACTTAACAAGACTTAACCCTAACACTTAACCTAACCCTAAATCGAAACCTAACCTTAACCCTAAACTTCATCCTAAACTTAACCCTAACATTAAAGACTAACTCTAACCCTCAGCTCAACTCTCACCCTTAACTTCAACTTCACCCTAAACCTAACCCTAAACCAAAACCTAACTCTAACCCTAAACCTAACCCTATACCTGACCCTAATATTTACCCAAACACCTAAACCTAACCCTAACACTAAACCTACCCCTAAAGCTACCCCTAACCTTAAGTCAAACACCAAACCCTAACCCTTACCCTAACCCTCATCCTTGACCTATTTTTACCCAAAACCTAAGCCGAACCCTAAACCTAAAACTAAACCAAACCGTAAACAATCCCCTAAATCTAGGCCTAACCCTAAACCTAACCCTAACCCTACCCCTAACCGTAACACCGTAAAACATCAGCTTAATTGTGAACCTAACACTAACACTCACACGATCCCCTAACCCTTTTCCTAACCCTAACGCTATCCTTCATCCTAGCCCTAACACTTAGCTAAACCTGACTCTTCCTCTAACTCTAAAATTAACCCTAACCTTAACTCTGCCTTAAACTTAACCCTAAACCTAACAATAACTCTAAACCTGATGCTAACCCTAAGCCTAATTCCTAGCACTAATTCTTACTCTAAACCTAACCCTAACAACCCTAACCTAGCCCTACCATTTACCGTAAACCTAGCCTTAACCCTAACCTTGCCCAAATCCTAAACCTAAACCCTTTACCGAACTCTAACACCAACCTTAACCCTAATCTAACCTTAACCCTAACCCTGACTATTAACGGAAACTTCACCCTAAACCTAAGGCTAACTCCAACTCTAACGCTAACCATAACAATTACCATAACCCTCACCTTAAGTGTAAACCTAACCCTAACCCTCTCCCTAACCCTTAACCGTATCCCCAACCCTAAACATAATGTTATCTCCAAACTTATCCCTAAACCTAACCCTAATACGAACAGTAACCCTAATCTAACCCTAATCCTAATATTAACCCTAAACTCAACCCTACCCTAACCATAAACCTAACCCTAACACCCTAAACTTAACGTCTAACACTATCTATACTCCTAAACCTATTTCTAACTTTCGCCCTTAACCTCAACTTCACACTAACCCTGAACCTAAACCTAACGCTAACCCTAAACATAAGCCCTAACCCTAACCGAACCCTAAACCTAACCTTAACACTAACCTGAACACAAACCCAAACTCTAGCCCTAACCATAAAAATAACCTTAACCCTAACCTAAACTTCATCCAAACCCTAACCCTAACCTTCAACCTAAACCCAACCCAAACCCTTACCTTCAACCTAACCCTAACCATAACGCTAGTCCCTCTCTAACCCTAAATTTAACCCTTACAACAGCTCTGGAACTAAACCTAAACATAATCCTGATCCTAACCCTAATTCTAACCTTGACCCTAAATAGAACACTAACTCTAATCCTAAACCTGGACATAAAGCTAACTCTTATCCTACACCTAACTCTGAATCTAAACCTAACTCTAACTCTAACCCTAATCATAACACTTACCCTAAACCCTCACCTTAGCTGTAAAACTAACCGTAACCCTCACTCTAACTCCTAACAGTATCCTTCCACCCTAACCCTAATTCTAACCCTAGCCCTAAGCAGAACACTAACCTGAAACCCCTAAGCCCTAACGATAACACTAACCCTAACCCAAACCCTAACCCCTAAGACCAAAGCCTAACCCAAACATTAACCCTAACTCTAACTCTAACCCGAAAACTAATTAGAAACCTAACCCTAACCCTAACCCTAAACTAAACCTAACCATGACCGGAACCACAATGCCTAACCTGTACCCTCACTCAAACCCTAACCCTAAACTACACCTCTAACCTCTGACACCTTACCATAACCATAATCCTAAACCTACCCAACCCTAACCCTAAATCTAACCCTCACCCCAACCACAATGCCTAACACAAATCGTAACCCTAACTCTTATACCTAAGTCTAACCTAAAATCTAACCCTAACCCTAAAGCTAAACAAAACCCGGAAACTTAGCTCTAACCCTAAACACAACCTTAACACTAACCTAAAAACAAACCCAAACCTTAGCCATAACCCTAACCCTCAACCTCTCTTAAACTTCACCCTATCCCTAACCTAAAGCTAACCCTAACTTTAACCCTAACCTTAACCTTGGCCCACTTGTGACCCTAAACATAACCCTTAGTATATCTCTGACCCTAACCCTCGCCCTAAACCTAATCCTAATCCTAACACTGACCCTAACACTAACCTTACCTTAACCTAACTTGAAGCCTATCATAAACTTAAACCTAACCCTAACCCCTAACCCTAACTCTAACCCTAACCCTAGCCCTAACCCTAACCCTAATCCTAACACTTACCCAAAACCCTCACCTTAACTGTAATCGTAACTCTAAATCTAACCGTAACCCTAAACTTGACCCTAAGTACAACCCTATCCTAAACCTAACTGAAACACTAACCCCTAACCCTAACTCTAACCCAAATCCTTAGCCTAAACCTAATCGAAACCCTTAACATAACCTTAACCAGTAAATATAACTCAAACCCTTACCCTAAGCCGAACCCTCACCCTTAACCAAAATTTCACACTAACCATAACCCTAAACCTACCCTAACTTCATTCAAACCCTAACCCTAACCAAAATTAACACTGATACTAAACATAACCCTAAACCTCAACCTGAACCTAACCTAACCCTGACCCGAACCTGAACCCTAACCGCAACCCTAAACCTCATGCTTAACATAAACTTCACCCTAACACTAACCCTAAAACTAAACGTAACACTAAATCTCCCCCAACCCTGACCCTAGCCCTAAACCTAACCATAAACCTAACCCGAAACTTAACTCTAACCCTGACCCCAAATCTAACTCTAACCCTATTCCTAACGCTAAAACTTACCCTACACACTCAGCTTCAATGGAAACCCAGCAATAACCCTCACCCTAAAATCAAAACCTAACCCCAAACCTTAACCTAACCCTATCCCTAACCTTCACCTAGTCCTAAACTTAACAAGACTTAACCCTAACACTTAACCTAACCCTAAATCGAAACCTAACCTTAACCCTAAACTTCATCCTAAACTTAACCCTAACATTAAAGACTAACTCTAACCCTCAGCTCAACTCTCACCCTTAACTTCAACTTCACCCTAAACCTAACCCTAAACCAAAACCTAACTCTAACCCTAAACCTAACCCTATACCTGACCCTAATATTTACCCAAACACCTAAACCTAACCCTAACACTAAACCTACCCCTAAAGCTACCCCTAACCTTAAGTCAAACACCAAACCCTAACCCTTACCCTAACCCTCATCCTTGACCTATTTTTACCCAAAACCTAAGCCGAACCCTAAACCTAAAACTAAACCAAACCGTAAACAATCCCCTAAATCTAGGCCTAACCCTAAACCTAACCCTAACCCTACCCCTAACCGTAACACCGTAAAACATCAGCTTAATTGTGAACCTAACACTAACACTCACACGATCCCCTAACCCTTTTCCTAACCCTAACGCTATCCTTCATCCTAGCCCTAACACTTAGCTAAACCTGACTCTTCCTCTAACTCTAAAATTAACCCTAACCTTAACTCTGCCTTAAACTTAACCCTAAACCTAACAATAACTCTAAACCTGATGCTAACCCTAAGCCTAATTCCTAGCACTAATTCTTACTCTAAACCTAACCCTAACAACCCTAACCTAGCCCTACCATTTACCGTAAACCTAGCCTTAACCCTAACCTTGCCCAAATCCTAAACCTAAACCCTTTACCGAACTCTAACACCAACCTTAACCCTAATCTAACCTTAACCCTAACCCTGACTATTAACGGAAACTTCACCCTAAACCTAAGGCTAACTCCAACTCTAACGCTAACCATAACAATTACCATAACCCTCACCTTAAGTGTAAACCTAACCCTAACCCTCTCCCTAACCCTTAACCGTATCCCCAACCCTAAACATAATGTTATCTCCAAACTTATCCCTAAACCTAACCCTAATACGAACAGTAACCCTAATCTAACCCTAATCCTAATATTAACCCTAAACTCAACCCTACCCTAACCATAAACCTAACCCTAACACCCTAAACTTAACGTCTAACACTATCTATACTCCTAAACCTATTTCTAACTTTCGCCCTTAACCTAAACTTCACACTAACCCTGAACCTAAACCTAACGCTAACCCTAAACATAAGCCCTAACCCTAACCGAACCCTAAACCTAACCTTAACACTAACCTGAACACAAACCCAAACTCTAGCCCTAACCATAAAAATAACCTTAACCCTAACCTAAACTTCATCCAAACCCTAACCCTAACCTTCAACCTAAACCCAACCCAAACCCTTACCTTCAACCTAACCCTAACCATAACGCTAGTCCCTCTCTAACCCTAAATTTAACCCTTACAACAGCTCTGGAACTAAACCTAAACATAATCCTGATCCTAACCCTAATTCTAACCTTGACCCTAAATAGAACACTAACTCTAATCCTAAACCTGGACATAAAGCTAACTCTTATCCTACACCTAACTCTGAATCTAAACCTAACTCTAACTCTAACCCTAATCATAACACTTACCCTAAACCCTCACCTTAGCTGTAAAACTAACCGTAACCCTCACTCTAACTCCTAACAGTATCCTTCCACCCTAACCCTAATTCTAACCCTAGCCCTAAGCAGAACACTAACCTGAAACCCCTAAGCCCTAACGATAACACTAACCCTAACCCAAACCCTAACCCCTAAGACCAAAGCCTAACCCAAACATTAACCCTAACTCTAACTCTAACCCGAAAACTAATTAGAAACCTAACCCTAACCCTAACCCTAAACTAAACCTAACCATGACCGGAACCACAATGCCTAACCTGTACCCTCACTCAAACCCTAACCCTAAACTACACCTCTAACCTCTGACACCTTACCATAACCATAATCCTAAACCTACCCAACCCTAACCCTAAATCTAACCCTCACCCCAACCACAATGCCTAACACAAATCGTAACCCTAACTCTTATACCTAAGTCTAACCTAAAATCTAACCCTAACCCTAAAGCTAAACAAAACCCGGAAACTTAGCTCTAACCCTAAACACAACCTTAACACTAACCTAAAAACAAACCCAAACCTTAGCCATAACCCTAACCCTCAACCTCTCTTAAACTTCACCCTATCCCTAACCTAAAGCTAACCCTAACTTTAACCCTAACCTTAACCTTGGCCCACTTGTGACCCTAAACATAACCCTTAGTATATCTCTGACCCTAACCCTCGCCCTAAACCTAATCCTAATCCTAACACTGACCCTAACACTAACCTTACCTTAACCTAACTTGAAGCCTATCATAAACTTAAACCTAACCCTAACCCCTAACCCTAACTCTAACCCTAACCCTAGCCCTAACCCTAACCCTAATCCTAACACTTACCCAAAACCCTCACCTTAACTGTAATCGTAACTCTAAATCTAACCGTAACCCTAAACTTGACCCTAAGTACAACCCTATCCTAAACCTAACTGAAACACTAACCCCTAACCCTAACTCTAACCCAAATCCTTAGCCTAAACCTAATCGAAACCCTTAACATAACCTTAACCAGTAAATATAACTCAAACCCTTACCCTAAGCCGAACCCTCACCCTTAACCAAAATTTCACACTAACCATAACCCTAAACCTACCCTAACTTCATTCAAACCCTAACCCTAACCAAAATTAACACTGATACTAAACATAACCCTAAACCTCAACCTGAACCTAACCTAACCCTGACCCGAACCTGAACCCTAACCGCAACCCTAAACCTCATGCTTAACATAAACTTCACCCTAACACTAACCCTAAAACTAAACGTAACACTAAATCTCCCCCAACCCTGACCCTAGCCCTAAACCTAACCATAAACCTAACCCGAAACTTAACTCTAACCCTGACCCCAAATCTAACTCTAACCCTATTCCTAACGCTAAAACTTACCCTACACACTCAGCTTCAATGGAAACCCAGCAATAACCCTCACCCTAAAATCAAAACCTAACCCCAAACCTTAACCTAACCCTATCCCTAACCTTCACCTAGTCCTAAACTTAACAAGACTTAACCCTAACACTTAACCTAACCCTAAATCGAAACCTAACCTTAACCCTAAACTTCATCCTAAACTTAACCCTAACATTAAAGACTAACTCTAACCCTCAGCTCAACTCTCACCCTTAACTTCAACTTCACCCTAAACCTAACCCTAAACCAAAACCTAACTCTAACCCTAAACCTAACCCTATACCTGACCCTAATATTTACCCAAACACCTAAACCTAACCCTAACACTAAACCTACCCCTAAAGCTACCCCTAACCTTAAGTCAAACACCAAACCCTAACCCTTACCCTAACCCTCATCCTTGACCTATTTTTACCCAAAACCTAAGCCGAACCCTAAACCTAAAACTAAACCAAACCGTAAACAATCCCCTAAATCTAGGCCTAACCCTAAACCTAACCCTAACCCTACCCCTAACCGTAACACCGTAAAACATCAGCTTAATTGTGAACCTAACACTAACACTCACACGATCCCCTAACCCTTTTCCTAACCCTAACGCTATCCTTCATCCTAGCCCTAACACTTAGCTAAACCTGACTCTTCCTCTAACTCTAAAATTAACCCTAACCTTAACTCTGCCTTAAACTTAACCCTAAACCTAACAATAACTCTAAACCTGATGCTAACCCTAAGCCTAATTCCTAGCACTAATTCTTACTCTAAACCTAACCCTAACAACCCTAACCTAGCCCTACCATTTACCGTAAACCTAGCCTTAACCCTAACCTTGCCCAAATCCTAAACCTAAACCCTTTACCGAACTCTAACACCAACCTTAACCCTAATCTAACCTTAACCCTAACCCTGACTATTAACGGAAACTTCACCCTAAACCTAAGGCTAACTACAACTCTAACGCTAACCATAACAATTACCATAACCCTCACCTTAAGTGTAAACCTAACCCTAACCCTCTCCCTAACCCTTAACCGTATCCCCAACCCTAAACATAATGTTATCTCCAAACTTATCCCTAAACCTAACCCTAATACGAACAGTAACCCTAATCTAACCCTAATCCTAATATTAACCCTAAACTCAACCCTACCCTAACCATAAACCTAACCCTAACACCCTAAACTTAACGTCTAACACTATCTATACTCCTAAACCTATTTCTAACTTTCGCCCTTAACCTAAACTTCACACTAACCCTGAACCTAAACCTAACGCTAACCCTAAACATAAGCCCTATCCCTAACCGAACCCTAAACCTAACCTTAACACTAACCTGAACACAAACCCAAACTCTAGCCCTAACCATAAAAATAACCTTAACCCTAACCTAAACTTCATCCAAACCCTAACCCTAACCTTCAACCTAAACCCAACCCAAACCCTTACCTTAAACCTAACCCTAAACATAACGCTAGTCCCTCTCTAACCCTAAATTTAACCCTTACAACAGCTCTGGAACTAAACCTAAACATAATCCTGATCCTAACCCTAATTCTAACCTTGACCCTAAATAGAACACTAACTCTAATCCTAAACCTGGACATAAAGCTAACTCTTATCCTACACCTAACCCTAACTCTGAATCTAAACCTAACTCTAACTCTAACCCTAATCATAACACTTACCCTAAACCCTCACCTTAGCTGTAAAACTAACCGTAACCCTCACTCTAACTCCTAACAGTATCCTTCCACCCTAACCCTAATTCTAACCCTAGCCCTAAGGAGAACACTAACCTGAAACCCCTAAGCCCTAACGATAACACTAACCCTAACTCAAACCCTAACCCCTAAGACCAAAGCCTAACCCAAACATTAACCCTAACTCTAACTCTAACCCGAAAACTAATTAGAAACCTAACCCTAACCCTAACCCTAACCCTAAACTAAACCTAACCATGACTGGAACCACAATGCCTAACCTGTACCCTCACTCAAACCCTAACCCTAAACTACACCTCTAACCTCTGACACCTTACCATAACCATAATCCTAAACCTACCCAACCCTAACCCTAAATCTAACCCTCACCCCAACCACAATGCCTAACACAAATCGTAACCCTAACTCTTATACCTAAGTCTAACCTAAAATCTAACCCTAACCCTAAAGCTAAACAAAACCCGGAAACTTAGCTCTAACCCTAAACACAACCTTAACACTAACCTAAAAACAAACCCAAACCTTAGCCATAACCCTAACCCTCAACCTCTCTTAAACTTCACCCTATCCCTAACCTAAAGCTAACCCTAACTTTAACCCTAACCTTAACCTTGGCCCACTTGTGACCCTAAACATAACCCTTAGTATATCTCTGACCCTAACCCTCGCCCTAAACCTAATCCTAATCCTAACACTGACCCTAACACTAACCTTACCTTAACCTAACTTGAAGCCTATCATAAACTTAAACCTAACCCTAACCCCTAACCCTAACTCTAACCCTAACCCTAGCCCTAACCCTAACCCTAATCCTAACACTTACCCAAAACCCTCACCTTAACTGTAATCGTAACTCTAAATCTAACCGTAACCCGAAACTTGACCCTAAGTACAACCCTATCCTAAACCTAACTGAAACACTAACCCCTAACCCTAACTCTAACCCAAATCCTTAGCCTAAACCTAATCGAAACCCTTAACATAACCTTAACCAGTAAATATAACTCAAACCCTTACCCTAAGCCGAACCCTCACCCTTAACCAAAATTTCACACTAACCATAACCCTAAACCTACCCTAACTTCATTCAAACCCTAACCCTAACCAAAATTAACACTGATACTAAACATAACCCTAAACCTCAACCTGAACCTAACCTAACCCTGACCCGAACCTGAACCCTAACCGCAACCCTAAACCTCATGCTTAACATAAACTTCACCCTAACACTAACCCTAAAACTAAACGTAACACTAAATCTCCCCCAACCCTGACCCTAGCCCTAAACCTAACCATAAACCTAACCCGAAACTTAACTCTAACCCTGACCCCAAATCTAACTCTAACCCTATTCCTAACGCTAAAACTTACCCTACACACTCAGCTTCAATGGAAACCCAGCAATAACCCTCACCCTAAAATCAAAACCTAACCCCAAACCTTAACCTAACCCTATCCCTAACCTTCACCTAGTCCTAAACTTAACAAGACTTAACCCTAACACTTAACCTAACCCTAAATCGAAACCTAACCTTAACCCTAAACTTCATCCTAAACTTAACCCTAACATTAAAGACTAACTCTAACCCTCAGCTCAACTCTCACCCTTAACTTCAACTTCACCCTAAACCTAACCCTAAACCAAAACCTAACTCTAACCCTAAACCTAACCCTATACCTGACCCTAATATTTACCCAAACACCTAAACCTAACCCTAACACTAAACCTACCCCTAAAGCTACCCCTAACCTTAAGTCAAACACCAAACCCTAACCCTTACCCTAACCCTCATCCTTGACCTATTTTTACCCAAAACCTAAGCCGAACCCTAAACCTAAAACTAAACCAAACCGTAAACAATCCCCTAAATCTAGGCCTAACCCTAAACCTAACCCTAACCCTACCCCTAACCGTAACACCGTAAAACATCAGCTTAATTGTGAACCTAACACTAACACTCACACGATCCCCTAACCCTTTTCCTAACCCTAACGCTATCCTTCATCCTAGCCCTAACACTTAGCTAAACCTGACTCTTCCTCTAACTCTAAAATTAACCCTAACCTTAACTCTGCCTTAAACTTAACCCTAAACCTAACAATAACTCTAAACCTGATGCTAACCCTAAGCCTAATTCCTAGCACTAATTCTTACTCTAAACCTAACCCTAACAACCCTAACCTAGCCCTACCATTTACCGTAAACCTAGCCTTAACCCTAACCTTGCCCAAATCCTAAACCTAAACCCTTTACCGAACTCTAACACCAACCTTAACCCTAATCTAACCTTAACCCTAACCCTGACTATTAACGGAAACTTCACCCTAAACCTAAGGCTAACTCCAACTCTAACGCTAACCATAACAATTACCATAACCCTCACCTTAAGTGTAAACCTAACCCTAACCCTCTCCCTAACCCTTAACCGTATCCCCAACCCTAAACATAATGTTATCTCCAAACTTATCCCTAAACCTAACCCTAATACGAACAGTAACCCTAATCTAACCCTAATCCTAATATTAACCCTAAACTCAACCCTACCCTAACCATAAACCTAACCCTAACACCCTAAACTTAACGTCTAACACTATCTATACTCCTAAACCTATTTCTAACTTTCGCCCTTAACCTAAACTTCACACTAACCCTGAACCTAAACCTAACGCTAACCCTAAACATAAGCCCTAACCCTAACCGAACCCTAAACCTAACCTTAACACTAACCTGAACACAAACCCAAACTCTAGCCCTAACCATAAAAATAACCTTAACCCTAACCTAAACTTCATCCAAACCCTAACCCTAACCTTCAACCTAAACCCAACCCAAACCCTTACCTTCAACCTAACCCTAACCATAACGCTAGTCCCTCTCTAACCCTAAATTTAACCCTTACAACAGCTCTGGAACTAAACCTAAACATAATCCTGATCCTAACCCTAATTCTAACCTTGACCCTAAATAGAACACTAACTCTAATCCTAAACCTGGACATAAAGCTAACTCTTATCCTACACCTAACTCTGAATCTAAACCTAACTCTAACTCTAACCCTAATCATAACACTTACCCTAAACCCTCACCTTAGCTGTAAAACTAACCGTAACCCTCACTCTAACTCCTAACAGTATCCTTCCACCCTAACCCTAATTCTAACCCTAGCCCTAAGCAGAACACTAACCTGAAACCCCTAAGCCCTAACGATAACACTAACCCTAACCCAAACCCTAACCCCTAAGACCAAAGCCTAACCCAAACATTAACCCTAACTCTAACTCTAACCCGAAAACTAATTAGAAACCTAACCCTAACCCTAACCCTAAACTAAACCTAACCATGACCGGAACCACAATGCCTAACCTGTACCCTCACTCAAACCCTAACCCTAAACTACACCTCTAACCTCTGACACCTTACCATAACCATAATCCTAAACCTACCCAACCCTAACCCTAAATCTAACCCTCACCCCAACCACAATGCCTAACACAAATCGTAACCCTAACTCTTATACCTAAGTCTAACCTAAAATCTAACCCTAACCCTAAAGCTAAACAAAACCCGGAAACTTAGCTCTAACCCTAAACACAACCTTAACACTAACCTAAAAACAAACCCAAACCTTAGCCATAACCCTAACCCTCAACCTCTCTTAAACTTCACCCTATCCCTAACCTAAAGCTAACCCTAACTTTAACCCTAACCTTAACCTTGGCCCACTTGTGACCCTAAACATAACCCTTAGTATATCTCTGACCCTAACCCTCGCCCTAAACCTAATCCTAATCCTAACACTGACCCTAACACTAACCTTACCTTAACCTAACTTGAAGCCTATCATAAACTTAAACCTAACCCTAACCCCTAACCCTAACTCTAACCCTAACCCTAGCCCTAACCCTAACCCTAATCCTAACACTTACCCAAAACCCTCACCTTAACTGTAATCGTAACTCTAAATCTAACCGTAACCCGAAACTTGACCCTAAGTACAACCCTATCCTAAACCTAACTGAAACACTAACCCCTAACCCTAACTCTAACCCAAATCCTTAGCCTAAACCTAATCGAAACCCTTAACATAACCTTAACCAGTAAATATAACTCAAACCCTTACCCTAAGCCGAACCCTCACCCTTAACCAAAATTTCACACTAACCATAACCCTAAACCTACCCTAACTTCATTCAAACCCTAACCCTAACCAAAATTAACACTGATACTAAACATAACCCTAAACCTCAACCTGAACCTAACCTAACCCTGACCCGAACCTGAACCCTAACCGCAACCCTAAACCTCATGCTTAACATAAACTTCACCCTAACACTAACCCTAAAACTAAACGTAACACTAAATCTCCCCCAACCCTGACCCTAGCCCTAAACCTAACCATAAACCTAACCCGAAACTTAACTCTAACCCTGACCCCAAATCTAACTCTAACCCTATTCCTAACGCTAAAACTTACCCTACACACTCAGCTTCAATGGAAACCCAGCAATAACCCTCACCCTAAAATCAAAACCTAACCCCAAACCTTAACCTAACCCTATCCCTAACCTTCACCTAGTCCTAAACTTAACAAGACTTAACCCTAACACTTAACCTAACCCTAAATCGAAACCTAACCTTAACCCTAAACTTCATCCTAAACTTAACCCTAACATTAAAGACTAACTCTAACCCTCAGCTCAACTCTCACCCTTAACTTCAACTTCACCCTAAACCTAACCCTAAACCAAAACCTAACTCTAACCCTAAACCTAACCCTATACCTGACCCTAATATTTACCCAAACACCTAAACCTAACCCTAACACTAAACCTACCCCTAAAGCTACCCCTAACCTTAAGTCAAACACCAAACCCTAACCCTTACCCTAACCCTCATCCTTGACCTATTTTTACCCAAAACCTAAGCCGAACCCTAAACCTAAAACTAAACCAAACCGTAAACAATCCCCTAAATCTAGGCCTAACCCTAAACCTAACCCTAACCCTACCCCTAACCGTAACACCGTAAAACATCAGCTTAATTGTGAACCTAACACTAACACTCACACGATCCCCTAACCCTTTTCCTAACCCTAACGCTATCCTTCATCCTAGCCCTAACACTTAGCTAAACCTGACTCTTCCTCTAACTCTAAAATTAACCCTAACCTTAACTCTGCCTTAAACTTAACCCTAAACCTAACAATAACTCTAAACCTGATGCTAACCCTAAGCCTAATTCCTAGCACTAATTCTTACTCTAAACCTAACCCTAACAACCCTAACCTAGCCCTACCATTTACCGTAAACCTAGCCTTAACCCTAACCTTGCCCAAATCCTAAACCTAAACCCTTTACCGAACTCTAACACCAACCTTAACCCTAATCTAACCTTAACCCTAACCCTGACTATTAACGGAAACTTCACCCTAAACCTAAGGCTAACTCCAACTCTAACGCTAACCATAACAATTACCATAACCCTCACCTTAAGTGTAAACCTAACCCTAACCCTCTCCCTAACCCTTAACCGTATCCCCAACCCTAAACATAATGTTATCTCCAAACTTATCCCTAAACCTAACCCTAATACGAACAGTAACCCTAATCTAACCCTAATCCTAATATTAACCCTAAACTCAACCCTACCCTAACCATAAACCTAACCCTAACACCCTAAACTTAACGTCTAACACTATCTATACTCCTAAACCTATTTCTAACTTTCGCCCTTAACCTAAACTTCACACTAACCCTGAACCTAAACCTAACGCTAACCCTAAACATAAGCCCTAACCCTAACCGAACCCTAAACCTAACCTTAACACTAACCTGAACACAAACCCAAACTCTAGCCCTAACCATAAAAATAACCTTAACCCTAACCTAAACTTCATCCAAACCCTAACCCTAACCTTCAACCTAAACCCAACCCAAACCCTTACCTTCAACCTAACCCTAACCATAACGCTAGTCCCTCTCTAACCCTAAATTTAACCCTTACAACAGCTCTGGAACTAAACCTAAACATAATCCTGATCCTAACCCTAATTCTAACCTTGACCCTAAATAGAACACTAACTCTAATCCTAAACCTGGACATAAAGCTAACTCTTATCCTACACCTAACTCTGAATCTAAACCTAACTCTAACTCTAACCCTAATCATAACACTTACCCTAAACCCTCACCTTAGCTGTAAAACTAACCGTAACCCTCACTCTAACTCCTAACAGTATCCTTCCACCCTAACCCTAATTCTAACCCTAGCCCTAAGCAGAACACTAACCTGAAACCCCTAAGCCCTAACGATAACACTAACCCTAACCCAAACCCTAACCCCTAAGACCAAAGCCTAACCCAAACATTAACCCTAACTCTAACTCTAACCCGAAAACTAATTAGAAACCTAACCCTAACCCTAACCCTAAACTAAACCTAACCATGACCGGAACCACAATGCCTAACCTGTACCCTCACTCAAACCCTAACCCTAAACTACACCTCTAACCTCTGACACCTTACCATAACCATAATCCTAAACCTACCCAACCCTAACCCTAAATCTAACCCTCACCCCAACCACAATGCCTAACACAAATCGTAACCCTAACTCTTATACCTAAGTCTAACCTAAAATCTAACCCTAACCCTAAAGCTAAACAAAACCCGGAAACTTAGCTCTAACCCTAAACACAACCTTAACACTAACCTAAAAACAAACCCAAACCTTAGCCATAACCCTAACCCTCAACCTCTCTTAAACTTCACCCTATCCCTAACCTAAAGCTAACCCTAACTTTAACCCTAACCTTAACCTTGGCCCACTTGTGACCCTAAACATAACCCTTAGTATATCTCTGACCCTAACCCTCGCCCTAAACCTAATCCTAATCCTAACACTGACCCTAACACTAACCTTACCTTAACCTAACTTGAAGCCTATCATAAACTTAAACCTAACCCTAACCCCTAACCCTAACTCTAACCCTAACCCTAGCCCTAACCCTAACCCTAATCCTAACACTTACCCAAAACCCTCACCTTAACTGTAATCGTAACTCTAAATCTAACCGTAACCCTAAACTTGACCCTAAGTACAACCCTATCCTAAACCTAACTGAAACACTAACCCCTAACCCTAACTCTAACCCAAATCCTTAGCCTAAACCTAATCGAAACCCTTAACATAACCTTAACCAGTAAATATAACTCAAACCCTTACCCTAAGCCGAACCCTCACCCTTAACCAAAATTTCACACTAACCATAACCCTAAACCTACCCTAACTTCATTCAAACCCTAACCCTAACCAAAATTAACACTGATACTAAACATAACCCTAAACCTCAACCTGAACCTAACCTAACCCTGACCCGAACCTGAACCCTAACCGCAACCCTAAACCTCATGCTTAACATAAACTTCACCCTAACACTAACCCTAAAACTAAACGTAACACTAAATCTCCCCCAACCCTGACCCTAGCCCTAAACCTAACCATAAACCTAACCCGAAACTTAACTCTAACCCTGACCCCAAATCTAACTCTAACCCTATTCCTAACGCTAAAACTTACCCTACACACTCAGCTTCAATGGAAACCCAGCAATAACCCTCACCCTAAAATCAAAACCTAACCCCAAACCTTAACCTAACCCTATCCCTAACCTTCACCTAGTCCTAAACTTAACAAGACTTAACCCTAACACTTAACCTAACCCTAAATCGAAACCTAACCTTAACCCTAAACTTCATCCTAAACTTAACCCTAACATTAAAGACTAACTCTAACCCTCAGCTCAACTCTCACCCTTAACTTCAACTTCACCCTAAACCTAACCCTAAACCAAAACCTAACTCTAACCCTAAACCTAACCCTATACCTGACCCTAATATTTACCCAAACACCTAAACCTAACCCTAACACTAAACCTACCCCTAAAGCTACCCCTAACCTTAAGTCAAACACCAAACCCTAACCCTTACCCTAACCCTCATCCTTGACCTATTTTTACCCAAAACCTAAGCCGAACCCTAAACCTAAAACTAAACCAAACCGTAAACAATCCCCTAAATCTAGGCCTAACCCTAAACCTAACCCTAACCCTACCCCTAACCGTAACACCGTAAAACATCAGCTTAATTGTGAACCTAACACTAACACTCACACGATCCCCTAACCCTTTTCCTAACCCTAACGCTATCCTTCATCCTAGCCCTAACACTTAGCTAAACCTGACTCTTCCTCTAACTCTAAAATTAACCCTAACCTTAACTCTGCCTTAAACTTAACCCTAAACCTAACAATAACTCTAAACCTGATGCTAACCCTAAGCCTAATTCCTAGCACTAATTCTTACTCTAAACCTAACCCTAACAACCCTAACCTAGCCCTACCATTTACCGTAAACCTAGCCTTAACCCTAACCTTGCCCAAATCCTAAACCTAAACCCTTTACCGAACTCTAACACCAACCTTAACCCTAATCTAACCTTAACCCTAACCCTGACTATTAACGGAAACTTCACCCTAAACCTAAGGCTAACTACAACTCTAACGCTAACCATAACAATTACCATAACCCTCACCTTAAGTGTAAACCTAACCCTAACCCTCTCCCTAACCCTTAACCGTATCCCCAACCCTAAACATAATGTTATCTCCAAACTTATCCCTAAACCTAACCCTAATACGAACAGTAACCCTAATCTAACCCTAATCCTAATATTAACCCTAAACTCAACCCTACCCTAACCATAAACCTAACCCTAACACCCTAAACTTAACGTCTAACACTATCTATACTCCTAAACCTATTTCTAACTTTCGCCCTTAACCTAAACTTCACACTAACCCTGAACCTAAACCTAACGCTAACCCTAAACATAAGCCCTATCCCTAACCGAACCCTAAACCTAACCTTAACACTAACCTGAACACAAACCCAAACTCTAGCCCTAACCATAAAAATAACCTTAACCCTAACCTAAACTTCATCCAAACCCTAACCCTAACCTTCAACCTAAACCCAACCCAAACCCTTACCTTAAACCTAACCCTAAACATAACGCTAGTCCCTCTCTAACCCTAAATTTAACCCTTACAACAGCTCTGGAACTAAACCTAAACATAATCCTGATCCTAACCCTAATTCTAACCTTGACCCTAAATAGAACACTAACTCTAATCCTAAACCTGGACATAAAGCTAACTCTTATCCTACACCTAACCCTAACTCTGAATCTAAACCTAACTCTAACTCTAACCCTAATCATAACACTTACCCTAAACCCTCACCTTAGCTGTAAAACTAACCGTAACCCTCACTCTAACTCCTAACAGTATCCTTCCACCCTAACCCTAATTCTAACCCTAGCCCTAAGCAGAACACTAACCTGAAACCCCTAAGCCCTAACGATAACACTAACCCTAACTCAAACCCTAACCCCTAAGACCAAAGCCTAACCCAAACATTAACCCTAACTCTAACTCTAACCCGAAAACTAATTAGAAACCTAACCCTAACCCTAACCCTAACCCTAAACTAAACCTAACCATGACTGGAACCACAATGCCTAACCTGTACCCTCACTCAAACCCTAACCCTAAACTACACCTCTAACCTCTGACACCTTACCATAACCATAATCCTAAACCTACCCAACCCTAACCCTAAATCTAACCCTCACCCCAACCACAATGCCTAACACAAATCGTAACCCTAACTCTTATACCTAAGTCTAACCTAAAATCTAACCCTAACCCTAAAGCTAAACAAAACCCGGAAACTTAGCTCTAACCCTAAACACAACCTTAACACTAACCTAAAAACAAACCCAAACCTTAGCCATAACCCTAACCCTCAACCTCTCTTAAACTTCACCCTATCCCTAACCTAAAGCTAACCCTAACTTTAACCCTAACCTTAACCTTGGCCCACTTGTGACCCTAAACATAACCCTTAGTATATCTCTGACCCTAACCCTCGCCCTAAACCTAATCCTAATCCTAACACTGACCCTAACACTAACCTTACCTTAACCTAACTTGAAGCCTATCATAAACTTAAACCTAACCCTAACCCCTAACCCTAACTCTAACCCTAACCCTAGCCCTAACCCTAACCCTAATCCTAACACTTACCCAAAACCCTCACCTTAACTGTAATCGTAACTCTAAATCTAACCGTAACCCGAAACTTGACCCTAAGTACAACCCTATCCTAAACCTAACTGAAACACTAACCCCTAACCCTAACTCTAACCCAAATCCTTAGCCTAAACCTAATCGAAACCCTTAACATAACCTTAACCAGTAAATATAACTCAAACCCTTACCCTAAGCCGAACCCTCACCCTTAACCAAAATTTCACACTAACCATAACCCTAAACCTACCCTAACTTCATTCAAACCCTAACCCTAACCAAAATTAACACTGATACTAAACATAACCCTAAACCTCAACCTGAACCTAACCTAACCCTGACCCGAACCTGAACCCTAACCGCAACCCTAAACCTCATGCTTAACATAAACTTCACCCTAACACTAACCCTAAAACTAAACGTAACACTAAATCTCCCCCAACCCTGACCCTAGCCCTAAACCTAACCATAAACCTAACCCGAAACTTAACTCTAACCCTGACCCCAAATCTAACTCTAACCCTATTCCTAACGCTAAAACTTACCCTACACACTCAGCTTCAATGGAAACCCAGCAATAACCCTCACCCTAAAATCAAAACCTAACCCCAAACCTTAACCTAACCCTATCCCTAACCTTCACCTAGTCCTAAACTTAACAAGACTTAACCCTAACACTTAACCTAACCCTAAATCGAAACCTAACCTTAACCCTAAACTTCATCCTAAACTTAACCCTAACCCTAACCACTAACTCTAACCCTCAGCTCAACTCTCACCCTGAACTTCAACTTCACCCTAAACCTAACCCTAAACCAAAACCTAACCCTAACCCTAAACCTAACCCTATACCTGACCCTAATATTTACCCAAACACCTAAACCTAACCCTAACACTAAACCTACCCCTAAAGCTACCCCTAACCTTAAGTCAAACACCAAACCCTAACCCTTACCCTAACCCTCATCCTTGACCTATTTTTACCCAAAACCTAAGCCGAACCCTAAACCTAAAACTAAACCAAACCGTAAACAATCCCCTAAATCTAGGCCTAACCCTAAACCTAACCCTAACCCTACCCCTAACCGTAACACCGTAAAACATCAGCTTAATTGTGAACCTAACACTAACACTCACACGATCCCCTAACCCTTTTCCTAACCCTAACGCTATCCTTCATCCTAGCCCTAACACTTAGCTAAACCTGACTCTTCCTCTAACTCTAAAATTAACCCTAACCTTAACTCTGCCTTAAACTTAACCCTAAACCTAACAATAACTCTAAACCTGATGCTAACCCTAAGCCTAATTCCTAGCACTAATTCTTACTCTAAACCTAACCCTAACAACCCTAACCTAGCCCTACCATTTACCGTAAACCTAGCCTTAACCCTAACCTTGCCCAAATCCTAAACCTAAACCCTTTACCGAACTCTAACACCAACCTTAACCCTAATCTAACCTTAACCCTAACCCTGACTATTAACGGAAACTTCACCCTAAACCTAAGGCTAACTACAACTCTAACGCTAACCATAACAATTACCATAACCCTCACCTTAAGTGTAAACCTAACCCTAACCCTCTCCCTAACCCTTAACCGTATCCCCAACCCTAAACATAATGTTATCTCCAAACTTATCCCTAAACCTAACCCTAATACGAACAGTAACCCTAATCTAACCCTAATCCTAATATTAACCCTAAACTCAACCCTACCCTAACCATAAACCTAACCCTAACACCCTAAACTTAACGTCTAACACTATCTATACTCCTAAACCTATTTCTAACTTTCGCCCTTAACCTCAACTTCACACTAACCCTGAACCTAAACCTAACGCTAACCCTAAACATAAGCCCTATCCCTAACCGAACCCTAAACCTAACCTTAACACTAACCTGAACACAAACCCAAACTCTAGCCCTAACCATAAAAATAACCTTAACCCTAACCTAAACTTCATCCAAACCCTAACCCTAACCTTCAACCTAAACCCAACCCAAACCCTTACCTTAAACCTAACCCTAAACATAACGCTAGTCCCTCTCTAACCCTAAATTTAACCCTTACAACAGCTCTGGAACTAAACCTAAACATAATCCTGATCCTAACCCTAATTCTAACCTTGACCCTAAATAGAACACTAACTCTAATCCTAAACCTGGACATAAAGCTAACTCTTATCCTACACCTAACCCTAACTCTGAATCTAAACCTAACTCTAACTCTAACCCTAATCATAACACTTACCCTAAACCCTCACCTTAGCTGTAAAACTAACCGTAACCCTCACTCTAACTCCTAACAGTATCCTTCCACCCTAACCCTAATTCTAACCCTAGCCCTAAGCAGAACACTAACCTGAAACCCCTAAGCCCTAACGATAACACTAACCCTAACTCAAACCCTAACCCCTAAGACCAAAGCCTAACCCAAACATTAACCCTAACTCTAACTCTAACCCGAAAACTAATTAGAAACCTAACCCTAACCCTAACCCTAACCCTAAACTAAACCTAACCATGACCGGAACCACAATGCCTAACCTGTACCCTCACTCAAACCCTAACCCTAAACTACACCTCTAACCTCTGACACCTTACCATAACCATAATCCTAAACCTACCCAACCCTAACCCTAAATCTAACCCTCACCCCAACCACAATGCCTAACACAAATCGTAACCCTAACTCTTATACCTAAGTCTAACCTAAAATCTAACCCTAACCCTAAAGCTAAACAAAACCCGGAAACTTAGCTCTAACCCTAAACACAACCTTAACACTAACCTAAAAACAAACCCAAACCTTAGCCATAACCCTAACCCTCAACCTCTCTTAAACTTCACCCTATCCCTAACCTAAAGCTAACCCTAACTTTAACCCTAACCTTAACCTTGGCCCACTTGTGACCCTAAACATAACCCTTAGTATATCTCTGACCCTAACCCTCGCCCTAAACCTAATCCTAATCCTAACACTGACCCTAACACTAACCTTACCTTAACCTAACTTGAAGCCTATCATAAACTTAAACCTAACCCTAACCCCTAACCCTAACTCTAACCCTAACCCTAGCCCTAACCCTAACCCTAATCCTAACACTTACCCAAAACCCTCACCTTAACTGTAATCGTAACTCTAAATCTAACCGTAACCCGAAACTTGACCCTAAGTACAACCCTATCCTAAACCTAACTGAAACACTAACCCCTAACCCTAACTCTAACCCAAATCCTTAGCCTAAACCTAATCGAAACCCTTAACATAACCTTAACCAGTAAATATAACTCAAACCCTTACCCTAAGCCGAACCCTCACCCTTAACCAAAATTTCACACTAACCATAACCCTAAACCTACCCTAACTTCATTCAAACCCTAACCCTAACCAAAATTAACACTGACACTAAACATAACCCTAAACCTCAACCTGAACCTAACCTAACCCTGACCCGAACCTGAACCCTAACCGCAACCCTAAACCTCATGCTTAACATAAACTTCACCCTAACACTAACCCTAAAACTAAACGTAACACTAAATCTCCCCCAACCCTGACCCTAGCCCTAAACCTAACCATAAACCTAACCCGAAACTTAACTCTAACCCTGACCCCAAATCTAACTCTAACCCTATTCCTAACGCTAAAACTTACCCTACACACTCAGCTTCAATGGAAACCCAGCAATAACCCTCACCCTAAAATCAAAACCTAACCCCAAACCTTAACCTAACCCTATCCCTAACCTTCACCTAGTCCTAAACTTAACAAGACTTAACCCTAACACTTAACCTAACCCTAAATCGAAACCTAACCTTAACCCTAAACTTCATCCTAAACTTAACCCTAACATTAAAGACTAACTCTAACCCTCAGCTCAACTCTCACCCTTAACTTCAACTTCACCCTAAACCTAACCCTAAACCAAAACCTAACCCTAACCCTAAACCTAACCCTATACCTGACCCTAATATTTACCCAAACACCTAAACCTAACCCTAACACTAAACCTACCCCTAAAGCTACCCCTAACCTTAAGTCAAACACCAAACCCTAACCCTTACCCTAACCCTCATCCTTGACCTATTTTTACCCAAAACCTAAGCCGAACCCTAAACCTAAAACTAAACCAAACCGTAAACAATCCCCTAAATCTAGGCCTAACCCTAAACCTAACCCTAACCCTACCCCTAACCGTAACACCGTAAAACATCAGCTTAATTGTGAACCTAACACTAACACTCACACGATCCCCTAACCCTTTTCCTAACCCTAACGCTATCCTTCATCCTAGCCCTAACACTTAGCTAAACCTGACTCTTCCTCTAACTCTAAAATTAACCCTAACCTTAACTCTGCCTTAAACTTAACCCTAAACCTAACAATAACTCTAAACCTGATGCTAACCCTAAGCCTAATTCCTAGCACTAATTCTTACTCTAAACCTAACCCTAACAACCCTAACCTAGCCCTACCATTTACCGTAAACCTAGCCTTAACCCTAACCTTGCCCAAATCCTAAACCTAAACCCTTTACCGAACTCTAACAAATACTATCTCTCTATTCTAACCTTAACCCTAACCCTGACTATTAACGGAAACTTCACCCTAAACCTAAGGCTAACTACAACTCTAACGCTAACCATAACAATTACCATAACCCTCACCTTAAGTGTAAACCTAACCCTAACCCTCTCCCAAACCCTGAACCGTATCCCCAACCCTAAACATAATGTTATCTCCAAACTTATCCCTAAACCTAACCCTAATACGAACAGGAACCCTAATCTAACCCTAATCCTAATATTAACCCTAAACTCAACCCTACCCTAACCATAAACCTAACCCTAACACCCTAAACTTAACGTCTAACACTATCTATACTCCTAAACCTATTTCTAACTTTCGCCCTTAACCTAAACTTCACACTAACCCTGAACCTAAACCTAACGCTAACCCTAAACATAAGCCCTAACCCTAACCGAACCCTAAACCTAACCTTAACACTAACCTGAACACAAACCCAAACTCTAGCCCTAACCATAAAAATAACCTTAACCCTAACCTAAACTTCATCCAAACCCTAACCCTAACCTGCAACCTAAACCCAACCCAAACCCTTACCTTAAACCTAACCCTAACCATAACGCTAGTCCCTCTCTAACCCTAAATTTAACCCTTACAACAGCTCTGGAACTAAACCTAAACATAATCCTGATCCTAACCCTAATTCTAACCTTGACCCTAAATAGAACACTAACTCTAATCCTAAACCTGGACATAAAGCTAACTCTTATCCTACACCTAACCCTAACTCTGAATCTAAACCTAACTCTAACTCTAACCCTAATCATAACACTTACCCTAAACCCTCACCTTAGCTGTAAAACTAACCGTAACCCTCACTCTAACTCCTAACAGTATCCTTCCACCCTAACCCTAATTCTAACCCTAGCCCTAAGCAGAACACTAACCTGAAACCCCTAAGCCCTAACGATAACACTAACCCTAACCCAAACCCTAACCCCTAAGACCAAAGCCTAACCCAAACATTAACCCTAACTCTAACTCTAACCCGAAAACTAATTAGAAACCTAACCCTAACCCTAACCCTAAACTAAACCTAACCATGACCGGAACCACAATGCCTAACCTGTACCCTCACTCAAACCCTAACCCTAAACTACACCTCTAACCTCTGACACCTTACCATAACCATAATCCTAAACCTACCCAACCCTAACCCTAAATCTAACCCTCACCCCAACCACAATGCCTAACACAAATCGTAACCCTAACTCTTATACCTAAGTCTAACCTAAAATCTAACCCTAACCCTAAAGCTAAACAAAACCCGGAAACTTAGCTCTAACCCTAAACACAACCTTAACACTAACCTAAAAACAAACCCAAACCTTAGCCATAACCCTAACCCTCAACCTCTCTTAAACTTCACCCTATCCCTAACCTAAAGCTAACCCTAACTTTAACCCTAACCTTAACCTTGGCCCACTTGTGACCCTAAACATAACCCTTAGTATATCTCTGACCCTAACCCTCGCCCTAAACCTAATCCTAATCCAAACACTGACCCTAACACTAACCTTCCCTTAACCTAACTTGAAGCCTATCATAAACTTAAACCTAACCCTAACCCCTAACCCTAACTCTAACCCTAACCCTAGCCCTAACCCTAACCCTAATCCTAACACTTACCCAAAACCCTCACCTTAACTGTAATCGTAACTCTAAATCTAACCGTAACCCTAAACTTGACCCTAAGTACAACCCTATCCTAAACCTAACTGAAACACTAACCCCTAACCCTAACTCTAACCCAAATCCTTAGCCTAAACCCAATCGAAACCCTTAACATAACCTTAACCAGTAAATATAACTCAAACCCTTACCCTAAGCCGAACCCTCACCCTTAACCAAAATTTCACACTAACCATAACCCTAAACCTACCCTAACTTCATTCAAACCCTAACCCTAACCAAAATTAACACTGATACTAAACATAACCCTAAACCTCAACCTGAACCTAACCTAACCCTGACCCGAACCTGAACCCTAACCGCAACCCTAAACCTCATGCTTAACATAAACTTCACCCTAACACTAACCCTAAAACTAAACGTAACACTAAATCTCCCCCAACCCTGACCCTAGCCCTAAACCTAACCATAAACCTAACCCGAAACTTAACTCTAACCCTGACCCCAAATCTAACTCTAACCCTATTCCTAACGCTAAAACTTACCCTACACACTCAGCTTCAATGGAAACCCAGCAATAACCCTCACCCTAAAATCAAAACCTAACCCCAAACCTTAACCTAACCCTATCCCTAACCTTCACCTAGTCCTAAACTTAACAAGACTTAACCCTAACACTTAACCTAACCCTAAATCGAAACCTAACCTTAACCCTAAACTTCATCCTAAACTTAACCCTAACCCTAACCACTAACTCTAACCCTCAGCTCAACTCTCACCCTGAACTTCAACTTCACCCTAAACCTAACCCTAAACCAAAACCTAACCCTAACCCTAAACCTAACCCTATACCTGACCCTAATATTTACCCAAACACCTAAACCTAACCCTAACACTAAACCTACCCCTAAAGCTACCCCTAACCTTAAGTCAAACACCAAACCCTAACCCTTACCCTAACCCTCATCCTTGACCTATTTTTACCCAAAACCTAAGCCGAACCCTAAACCTAAAACTAAACCAAACCGTAAACAATCCCCTAAATCTAGGCCTAACCCTAAACCTAACCCTAACCCTACCCCTAACCGTAACACCGTAAAACATCAGCTTAATTGTGAACCTAACACTAACACTCACACGATCCCCTAACCCTTTTCCTAACCCTAACGCTATCCTTCATCCTAGCCCTAACACTTAGCTAAACCTGACTCTTCCTCTAACTCTAAAATTAACCCTAACCTTAACTCTGCCTTAAACTTAACCCTAAACCTAACAATAACTCTAAACCTGATGCTAACCCTAAGCCTAATTCCTAGCACTAATTCTTACTCTAAACCTAACCCTAACAACCCTAACCTAGCCCTACCATTTACCGTAAACCTAGCCTTAACCCTAACCTTGCCCAAATCCTAAACCTAAACCCTTTACCGAACTCTAACACCAACCTTAACCCTAATCTAACCTTAACCCTAACCCTGACTATTAACGGAAACTTCACCCTAAACCTAAGGCTAACTACAACTCTAACGCTAACCATAACAATTACCATAACCCTCAACTTAAGTGTAAACCTAACCCTAACCCTCTCCCTAACCCTTAACCGTATCCCCAACCCTAAACATAATGTTATCTCCAAACTTATCCCTAAACCTAACCCTAATACGAACAGGAACCCTAATCTAACCCTAATCCTAATATTAACCCTAAACTCAACCCTACCCTAACCATAAACCTAACCCTAACACCCTAAACTTAACGTCTAACACTATCTATACTCCTAAACCTATTTCTAACTTTCGCCCTTAACCTAAACTTCACACTAACCCTGAACCTAAACCTAACGCTAACCCTAAACATAAGCCCTAACCCTAACCGAACCCTAAACCTAACCTTAACACTAACCTGAACACAAACCCAAACTCTAGCCCTAACCATAAAAATAACCTTAACCCTAACCTAAACTTCATCCAAACCCTAACCCTAACCTTCAACCTAAACCCAACCCAAACCCTTACCTTAAACCTAACCCTAACCATAACGCTAGTCCCTCTCTAACCCTAAATTTAACCCTTACAACAGCTCTGGAACTAAACCTAAACATAATCCTGATCCTAACCCTAATTCTAACCTTGACCCTAAATAGAACACTAATTCTAATCCTAAACCTGGACATAAAGCTAACTCTTATCCTACACCTAACCCTAACTCTGAATCTAAACCTAACTCTAACTCTAACCCTAATCATAACACTTACCCTAAACCCTCACCTTAGCTGTAAAACTAACCGTAACCCTCACTCTAACTCCTAACAGTATCCTTCCACCCTAACCCTAATTCTAACCCTAGCCCTAAGCAGAACACTAACCTGAAACCCCTAAGCCCTAACGATAACACTAACCCTAACCCAAACCCTAACCCCTAAGACCAAAGCCTAACCCAAACATTAACCCTAACTCTAACTCTAACCCGAAAACTAATTAGAAACCTAACCCTAACCCTAACCCTAACCCTAAACTAAACCTAACCATGACCGGAACCACAATGCCTAACCTGTACCCTCACTCAAACCCTAACCCTAAACTACACCTCTAACCTCTGACACCTTACCATAACCATAATCCTAAACCTACCCAACCCTAACCCTAAATCTAACCCTCACCCCAACCACAATGCCTAACACAAATCGTAACCCTAACTCTTATACCTAAGTCTAACCTAAAATCTAACCCTAACCCTAAAGCTAAACAAAACCCGGAAACTTAGCTCTAACCCTAAACACAACCTTAACACTAACCTAAAAACAAACCCAAACCTTAGCCATAACCCTAACCCTCAACCTCTCTTAAACTTCACCCTATCCCTAACCTAAAGCTAACCCTAACTTTAACCCTAACCTTAACCTTGGCCCACTTGTGACCCTAAACATAACCCTTAGTATATCTCTGACCCTAACCCTCGCCCTAAACCTAATCCTAATCCTAACACTGACCCTAACACTAACCTTACCTTAACCTAACTTGAAGCCTATCATAAACTTAAACCTAACCCTAACCCCTAACCCTAACTCTAACCCTAACCCTAGCCCTAACCCTAACCCTAATCCTAACACTTACCCAAAACCCTCACCTTAACTGTAATCGTAACTCTAAATCTAACCGTAACCCGAAACTTGACCCTAAGTACAACCCTATCCTAAACCTAACTGAAACACTAACCCCTAACCCTAACTCTAACCCAAATCCTTAGCCTAAACCTAATCGAAACCCTTAACATAACCTTAACCAGTAAATATAACTCAAACCCTTACCCTAAGCCGAACCCTCACCCTTAACCAAAATTTCACACTAACCATAACCCTAAAGCTACCCTAACTTCATTCAAACCCTAACCCTAACCAAAATTAACACTGATACTAAACATAACCCTAAACCTCAACCTGAACCTAACCTAACCCTGACCCGAACCTGAACCCTAACCGCAACCCTAAACCTCATGCTTAACATAAACTTCACCCTAACACTAACCCTAAAACTAAACGTAACACTAAATCTCCCCCAACCCTGACCCTAGCCCTAAACCTAACCATAAACCTAACCCGAAACTTAACTCTAACCCTGACCCCAAATCTAACTCTAACCCTATTCCTAACGCTAAAACTTACCCTACACACTCAGCTTCAATGGAAACCCAGCAATAACCCTCACCCTAAAATCAAAACCTAACCCCAAACCTTAACCTAACCCTATCCCTAACCTTCACCTAGTCCTAAACTTAACAAGACTTAACCCTAACACTTAACCTAACCCTAAATCGAAACCTAACCTTAACCCTAAACTTCATCCTAAACTTAACCCTAACCCTAACCACTAACTCTAACCCTCAGCTCAACTCTCACCCTGAACTTCAACTTCACCCTAAACCTAACCCTAAACCAAAACCTAACCCTAACCCTAAACCTAACCCTATACCTGACCCTAATATTTACCCAAACACCTAAACCTAACCCTAACACTAAACCTACCCCTAAAGCTACCCCTAACCTTAAGTCAAACACCAAACCCTAACCCTTACCCTAACCCTCATCCTTGACCTATTTTTACCCAAAACCTAAGCCGAACCCTAAACCTAAAACTAAACCAAACCGTAAACAATCCCCTAAATCTAGGCCTAACCCTAAACCTAACCCTAACCCTACCCCTAACCGTAACACCGTAAAACATCAGCTTAATTGTGAACCTAACACTAACACTCACACGATCCCCTAACCCTTTTCCTAACCCTAATGCTATCCTTCATCCTAGCCCTAACACTTAGCTAAACCTGACTCTTCCTCTAACTCTAAAATTAACCCTAACCTTAACTCTGCCTTAAACTTAACCCTAAACCTAACAATAACTCTAAACCTGATGCTAACCCTAAGCCTAATTCCTAGCACTAATTCTTACTCTAAACCTAACCCTAACAACCCTAACCTAGCCCTACCATTTACCGTAAACCTAGCCTTAACCCTAACCTTGCCCAAATCCTAAACCTAAACCCTTTACCGAACTCTAACACCAACCTTAACCCTAATCTAACCTTAACCCTAACCCTGACTATTAACGGAAACTTCACCCTAAACCTAAGGCTAACTACAACTCTAACGCTAACCATAACAATTACCATAACCCTCACCTTAAGTGCAAACCTAACCCTAACCCTCTCCCTAACCCTTAACCGTATCCCCAACCCTAAACATAATGTTATCTCCAAACTTATCCCTAAACCTAACCCTAATACGAACAGTAACCCTAATCTAACCCTAATCCTAATATTAACCCTAAACTCAACCCTACCCTAACCATAAACCTAACCCTAACACCCTAAACTTAACGTCTAACACTATCTATACTCCTAAACCTATTTCTAACTTTCGCCCTTAACCTAAACTTCACACTAACCCTGAACCTAAACCTAACGCTAACCCTAAACATAAGCCCTAACCCTAACCGAACCCTAAACCTAACCTTAACACTAACCTGAACACAAACCCAAACTCTAGCCCTAACCATAAAAATAACCTTAACCCTAACCTAAACTTCATCCAAACCCTAACCCTAACCTTCAACCTAAACCCAACCCAAACCCTTACCTTAAACCTAACCCTAACCATAACGCTAGTCCCTCTCTAACCCTAAATTTAACCCTTACAACAGCTCTGGAACTAAACCTAAACATAATCCTGATCCTAACCCTAATTCTAACCTTGACCCTAAATAGAACACTAACTCTAATCCTAAACCTGGACATAAAGCTAACTCTTATCCTACACCTAACCCTAACTCTGAATCTAAACCTAACTCTAACTCTAACCCTAATCATAACACTTACCCTAAACCCTCACCTTAGCTGTAAAACTAACCGTAACCCTCACTCTAACTCCTAACAGTATCCTTCCACCCTAACCCTAATTCTAACCCTAGCCCTAAGCAGAACACTAACCTGAAACCCCTAAGCCCTAACGATAACACTAACCCTAACCCAAACCCTAACCCCTAAGACCAAAGCCTAACCCAAACATTAACCCTAACTCTAACTCTAACCCGAAAACTAATTAGAAACCTAACCCTAACCCTAACCCTAACCCTAAACTAAACCTAACCATGACCGGAACCACAATGCCTAACCTGTACCCTCACTCAAACCCTAACCCTAAACTACACCTCTAACCTCTGACACCTTACCATATCCATAATCCTAAACCTACCCAACCCTAACCCTAAATCTAACCCTCACCCCAACCACAATGCCTAACACAAATCGTAACCCTAACTCTTATACCTAAGTCTAACCTAAAATCTAACCCTAACCCTAAAGCTAAACAAAACCCGGAAACTTAGCTCTAACCCTAAACACAACCTTAACACTAACCTAAAAACAAACCCAAACCTTAGCCATAACCCTAAACCCCAACCTATCTTAAAACTTCACCCTATCCCTAACCTAAAGCTAACCCTAACTTTAACCCTAACCTTAACCTTGGCCCACTTGTGACCCTAAACATAACCCTTAGTATATCTCTGACCCTAACCCTCACCCTAAACCTAATCCTAATCCTAACACTGACCCTAACACTAACCTAACCTTAACCTAACTTGAAGCCTATCATAAACTTAAACCTAACCCTAACCCCTAACCCTAACTCTAACCCTAACCCTAGCCCTAAACCTAACCCTAATCCTAACACTTACCCAAAACCCTCACCTTAACTGTAATCGTAACTCTAAATCTAACCGTAACCCTAAACTTGACCCTAAGTACAACCCTATCCTAAACCTAACTGAAACACTAACCCCTAACCCTAACTCTAACCCAAATCCTTAGCCTAAACCTAATCGAAACCCTTAACATAACCTTAACCAGTAAATATAACTCAAACCCTTACCCTAAGCCGAACCCTCACCCTTAACCAAAATTTCACACTAACCATAACCCTAAACCTACCCTAACTTCATTCAAACCCTAACCCTAACCAAAATTAACACTGATACTAAACATAACCCTAAACCTCAACCTGAACCTAACCTAACCCTGACCCGAACCTGAACCCTAACCGCAACCCTAAACCTCATGCTTAACATAAACTTCACCCTAACACTAACCCTAAAACTAAACGTAACACTAAATCTCCCCCAACCCTGACCCTAGCCCTAAACCTAACCATAAACCTAACCCGAAACTTAACTCTAACCCTGACCCCAAATCTAACTCTAACCCTATTCCTAACGCTAAAACTTACCCTACACACTCAGCTTCAATGGAAACCCAGCAATAACCCTCACCCTAAAATCAAAACCTAACCCCAAACCTTAACCTAACCCTATCCCTAACCTTCACCTAGTCCTAAACTTAACAAGACTTAACCCTAACACTTAACCTAACCCTAAATCGAAACCTAACCTTAACCCTAAACTTCATCCTAAACTTAACCCTAACCCTAACCACTAACTCTAACCCTCAGCTCAACTCTCACCCTGAACTTCAACTTCACCCTAAACCTAACCCTAAACCAAAACCTAACCCTAACCCTAAACCTAACCCTATACCTGACCCTAATATTTACCCAAACACCTAAACCTAACCCTAACACTAAACCTACCCCTAAAGCTACCCCTAACCTTAAGTCAAACACCAAACCCTAACCCTTACCCTAACCCTCATCCTTGACCTATTTTTACCCAAAACCTAAGCCGAACCCTAAACCTAAAACTAAACCAAACCGTAAACAATCCCCTAAATCTAGGCCTAACCCTAAACCTAACCCTAACCCTACCCCTAACCGTAACACCGTAAAACATCAGCTTAATTGTGAACCTAACACTAACACTCACACGATCCCCTAACCCTTTTCCTAACCCTAATGCTATCCTTCATCCTAGCCCTAACACTTAGCTAAACCTGACTCTTCCTCTAACTCTAAAATTAACCCTAACCTTAACTCTGCCTTAAACTTAACCCTAAACCTAACAATAACTCTAAACCTGATGCTAACCCTAAGCCTAATTCCTAGCACTAATTCTTACTCTAAACCTAACCCTAACAACCCTAACCTAGCCCTACCATTTACCGTAAACCTAGCCTTAACCCTAACCTTGCCCAAATCCTAAACCTAAACCCTTTACCGAACTCTAACACCAACCTTAACCCTAATCTAACCTTAACCCTAACCCTGACTATTAACGGAAACTTCACCCTAAACCTAAGGCTAACTACAACTCTAACGCTAACCATAACAATTACCATAACCCTCACCTTAAGTGCAAACCTAACCCTAACCCTCTCCCTAACCCTTAACCGTATCCCCAACCCTAAACATAATGTTATCTCCAAACTTATCCCTAAACCTAACCCTAATACGAACAGTAACCCTAATCTAACCCTAATCCTAATATTAACCCTAAACTCAACCCTACCCTAACCATAAACCTAACCCTAACACCCTAAACTTAACGTCTAACACTATCTATACTCCTAAACCTATTTCTAACTTTCGCCCTTAACCTAAACTTCACACTAACCCTGAACCTAAACCTAACGCTAACCCTAAACATAAGCCCTAACCCTAACCGAACCCTAAACCTAACCTTAACACTAACCTGAACACAAACCCAAACTCTAGCCCTAACCATAAAAATAACCTTAACCCTAACCTAAACTTCATCCAAACCCTAACCCTAACCTTCAACCTAAACCCAACCCAAACCCTTACCTTAAACCTAACCCTAACCATAACGCTAGTCCCTCTCTAACCCTAAATTTAACCCTTACAACAGCTCTGGAACTAAACCTAAACATAATCCTGATCCTAACCCTAATTCTAACCTTGACCCTAAATAGAACACTAACTCTAATCCTAAACCTGGACATAAAGCTAACTCTTATCCTACACCTAACCCTAACTCTGAATCTAAACCTAACTCTAACTCTAACCCTAATCATAACACTTACCCTAAACCCTCACCTTAGCTGTAAAACTAACCGTAACCCTCACTCTAACTCCTAACAGTATCCTTCCACCCTAACCCTAATTCTAACCCTAGCCCTAAGCAGAACACTAACCTGAAACCCCTAAGCCCTAACGATAACACTAACCCTAACCCAAACCCTAACCCCTAAGACCAAAGCCTAACCCAAACATTAACCCTAACTCTAACTCTAACCCGAAAACTAATTAGAAACCTAACCCTAACCCTAACCCTAACCCTAAACTAAACCTAACCATGACCGGAACCACAATGCCTAACCTGTACCCTCACTCAAACCCTAACCCTAAACTACACCTCTAACCTCTGACACCTTACCATAACCATAATCCTAAACCTACCCAACCCTAACCCTAAATCTAACCCTCACCCCAACCACAATGCCTAACACAAATCGTAACCCTAACTCTTATACCTAAGTCTAACCTAAAATCTAACCCTAACCCTAAAGCTAAACAAAACCCGGAAACTTAGCTCTAACCCTAAACACAACCTTAACACTAACCTAAAAACAAACCCAAACCTTAGCCATAACCCTAACCCTCAACCTCTCTTAAACTTCACCCTATCCCTAACCTAAAGCTAACCCTAACTTTAACCCTAACCTTAACCTTGGCCCACTTGTGACCCTAAACATAACCCTTAGTATATCTCTGACCCTAACCCTCGCCCTAAACCTAATCCTAATCCTAACACTGACCCTAACACTAACCTTACCTTAACCTAACTTGAAGCCTATCATAAACTTAAACCTAACCCTAACCCCTAACCCTAACTCTAACCCTAACCCTAGCCCTAACCCTAACCCTAATCCTAACACTTACCCAAAACCCTCACCTTAACTGTAATCGTAACTCTAAATCTAACCGTAACCCTAAACTTGACCCTAAGTACAACCCTATCCTAAACCTAACTGAAACACTAACCCCTAACCCTAACTCTAACCCAAATCCTTAGCCTAAACCTAATCGAAACCCTTAACATAACCTTAACCAGTAAATATAACTCAAACCCTTACCCTAAGCCGAACCCTCACCCTTAACCAAAATTTCACACTAACCATAACCCTAAACCTACCCTAACTTCATTCAAACCCTAACCCTAACCAAAATTAACACTGATACTAAACATAACCCTAAACCTCAACCTGAACCTAACCTAACCCTGACCCGAACCTGAACCCTAACCGCAACCCTAAACCTCATGCTTAACATAAACTTCACCCTAACACTAACCCTAAAACTAAACGTAACACTAAATCTCCCCCAACCCTGACCCTAGCCCTAAACCTAACCATAAACCTAACCCGAAACTTAACTCTAACCCTGACCCCAAATCTAACTCTAACCCTATTCCTAACGCTAAAACTTACCCTACACACTCAGCTTCAATGGAAACCCAGCAATAACCCTCACCCTAAAATCAAAACCTAACCCCAAACCTTAACCTAACCCTATCCCTAACCTTCACCTAGTCCTAAACTTAACAAGACTTAACCCTAACACTTAACCTAACCCTAAATCGAAACCTAACCTTAACCCTAAACTTCATCCTAAACTTAACCCTAACCCTAACCACTAACTCTAACCCTCAGCTCAACTCTCACCCTGAACTTCAACTTCACCCTAAACCTAACCCTAAACCAAAACCTAACCCTAACCCTAAACCTAACCCTATACCTGACCCTAATATTTACCCAAACACCTAAACCTAACCCTAACACTAAACCTACCCCTAAAGCTACCCCTAACCTTAAGTCAAACACCAAACCCTAACCCTTACCCTAACCCTCATCCTTGACCTATTTTTACCCAAAACCTAAGCCGAACCCTAAACCTAAAACTAAACCAAACCGTAAACAATCCCCTAAATCTAGGCCTAACCCTAAACCTAACCCTAACCCTACCCCTAACCGTAACACCGTAAAACATCAGCTTAATTGTGAACCTAACACTAACACTCACACGATCCCCTAACCCTTTTCCTAACCCTAACGCTATCCTTCATCCTAGCCCTAACACTTAGCTAAACCTGACTCTTCCTCTAACTCTAAAATTAACCCTAACCTTAACTCTGCCTTAAACTTAACCCTAAACCTAACAATAACTCTAAACCTGATGCTAACCCTAAGCCTAATTCCTAGCACTAATTCTTACTCTAAACCTAACCCTAACAACCCTAACCTAGCCCTACCATTTACCGTAAACCTAGCCTTAACCCTAACCTTGCCCAAATCCTAAACCTAAACCCTTTACCGAACTCTAACACCAACCTTAACCCTAATCTAACCTTAACCCTAACCCTGACTATTAACGGAAACTTCACCCTAAACCTAAGGCTAACTCCAACTCTAACGCTAACCATAACAATTACCATAACCCTCACCTTAAGTGCAAACCTAACCCTAACCCTCTCCCTAACCCTTAACCGTATCCCCAACCCTAAACATAATGTTATCTCCAAACTTATCCCTAAACCTAACCCTAATACGAACAGTAACCCTAATCTAACCCTAATCCTAATATTAACCCTAAACTCAACCCTACCCTAACCATAAACCTAACCCTAACACCCTAAACTTAACGTCTAACACTATCTATACTCCTAAACCTATTTCTAACTTTCGCCCTTAACCTAAACTTCACACTAACCCTGAACCTAAACCTAACGCTAACCCTAAACATAAGCCCTAACCCTAACCGAACCCTAAACCTAACCTTAACACTAACCTGAACACAAACCCAAACTCTAGCCCTAACCATAAAAATAACCTTAACCCTAACCTAAACTTCATCCAAACCCTAACCCTAACCTTCAACCTAAACCCAACCCAAACCCTTACCTTAAACCTAACCCTAACCATAACGCTAGTCCCTCTCTAACCCTAAATTTAACCCTTACAACAGCTCTGGAACTAAACCTAAACATAATCCTGATCCTAACCCTAATTCTAACCTTGACCCTAAATAGAACACTAACTCTAATCCTAAACCTGGACATAAAGCTAACTCTTATCCTACACCTAACCCTAACTCTGAATCTAAACCTAACTCTAACTCTAACCCTAATCATAACACTTACCCTAAACCCTCACCTTAGCTGTAAAACTAACCGTAACCCTCACTCTAACTCCTAACAGTATCCTTCCACCCTAACCCTAATGCTAACCCTAGCCCTAAGCAGAACACTAACCTGAAACCCCTAAGCCCTAACGATAACACTAACCCTAACCCAAACCCTAACCCCTAAGACCAAAGCCTAACCCAAACATTAACCCTAACTCTAACTCTAACCCGAAAACTAATTAGAAACCTAACCCTAACCCTAACCCTAACCCTAACCCTAACCCTAAACTAAACCTAACCATGACCGGAACCACAATGCCTAACCTGTACCCTCACTTAACCCTAACCCTAAACTACACCTCTAACCTCTGACACCTTACCATATCCATAATCCTAAACCTACCCAACCCTAACCCTAAATCTAACCCTCACCCCAACCACAATGCCTAACACAAATCGTAACCCTAACTCTTATACCTAAGTCTAACCTAAAATCTAACCCTAACCCTAAAGCTAAACAAAACCCGTAAACTTAGCTCTAACCCTAAACACAACCTTAACACTAACCTAAAAACAAACCCAAACCTTAGCCATAACCCTAACCCTCAACCTCTCTTAAACTTCACCCTATCCCTAACCTAAAGCTAACCCTAACTTTAACCCTAACCTTAACCTTGGCCCACTTGTGACCCTAAACATAACCCTTAGTATATCTCTGACCCTAACCCTCGCCCTAAACCTAATCCTAATCCTAACACTGACCCTAACACTAACCTTACCTTAACCTAACTTGAAGCCTATCATAAACTTAAACCTAACCCTAACCCCTAACCCTAACTCTAACCCTAACCCTAGCCCTAACCCTAACCCTAATCCTAACACTTACCCAAAACCCTCACCTTAACTGTAATCGTAACTCTAAATCTAACCGTAACCCTAAACTTGACCCTAAGTACAACCCTATCCTAAACCTAACTGAAACACTAACCCCTAACCCTAACTCTAACCCAAATCCTTAGCCTAAACCTAATCGAAACCCTTAACATAACCTTAACCAGTAAATATAACTCAAACCCTTACCCTAAGCCGAACCCTCACCCTTAACCAAAATTTCACACTAACCATAACCCTAAACCTACCCTAACTTCATTCAAACCCTAACCCTAACCAAAATTAACACTGATACTAAACATAACCCTAAACCTCAACCTGAACCTAACCTAACCCTGACCCGAACCTGAACCCTAACCGCAACCCTAAACCTCATGCTTAACATAAACTTCACCCTAACACTAACCCTAAAACTAAACGTAACACTAAATCTCCCCCAACCCTGACCCTAGCCCTAAACCTAACCATAAACCTAACCCGAAACTTAACTCTAACCCTGACCCCAAATCTAACTCTAACCCTATTCCTAACGCTAAAACTTACCCTACACACTCAGCTTCAATGGAAACCCAGCAATAACCCTCACCCTAAAATCAAAACCTAACCCCAAACCTTAACCTAACCCTATCCCTAACCTTCACCTAGTCCTAAACTTAACAAGACTTAACCCTAACACTTAACCTAACCCTAAATCGAAACCTAACCTTAACCCTAAACTTCATCCTAAACTTAACCCTAACCCTAACCACTAACTCTAACCCTCAGCTCAACTCTCACCCTGAACTTCAACTTCACCCTAAACCTAACCCTAAACCAAAACCTAACTCTAACCCTAAACCTAACCCTATACCTGACCCTAATATTTACCCAAACACCTAAACCTAACCCTAACACTAAACCTACCCCTAAAGCTACCCCTAACCTTAAGTCAAACACCAAACCCTAACCCTTACCCTAACCCTCATCCTTGACCTATTTTTACCCAAAACCTAAGCCGAACCCTAAACCTAAAACTAAACCAAACCGTAAACAATCCCCTAAATCTAGGCCTAACCCTAAACCTAACCCTAACCCTACCCCTAACCGTAACACCGTAAAACATCAGCTTAATTGTGAACCTAACACTAACACTCACACGATCCCCTAACCCTTTTCCTAACCCTAACGCTATCCTTCATCCTAGCCCTAACACTTAGCTAAACCTGACTCTTCCTCTAACTCTAAAATTAACCCTAACCTTAACTCTGCCTTAAACTTAACCCTAAACCTAACAATAACTCTAAACCTGATGCTAACCCTAAGCCTAATTCCTAGCACTAATTCTTACTCTAAACCTAACCCTAACAACCCTAACCTAGCCCTACCATTTACCGTAAACCTAGCCTTAACCCTAACCTTGCCCAAATCCTAAACCTAAACCCTTTACCGAACTCTAACACCAACCTTAACCCTAATCTAACCTTAACCCTAACCCTGACTATTAACGGAAACTTCACCCTAAACCTAAGGCTAACTACAACTCTAACGCTAACCATAACAATTACCATAACCCTCACCTTAAGTGCAAACCTAACCCTAACCCTCTCCCTAACCCTTAACCGTATCCTCAACCCTAAACATAATGTTATCTCCAAACTTATCCCTAAACCTAACCCTAATACGAACAGTAACCCTAATCTAACCCTAATCCTAATATTAACCCTAAACTCAACCCTACCCTAACCATAAACCTAACCCTAACACCCTAAACTTAACGTCTAACACTATCTATACTCCTAAACCTATTTCTAACTTTCGCCCTTAACCTAAACTTCACACTAACCCTGAACCTAAACCTAACGCTAACCCTAAACATAAGCCCTAACCCTAACCGAACCCTAAACCTAACCTTAACACTAACCTGAACACAAACCCAAACTCTAGCCCTAACCATAAAAATAACCTTAACCCTAACCTAAACTTCATCCAAACCCTAACCCTAACCTTCAACCTAAACCCAACCCAAACCCTTACCTTAAACCTAACCCTAACCATAACGCTAGTCCCTCTCTAACCCTAAATTTAACCCTTACAACAGCTCTGGAACTAAACCTAAACATAATCCTGATCCTAACCCTAATTCTAACCTTGACCCTAAATAGAACACTAACTCTAATCCTAAACCTGGACATAAAGCTAACTCTTATCCTACACCTAACCCTAACTCTGAATCTAAACCTAACTCTAACTCTAACCCTAATCATAACACTTACCCTAAACCCTCACCTTAGCTGTAAAACTAACCGTAACCCTCACTCTAACTCCTAACAGTATCCTTCCACCCTAACCCTAATTCTAACCCTAGCAAAGCAGAACACTAACCTGAAACCCCTAAGCCCTAACGATAACACTAACCCTAACCCAAACCCTAACCCCTAAGACCAAAGCCTAACCCAAACATTAACCCTAACTCTAACTCTAACCCGAAAACTAATTAGAAACCTAACCCTAACCCTAACCCTAACCCTAAACTAAACCTAACCATGACCGGAACCACAATGCCTAACCTGTACCCTCACTCAAACCCTAACCCTAAACTACACCTCTAACCTCTGACACCTTACCATAACCATAATCCTAAACCTACCCAACCCTAACCCTAAATCTAACCCTCACCCCAACCACAATGCCTAACACAAATCGTAACCCTAACTCTTATACCTAAGTCTAACATAAAATCTAACCCTAATCCTAAAGCTAAACAAAACCCGTAAACTTAGCTCTAACCCTAAACACAACCTTAACACTAACCTAAAAACAAACCCAAACCTTAGCCATAACCCTAACCCTCAACCTCTCTTAAACTTCACCCTATCCCTAACCTAAAGCTAACCCTAACTTTAACCCTAACCTTAACCTTGGCCCACTTGTGACCCTAAACATAACCCTTAGTATATCTCTGACCCTTACCCTCGCCCTAAACCTAATCCTAATCCTAACACTGACCCTAACACTAACCTTACCTTAACCTAACTTGAAGCCTATCATAAACTTAAACCTAACCCTAACCCCTAACCCTAACTCTAACCCTAACCCTAGCCCTAACCCTAACCCTAATCCTAACACTTACCCAAAACCCTCACCTTAACTGTAATCGTAACTCTAAATCTAACCGTAACCCTAAACTTGACCCTAAGTACAACCCTATCCTAAACCTAACTGAAACACTAACCCCTAACCCTAACTCTAACCCAAATCCTTAGCCTAAACCTAATCGAAACCCTTAACATAACCTTAACCAGTAAATATAACTCAAACCCTTACCCTAAGCCGAACCCTCACCCTTAACCAAAATTTCACACTAACCATAACCCTAAACCTACCCTAACTTCATTCAAACCCTAACCCTAACCAAAATTAACACTGATACTAAACATAACCCTAAACCTCAACCTGAACCTAACCTAACCCTGACCCGAACCTGAACCCTAACCGCAACCCTAAACCTCATGCTTAACATAAACTTCACCCTAACACTAACCCTAAAACTAAACGTAACACTAAATCTCCCCCAACCCTGACCCTAGCCCTAAACCTAACCATAAACCTAACCCGAAACTTAACTCTAACCCTGACCCCAAATCTAACTCTAACCCTATTCCTAACGCTAAAACTTACCCTACACACTCAGCTTCAATGGAAACCCAGCAATAACCCTCACCCTAAAATCAAAACCTAACCCCAAACCTTAACCTAACCCTATCCCTAACCTTCACCTAGTCCTAAACTTAACAAGACTTAACCCTAACACTTAACCTAACCCTAAATCGAAACCTAACCTTAACCCTAAACTTCATCCTAAACTTAACCCTAACCCTAACCACTAACTCTAACCCTCAGCTCAACTCTCACCCTGAACTTCAACTTCACCCTAAACCTAACCCTAAACCAAAACCTAACCCTAACCCTAAACCTAACCCTATACCTGACCCTAATATTTACCCAAACACCTAAACCTAACCCTAACACTAAACCTACCCCTAAAGCTACCCCTAACCTTAAGTCAAACACCAAACCCTAACCCTTACCCTAACCCTCATCCTTGACCTATTTTTACCCAAAACCTAAGCCGAACCCTAAACCTAAAACTAAACCAAACCGTAAACAATCCCCTAAATCTAGGCCTAACCCTAAACCTAACCCTAACCCTACCCCTAACCGTAACACCGTAAAACATCAGCTTAATTGTGAACCTAACACTAACACTCACACGATCCCCTAACCCTTTTCCTAACCCTAACGCTATCCTTCATCCTAGCCCTAACACTTAGCTAAACCTGACTCTTCCTCTAACTCTAAAATTAACCCTAACCTTAACTCTGCCTTAAACTTAACCCTAAACCTAACAATAACTCTAAACCTGATGCTAACCCTAAGCCTAATTCCTAGCACTAATTCTTACTCTAAACCTAACCCTAACAACCCTAACCTAGCCCTACCATTTACCGTAAACCTAGCCTTAACCCTAACCTTGCCCAAATCCTAAACCTAAACCCTTTACCGAACTCTAACACCAACCTTAACCCTAATCTAACCTTAACCCTAACCCTGACTATTAACGGAAACTTCACCCTAAACCTAAGGCTAACTACAACTCTAACGCTAACCATAACAATTACCATAACCCTCACCTTAAGTGTAAACCTAACCCTAACCCTCTCCCTAACCCTTAACCGTATCCTCAACCCTAAACATAATGTTATCTCCAAACTTATCCCTAAACCTAACCCTAATACGAACAGTAACCCTAATCTAACCCTAATCCTAATATTAACCCTAAACTCAACCCTACCCTAACCATAAACCTAACCCTAACACCCTAAACTTAACGTCTAACACTATCTATACTCCTAAACCTATTTCTAACTTTCGCCCTTAACCTAAACTTCACACTAACCCTGAACCTAAACCTAACGCTAACCCTAAACATAAGCCCTAACCCTAACCGAACCCTAAACCTAACCTTAACACTAACCTGAACACAAACCCAAACTCTAGCCCTAACCATAAAAATAACCTTAACCCTAACCTAAACTTCATCCAAACCCTAACCCTAACCTTCAACCTAAACCCAACCCAAACCCTTACCTTAAACCTAACCCTAACCATAACGCTAGTCCCTCTCTAACCCTAAATTTAACCCTTACAACAGCTCTGGAACTAAACCTAAACATAATCCTGATCCTAACCCTAATTCTAACCTTGACCCTAAATAGAACACTAACTCTAATCCTAAACCTGGACATAAAGCTAACTCTTATCCTACACCTAACCCTAACTCTGAATCTAAACCTAACTCTAACTCTAACCCTAATCATAACACTTACCCTAAACCCTCACCTTAGCTGTAAAACTAACCGTAACCCTCACTCTAACTCCTAACAGTATCCTTCCACCCTAACCCTAATTCTAACCCTAGCAAAGCAGAACACTAACCTGAAACCCCTAAGCCCTAACGATAACACTAACCCTAACCCAAACCCTAACCCCTAAGACCAAAGCCTAACCCAAACATTAACCCTAACTCTAACTCTAACCCGAAAACTAATTAGAAACCTAACCCTAACCCTAACCCTAACCCTAAACTAAACCTAACCATGACCGGAACCACAATGCCTAACCTGTACCCTCACTCAAACCCTAACCCTAAACTACACCTCTAACCTCTGACACCTTACCATAACCATAATCCTAAACCTACCCAACCCTAACCCTAAATCTAACCCTCACCCCAACCACAATGCCTAACACAAATCGTAACCCTAACTCTTATACCTAAGTCTAACATAAAATCTAACCCTAATCCTAAAGCTAAACAAAACCCGTAAACTTAGCTCTAACCCTAAACACAACCTTAACACTAACCTAAAAACAAACCCAAACCTTAGCCATAACCCTAACCCTCAACCTCTCTTAAACTTCACCCTATCCCTAACCTAAAGCTAACCCTAACTTTAACCCTAACCTTAACCTTGGCCCACTTGTGACCCTAAACATAACCCTTAGTATATCTCTGACCCTTACCCTCGCCCTAAACCTAATCCTAATCCTAACACTGACCCTAACACTAACCTTACCTTAACCTAACTTGAAGCCTATCATAAACTTAAACCTAACCCTAACCCCTAACCCTAACTCTAACCCTAACCCTAGCCCTAACCCTAACCCTAATCCTAACACTTACCCAAAACCCTCACCTTAACTGTAATCGTAACTCTAAATCTAACCGTAACCCTAAACTTGACCCTAAGTACAACCCTATCCTAAACCTAACTGAAACACTAACCCGTAACCCTAACTCTAACCCAAATCCTTAGCCTAAACCTAATCGAAACCCGTAACATAACCTTAACCAGTAAATATAACTCAAACCCTTACCCTAAGCCGAACCCTCACCCTTAACCAAAATTTCACACTAACCATAACCCTAAACCTACCCTAACTTCATTCAAACCCTAACCCTAACCAAAATTAACACTGATACTAAACATAACCCTAAACCTCAACCTGAACCTAACCTAACCCTGACCCGAACCTGAACCCTAACCGCAACCCTAAACCTCATGCTTAACATAAACTTCACCCTAACACTAACCCTAAAACTAAACGTAACACTAAATCTCCCCCAACCCTGACCCTAGCCCTAAACCTAACCATAAACCTAACCCGAAACTTAACTCTAACCCTGACCCCAAATCTAACTCTAACCCTATTCCTAACGCTAAAACTTACCCTACACACTCAGCTTCAATGGAAACCCAGCAATAACCCTCACCCTAAAATCAAAACCTAACCCCAAACCTTAACCTAACCCTATCCCTAACCTTCACCTAGTCCTAAACTTAACAAGACTTAACCCTAACACTTAACCTAACCCTAAATCGAAACCTAACCTTAACCCTAAACTTCATCCTAAACTTAACCCTAACCCTAACCACTAACTCTAACCCTCAGCTCAACTCTCACCCTGAACTTCAACTTCACCCTAAACCTAACCCTAAACCAAAACCTAACCCTAACCCTAAACCTAACCCTATACCTGACCCTAATATTTACCCAAACACCTAAACCTAACCCTAACACTAAACCTACCCCTAAAGCTACCCCTAACCTTAAGTCAAACACCAAACCCTAACCCTTACCCTAACCCTCATCCTTGACCTATTTTTACCCAAAACCTAAGCCGAACCCTAAACCTAAAACTAAACCAAACCGTAAACAATCCCCTAAATCTAGGCCTAGCCCTAAACCTAACCCTAACCCTACCCCTAACCGTAACACCGTAAAACATCAGCTTAATTGTGAACCTAACACTAACACTCACACGATCCCCTAACCCTTTTCCTAACCCTAACGCTATCCTTCATCCTAGCCCTAACACTTAGCTAAACCTGACTCTTCCTCTAACTCTAAAATTAACCCTAACCTTAACTCTGCCTTAAACTTAACCCTAAACCTAACAATAACTCTAAACCTGATGCTAACCCTAAGCCTAATTCCTAGCACTAATTCTTACTCTAAACCTAACCCTAACAACCCTAACCTAGCCCTACCATTTACCGTAAACCTAGCCTTAACCCTAACCTTGCCCAAATCCTAAACCTAAACCCTTTACCGAACTCTAACACCAACCTTAACCCTAATCTAACCTTAACCCTAACCCTGACTATTAACGGAAACTTCACCCTAAACCTAAGGCTAACTACAACTCTAACGCTAACCATAACAATTACCATAACCCTCACCTTAAGTGCAAACCTAACCCTAACCCTCTCCCTAACCCTTAACCGTATCCCCAACCCTAAACATAATGTTATCTCCAAACTTATCCCTAAACCTAACCCTAATACGAACAGTAACCCTAATCTAACCCTAATCCTAATATTAACCCTAAACTCAACCCTACCCTAACCATAAACCTAACCCTAACACCCTAAACTTAACGTCTAACACTATCTATACTCCTAAACCTATTTCTAACTTTCGCCCTTAACCTAAACTTCACACTAACCCTGAACCTAAACCTAACGCTAACCCTAAACATAAGCCCTAACCCTAACCGAACCCTAAACCTAACCTTAACACTAACCTGAACACAAACCCAAACTCTAGCCCTAACCATAAAAATAACCTTAACCCTAACCTAAACTTCATCCAAACCCTAACCCTAACCTTCAACCTAAACCCAACCCAAACCCTTACCTTAAACCTAACCCTAACCATAACGCTAGTCCCTCTCTAACCCTAAATTTAACCCTTACAACAGCTCTGGAACTAAACCTAAACATAATCCTGATCCTAACCCTAATTCTAACCTTGACCCTAAATAGAACACTAACTCTAATCCTAAACCTGGACATAAAGCTAACTCTTATCCTACACCTAACCCTAACTCTGAATCTAAACCTAACTCTAACTCTAACCCTAATCATAACACTTACCCTAAACCCTCACCTTAGCTGTAAAACTAACCGTAACCCTCACTCTAACTCCTAACAGTATCCTTCCACCCTAACCCTAATTCTAACCCTAGCAAAGCAGAACACTAACCTGAAACCCCTAAGCCCTAACGATAACACTAACCCTAACCCAAACCCTAACCCCTAAGACCAAAGCCTAACCCAAACATTAACCCTAACTCTAACTCTAACCCGAAAACTAATTAGAAACCTAACCCTAACCCTAACCCTAACCCTAAACTAAACCTAACCATGACCGGAACCACAATGCCTAACCTGTACCCTCACTCAAACCCTAACCCTAAACTACACCTCTAACCTCTGACACCTTACCATAACCATAATCCTAAACCTACCCAACCCTAACCCTAAATCTAACCCTCACCCCAACCACAATGCCTAACACAAATCGTAACCCTAACTCTTATACCTAAGTCTAACCTAAAATCTAACCCTAACCCTAAAGCTAAACAAAACCCGGAAACTTAGCTCTAACCCTAAACACAACCTTAACACTAACCTAAAAACAAACCCAAACCTTAGCCATAACCCTAACCCTCAACCTCTCTTAAACTTCACCCTATCCCTAACCTAAAGCTAACCCTAACTTTAACCCTAACCTTAACCTTGGCCCACTTGTGACCCTAAACATAACCCTTAGTATATCTCTGACCCTTACCCTCGCCCTAAACCTAATCCTAATCCTAACACTGACCCTAACACTAACCTTACCTTAACCTAACTTGAAGCCTATCATAAACTTAAACCTAACCCTAACCCCTAACCCTAACTCTAACCCTAACCCTAGCCCTAACCCTAACCCTAATCCTAACACTTACCCAAAACCCTCACCTTAACTGTAATCGTAACTCTAAATCTAACCGTAACCCTAAACTTGACCCTAAGTACAACCCTATCCTAAACCTAACTGAAACACTAACCCCTAACCCTAACTCTAACCCAAATCCTTAGCCTAAACCTAATCGAAACCCTTAACATAACCTTAACCAGTAAATATAACTCAAACCCTTACCCTAAGCCGAACCCTCACCCTTAACCAAAATTTCACACTAACCATAACCCTAAACCTACCCTAACTTCATTCAAACCCTAACCCTAACCAAAATTAACACTGATACTAAACATAACCCTAAACCTCAACCTGAACCTAACCTAACCCTGACCCGAACCTGAACCCTAACCGCAACCCTAAACCTCATGCTTAACATAAACTTCACCCTAACACTAACCCTAAAACTAAACGTAACACTAAATCTCCCCCAACCCTGACCCTAGCCCTAAACCTAACCATAAACCTAACCCGAAACTTAACTCTAACCCTGACCCCAAATCTAACTCTAACCCTATTCCTAACGCTAAAACTTACCCTACACACTCAGCTTCAATGGAAACCCAGCAATAACCCTCACCCTAAAATCAAAACCTAACCCCAAACCTTAACCTAACCCTATCCCTAACCTTCACCTAGTCCTAAACTTAACAAGACTTAACCCTAACACTTAACCTAACCCTAAATCGAAACCTAACCTTAACCCTAAACTTCATCCTAAACTTAACCCTAACCCTAACCACTAACTCTAACCCTCAGCTCAACTCTCACCCTGAACTTCAACTTCACCCTAAACCTAACCCTAAACCAAAACCTAACTCTAACCCTAAACCTAACCCTATACCTGACCCTAATATTTACCCAAACACCTAAACCTAACCCTAACACTAAACCTACCCCTAAAGCTACCCCTAACCTTAAGTCAAACACCAAACCCTAACCCTTACCCTAACCCTCATCCTTGACCTATTTTTACCCAAAACCTAAGCCGAACCCTAAACCTAAAACTAAACCAAACCGTAAACAATCCCCTAAATCTAGGCCTAACCCTAAACCTAACCCTAACCCTACCCCTAACCGTAACACCGTAAAACATCAGCTTAATTGTGAACCTAACACTAACACTCACACGATCCCCTAACCCTTTTCCTAACCCTAACGCTATCCTTCATCCTAGCCCTAACACTTAGCTAAACCTGACTCTTCCTCTAACTCTAAAATTAACCCTAACCTTAACTCTGCCTTAAACTTAACCCTAAACCTAACAATAACTCTAAACCTGATGCTAACCCTAAGCCTAATTCCTAGCACTAATTCTTACTCTAAACCTAACCCTAACAACCCTAACCTAGCCCTACCATTTACCGTAAACCTAGCCTTAACCCTAACCTTGCCCAAATCCTAAACCTAAACCCTTTACCGAACTCTAACACCAACCTTAACCCTAATCTAACCTTAACCCTAACCCTGACTATTAACGGAAACTTCACCCTAAACCTAAGGCTAACTACAACTCTAACGCTAACCATAACAATTACCATAACCCTCACCTTAAGTGTAAACCTAACCCTAACCCTCTCCCTAACCCTTAACCGTATCCTCAACCCTAAACATAATGTTATCTCCAAACTTATCCCTAAACCTAACCCTAATACGAACAGTAACCCTAATCTAACCCTAATCCTAATATTAACCCTAAACTCAACCCTACCCTAACCATAAACCTAACCCTAACACCCTAAACTTAACGTCTAACACTATCTATACTCCTAAACCTATTTCTAACTTTCGCCCTTAACCTAAACTTCACACTAACCCTGAACCTAAACCTAACGCTAACCCTAAACATAAGCCCTAACCCTAACCGAACCCTAAACCTAACCTTAACACTAACCTGAACACAAACCCAAACTCTAGCCCTAACCATAAAAATAACCTTAACCCTAACCTAAACTTCATCCAAACCCTAACCCTAACCTTCAACCTAAACCCAACCCAAACCCTTACCTTAAACCTAACCCTAACCATAACGCTAGTCCCTCTCTAACCCTAAATTTAACCCTTACAACAGCTCTGGAACTAAACCTAAACATAATCCTGATCCTAACCCTAATTCTAACCTTGACCCTAAATAGAACACTAACTCTAATCCTAAACCTGGACATAAAGCTAACTCTTATCCTACACCTAACCCTAACTCTGAATCTAAACCTAACTCTAACTCTAACCCTAATCATAACACTTACCCTAAACCCTCACCTTAGCTGTAAAACTAACCGTAACCCTCACTCTAACTCCTAACAGTATCCTTCCACCCTAACCCTAATTCTAACCCTAGCAAAGCAGAACACTAACCTGAAACCCCTAAGCCCTAACGATAACACTAACCCTAACCCAAACCCTAACCCCTAAGACCAAAGCCTAACCCAAACATTAACCCTAACTCTAACTCTAACCCGAAAACTAATTAGAAACCTAACCCTAACCCTAACCCTAACCCTAACCCTAAACTAAACCTAACCATGACCGGAACCACAATGCCTAACCTGTACCCTCACTCAAACCCTAACCCTAAACTACACCTCTAACCTCTGACACCTTACCATAACCATAATCCTAAACCTACCCAACCCTAACCCTAAATCTAACCCTCACCCCAACCACAATGCCTAACACAAATCGTAACCCTAACTCTTATACCTAAGTCTAACATAAAATCTAACCCTAACCCTAAAGCTAAACAAAACCCGGAAACTTAGCTCTAACCCTAAACACAACCTTAACACTAACCTAAAAACAAACCCAAACCTTAGCCATAACCCTAACCCTCAACCTCTCTTAAACTTCACCCTATCCCTAACCTAAAGCTAACCCTAACTTTAACCCTAACCTTAACCTTGGCCCACTTGTGACCCTAAACATAACCCTTAGTATATCTCTGACCCTAACCCTCGCCCTAAACCTAATCCTAATCCTAACACTGACCCTAACACTAACCTTACCTTAACCTAACTTGAAGCCTATCATAAACTTAAACCTAACCCTAACCCCTAACCCTAACTCTAACCCTAACCCTAGCCCTAACCCTAACCCTAATCCTAACACTTACCCAAAACCCTCACCTTAACTGTAATCGTAACTCTAAATCTAACCGTAACCCTAAACTTGACCCTAAGTACAACCCTATCCTAAACCTAACTGAAACACTAACCCCTAACCCTAACTCTAACCCAAATCCTTAGCCTAAACCTAATCGAAACCCTTAACATAACCTTAACCAGTAAATATAACTCAAACCCTTACCCTAAGCCGAACCCTCACCCTTAACCAAAATTTCACACTAACCATAACCCTAAACCTACCCTAACTTCATTCAAACCCTAACCCTAACCAAAATTAACACTGATACTAAACATAACCCTAAACCTCAACCTGAACCTAACCTAACCCTGACCCGAACCTGAACCCTAACCGCAACCCTAAACCTCATGCTTAACATAAACTTCACCCTAACACTAACCCTAAAACTAAACGTAACACTAAATCTCCCCCAACCCTGACCCTAGCCCTAAACCTAACCATAAACCTAACCCGAAACTTAACTCTAACCCTGACCCCAAATCTAACTCTAACCCTATTCCTAACGCTAAAACTTACCCTACACACTCAGCTTCAATGGAAACCCAGCAATAACCCTCACCCTAAAATCAAAACCTAACCCCAAACCTTAACCTAACCCTATCCCTAACCTTCACCTAGTCCTAAACTTAACAAGACTTAACCCTAACACTTAACCTAACCCTAAATTGAAACCTAACCTTAACCCTAAACTTCATCCTAAACTTAACCCTAACCCTAACCACTAACTCTAACCCTCAGCTCAACTCTCACCCTGAACTTCAACTTCACCCTAAACCTAACCCTAAACCAAAACCTAACTCTAACCCTAAACCTAACCCTATACCTGACCCTAATATTTACCCAAACACCTAAACCTAACCCTAACACTAAACCTACCCCTAAAGCTACCCCTAACCTTAAGTCAAACACCAAACCCTAACCCTTACCCTAACCCTCATCCTTGACCTATTTTTACCCAAAACCTAAGCCGAACCCTAAACCTAAAACTAAACCAAACCGTAAACAATCCCCTAAATCTAGGCCTAACCCTAAACCTAACCCTAACCCTACCCCTAACCGTAACACCGTAAAACATCAGCTTAATTGTGAACCTAACACTAACACTCACACGATCCCCTAACCCTTTTCCTAACCCTAACGCTATCCTTCATCCTAGCCCTAACACTTAGCTAAACCTGACTCTTCCTCTAACTCTAAAATTAACCCTAACCTTAACTCTGCCTTAAACTTAACCCTAAACCTAACAATAACTCTAAACCTGATGCTAACCCTAAGCCTAATTCCTAGCACTAATTCTTACTCTAAACCTAACCCTAACAACCCTAACCTAGCCCTACCATTTACCGTAAACCTAGCCTTAACCCTAACCTTGCCCAAATCCTAAACCTAAACCCTTTACCGAACTCTAACACCAACCTTAACCCTAATCTAACCTTAACCCTAACCCTGACTATTAACGGAAACTTCACCCTAAACCTAAGGCTAACTACAACTCTAACGCTAACCATAACAATTACCATAACCCTCACCTTAAGTGTAAACCTAACCCTAACCCTCTCCCTAACCCTTAACCGTATCCTCAACCCTAAACATAATGTTATCTCCAAACTTATCCCTAAACCTAACCCTAATACGAACAGTAACCCTAATCTAACCCTAATCCTAATATTAACCCTAAACTCAACCCTACCCTAACCATAAACCTAACCCTAACACCCTAAACTTAACGTCTAACACTATCTATACTCCTAAACCTATTTCTAACTTTCGCCCTTAACCTAAACTTCACACTAACCCTGAACCTAAACCTAACGCTAACCCTAAACATAAGCCCTAACCCTAACCGAACCCTAAACCTAACCTTAACACTAACCTGAACACAAACCCAAACTCTAGCCCTAAGCATAAAAATAACCTTAACCCTAACCTAAACTTCATCCAAACCCTAACCCTAACCTTCAACCTAAACCCAACCCAAACCCTTACCTTAAACCTAACCCTAACCATAACGCTAGTCCCTCTCTAACCCTAAATTTAACCCTTACAACAGCTCTGGAACTAAACCTAAACATAATCCTGATCCTAACCCTAATTCTAACCTTGACCCTAAATAGAACACTAACTCTAATCCTAAACCTGGACATAAAGCTAACTCTTATCCTACACCTAACCCTAACTCTGAATCTAAACCTAACTCTAACCCTAATCATAACACTTACCCTAAACCCTCACCTTAGCTGTAAAACTAACCGTAACCCTCACTCTAACTCCTAACAGTATCCTTCCACCCTAACCCTAATGCTAACCCTAGCCCTAAGCAGAACACTAACCTGAAACCCCTAAGCCCTAACGATAACACTAACCCTAACCCAAACCCTAACCCCTAAGACCAAAGCCTAACCCAAACATTAACCCTAACTCTAACTCTAACCCGAAAACTAATTAGAAACCTAACCCTAACCCTAACCCTAACCCTAACCCTAAACTAAACCTAACCATGACCGGAACCACAATGCCTAACCTGTACCCTCACTCAAACCCTAACCCTAAACTACACCTCTAACCTCTGACACCTTACCATAACCATAATCCTAAACCTACCCAACCCTAACCCTAAATCTAACCCTCACCCCAACCACAATGCCTAACACAAATCGTAACCCTAACTGTTATACCTAAGTCTAACCTAAAATCTAACCCTAACCCTAAAGCCAAACAAAACCCGTAAACTTAGCTCTAACCCTAAACACAACCTTAACACTAACCTAAAAACAAACCCAAACCTTAGCCATAACTCTAACCCTCAACCTCTCTTAAACTTCACCCTATCCCTAACCTAAAGCTAACCCTAACTTTAACCCTAACCTTAACCTTGGCCCACTTGTGACCCTAAACATAACCCTTAGTATATCTCTGACCCTAACCCTCGCCCTAAACCTAATCCTAATCCTAACACTGACCCTAACACTAACCTTACCTTAACCTAACTTGAAGCCTATCATAAACTTAAACCTAACCCTAACCCCTAACCCTAACTCTAACCCTAACCCTAGCCCTAACCCTAACCCTAATCCTAACACTTACCCAAAACCCTCACCTTAACTGTAATCGTAACTCTAAATCTAACCGTAACCCTAAACTTGACCCTAAGTACAACCCTATCCTAAACCTAACTGAAACACTAACCCCTAACCCTAACTCTAACCCAAATCCTTAGCCTAAACCTAATCGAAACCCTTAACATAACCTTAACCAGTAAATATAACTCAGACCCTTACCCTAAGCCGAACCCTCACCCTTAACCAAAATTTCACACTAACCATAACCCTAAACCTACCCTAACTTCATTCAAACCCTAACCCTAACCAAAATTAACACTGATACTAAACATAACCCTAAACCTCAACCTGAACCTAACCTAACCCTGACCCGAACCTGAACCCTAACCGCAACCCTAAACCTCATGCTTAACATAAACTTCACCCTAACACTAACCCTAAAACTAAACGTAACACTAAATCTCCCCCAACCCTGACCCTAGCCCTAAACCTAACCATAAACCTAACCCGAAACTTGACTCTAACCCTGACCCCAAATCTAACTCTAACCCTATTCCTAACGCTAAAACTTACCCTACACACTCAGCTTCAATGGAAACCCAGCAATAACCCTCACCCTAAAATCAAAACCTAACCCCAAACCTTAACCTAACCCTATCCCTAACCTTCACCTAGTCCTAAACTTAACAAGACTTAACCCTAACACTTAACCTAACCCTAAATCGAAACCTAACCTTAACCCTAAACTTCATCCTAAACTTAACCCTAACCCTAACCACTAACTCTAACCCTCAGCTCAACTCTCACCCTGAACTTCAACTTCACCCTAAACCTAACCCTAAACCAAAACCTAACCCTAACCCTAAACCTAACCCTATACCTGACCCTAATATTTACCCAAACACCTAAACCTAACCCTAACACTAAACCTACCCCTAACCTTAACTCAAACACCAAACCCTAACCCTTACCCTAACCCTCATCCTTGACCTATTTTTACCCAAAACCTAAGCCGAACCCTAAACCTAAAACTAAACCAAACCGTAAACAATCCCCTAAATCTAGGCCTAACCCTAAACCTAACCCTAACCCTACCCCTAACCGTAACACCGTAAAACATCAGCTTAATTGTGAACCTAACACTAACACTCACACGATCCCCTAACCCTTTTCCTAACCCTAACGCTATCCTTCATCCTAGCCCTAACACTTAGCTAAACCTGACTCTTCCTCTAACTCTAAAATTAACCCTAACCTTAACTCTGCCTTAAACTTAACCCTAAACCTAACAATAACTCTAAACCTGATGCTAACCCTAAGCCTAATTCCTAGCACTAATTCTTACTCTAAACCTAACCCTAACAACCCTAACCTAGCCCTACCATTTACCGTAAACCTAGCCTTAACCCTAACCTTGCCCAAATCCTAAACCTAAACCCTTTACCGAACTCTAACACCAACCTTAACCCTAATCTAACCTTAACCCTAACCCTGACTATTAACGGAAACTTCACCCTAAACCTAAGGCTAACTACAACTCTAACGCTAACCATAACAATTACCATAACCCTCACCTTAAGTGTAAACCTAACCCTAACCCTCTCCCTAACCCTTAACCGTATCCTCAACCCTAAACATAATGTTATCTCCAAACTTATCCCTAAACCTAACCCTAATACGAACAGTAACCCTAATCTAACCCTAATCCTAATATTAACCCTAAACTCAACCCTACCCTAACCATAAACCTAACCCTAACACCCTAAACTTAACGTCTAACACTATCTATACTCCTAAACCTATTTCTAACTTTCGCCCTTAACCTAAACTTCACACTAACCCTGAACCTAAACCTAACGCTAACCCTAAACATAAGCCCTAACCCTAACCGAACCCTAAACCTAACCTTAACACTAACCTGAACACAAACCCAAACTCTAGCCCTAACCATAAAAATAACCTTAACCCTAACCTAAACTTCATCCAAACCCTAACCCTAACCTTCAACCTAAACCCAACCCAAACCCTTACCTTAAACCTAACCCTAACCATAACGCTAGTCCCTCTCTAACCCTAAATTTAACCCTTACAACAGCTCTGGAACTAAACCTAAACATAATCCTGATCCTAACCCTAATTCTAACCTTGACCCTAAATAGAACACTAACTCTAATCCTAAACCTGGACATAAAGCTAACTCTTATCCTACACCTAACCCTAACTCTGAATCTAAACCTAACTCTAACCCTAATCATAACACTTACCCTAAACCCTCACCTTAGCTGTAAAACTAACCGTAACCCTCACTCTAACTCCTAACAGTATCCTTCCACCCTAACCCTAATGCTAACCCTAGCCCTAAGCAGAACACTAACCTGAAACCCCTAAGCCCTAACGATAACACTAACCCTAACCCAAACCCTAACCCCTAAGACCAAAGCCTAACCCAAACATTAACCCTAACTCTAACTCTAACCCGAAAACTAATTAGAAACCTAACCCTAACCCTAACCCTAACCCTAACCCTAAACTAAACCTAACCATGACCGGAACCACAATGCCTAACCTGTACCCTCACTCAAACCCTAACCCTAAACTACACCTCTAACCTCTGACACCTTACCATAACCATAATCCTAAACCTACCCAACCCTAACCCTAAATCTAACCCTCACCCCAACCACAATGCCTAACACAAATCGTAACCCTAACTGTTATACCTAAGTCTAACCTAAAATCTAACCCTAACCCTAAAGCCAAACAAAACCCGTAAACTTAGCTCTAACCCTAAACACAACCTTAACACTAACCTAAAAACAAACCCAAACCTTAGCCATAACCCTAACCCTCAACCTCTCTTAAACTTCACCCTATCCCTAACCTAAAGCTAACCCTAACTTTAACCCTAACCTTAACCTTGGCCCACTTGTGACCCTAAACATAACCCTTAGTATATCTCTGACCCTAACCCTCGCCCTAAACCTAATCCTAATCCTAACACTGACCCTAACACTAACCTTACCTTAACCTAACTTGAAGCCTATCATAAACTTAAACCTAACCCTAACCCCTAACCCTAACTCTAACCCTAACCCTAGCCCTAACCCTAACCCTAATCCTAACACTTACCCAAAACCCTCACCTTAACTGTAATCGTAACTCTAAATCTAACCGTAACCCTAAACTTGACCCTAAGTACAACCCTATCCTAAACCTAACTGAAACACTAACCCCTAACCCTAACTCTAACCCAAATCCTTAGCCTAAACCTAATCGAAACCCTTAACATAACCTTAACCAGTAAATATAACTCAGACCCTTACCCTAAGCCGAACCCTCACCCTTAACCAAAATTTCACACTAACCATAACCCTAAACCTACCCTAACTTCATTCAAACCCTAACCCTAACCAAAATTAACACTGATACTAAACATAACCCTAAACCTCAACCTGAACCTAACCTAACCCTGACCCGAACCTGAACCCTAACCGCAACCCTAAACCTCATGCTTAACATAAACTTCACCCTAACACTAACCCTAAAACTAAACGTAACACTAAATCTCCCCCAACCCTGACCCTAGCCCTAAACCTAACCATAAACCTAACCCGAAACTTGACTCTAACCCTGACCCCAAATCTAACTCTAACCCTATTCCTAACGCTAAAACTTACCCTACACACTCAGCTTCAATGGAAACCCAGCAATAACCCTCACCCTAAAATCAAAACCTAACCCCAAACCTTAACCTAACCCTATCCCTAACCTTCACCTAGTCCTAAACTTAACAAGACTTAACCCTAACACTTAACCTAACCCTAAATCGAAACCTAACCTTAACCCTAAACTTCATCCTAAACTTAACCCTAACCCTAACCACTAACTCTAACCCTCAGCTCAACTCTCACCCTGAACTTCAACTTCACCCTAAACCTAACCCTAAACCAAAACCTAACCCTAACCCTAAACCTAACCCTATACCTGACCCTAATATTTACCCAAACACCTAAACCTAACCCTAACACTAAACCTACCCCTAACCTTAACTCAAACACCAAACCCTAACCCTTACCCTAACCCTCATCCTTGACCTATTTTTACCCAAAACCTAAGCCGAACCCTAAACCTAAAACTAAACCAAACCGTAAACAATCCCCTAAATCTAGGCCTAACCCTAAACCTAACCCTAACCCTACCCCTAACCGTAACACCGTAAAACATCAGCTTAATTGTGAACCTAACACTAACACTCACACGATCCCCTAACCCTTTTCCTAACCCTAACGCTATCCTTCATCCTAGCCCTAACACTTAGCTAAACCTGACTCTTCCTCTAACTCTAAAATTAACCCTAACCTTAACTCTGCCTTAAACTTAACCCTAAACCTAACAATAACTCTAAACCTGATGCTAACCCTAAGCCTAATTCCTAGCACTAATTCTTACTCTAAACCTAACCCTAACAACCCTAACCTAGCCCTACCATTTACCGTAAACCTAGCCTTAACCCTAACCTTGCCCAAATCCTAAACCTAAACCCTTTACCGAACTCTAACACCAACCTTAACCCTAATCTAACCTTAACCCTAACCCTGACTATTAACGGAAACTTCACCCTAAACCTAAGGCTAACTCCAACTCTAACGCTAACCATAACAATTACCATAACCCTCACCTTAAGTGTAAACCTAAACCTAACCCTCTCCCTAACCCTTAACCGTATCCCCAACCCTAAACATAATGTTATCTCCAAACTTATCCCTAAACCTAACCCTAATACGAACAGTAACCCTAATCTAACCCTAATCCTAATATTAACCCTAAACTCAACCCTACCCTAACCATAAACCTAACCCTAACACCCTAAACTTAACGTCTAACACTATCTATACTCCTAAACCTATTTCTAACTTTCGCCCTTAACCTAAACTTCACACTAACCCTGAACCTAAACCTAACGCTAACCCTAAACATAAGCCCTAACCCTAACCGAACCCTAAACCTAACCTTAACACTAACCTGAACACAAACCCAAACTCTAGCCCTAACCATAAAAATAACCTTAACCCTAACCTAAACTTCATCCAAACCCTAACCCTAACCTGCAACCTAAACCCAACCCAAACCCTTACCTTAAACCTAACCCTAACCATAACGCTAGTCCCTCTCTAACCCTAAATTTAACCCTTACAACAGCTCTGGAACTAAACCTAAACAGAATCCTGATCCTAACCCTAATTCTAACCTTGACCCTAAATAGAACACTAACTCTAATCCTAAACCTGGACATAAAGCTAACTCTTATCCTACACCTAACCCTAACTCTGAATCTAAACCTAACTCTAACTCTAACCCTAATCATAACACTTACCCTAAACCCTCACCTTAGCTGTAAAACTAACCGTAACCCTCACTCTAACTCCTAACAGTATCCTTCCACCCTAACCCTAATGCTAACCCTAGCCCTAAGCAGAACACTAACCTGAAACCCCTAAGCCCTAACGATAACACTAACCCTAACCCAAACCCTAACCCCTAAGACCAAAGCCTAACCCAAACATTAACCCTAACTCTAACTCTAACCCGAAAACTAATTAGAAACCTAACCCTAACCCTAACCCTAACCCTAACCCTAAACTAAACCTAACCATGACCGGAACCACAATGCCTAACCTGTACCCTCACTCAAACCCTAACCCTAAACTACACCTCTAACCTCTGACACCTTACCATAACCATAATCCTAAACCTACCCAACCCTAACCCTAAATCTAACCCTCACCCCAACCACAATGCCTAACACAAATCGTAACCCTAACTCTTATACCTAAGTCTAACCTAAAATCTAACCCTAACCCTAAAGCCAAACAAAACCCGTAAACTTAGCTCTAACCCTAAACACAACCTTAACACTAACCTAAAAACAAACCCAAACCTTAGCCATAACCCTAACCCTCAACCTCTCTTAAACTTCACCCTATCCCTAACCTAAAGCTAACCCTAACTTTAACCCTAACCTTAACCTTGGCCCACTTGTGACCCTAAACATAACCCTTAGTATATCTCTGACCCTAACCCTCGCCCTAAACCTAATCCTAATCCTAACACTGACCCTAACACTAACCTTACCTTAACCTAACTTGAAGCCTATCATAAACTTAAACCTAACCCTAACCCCTAACCCTAACTCTAACCCTAACCCTAGCCCTAACCCTAACCCTAATCCTAACACTTACCCAAAACCCTCACCTTAACTGTAATCGTAACTCTAAATCTAACCGTAACCCTAAACTTGACCCTAAGTACAACCCTATCCTAAACCTAACTGAAACACTAACCCCTAACCCTAACTCTAACCCAAATCCTTAGCCTAAACCTAATCGAAACCCTTAACATAACCTTAACCAGTAAATATAACTCAGACCCTTACCCTAAGCCGAACCCTCACCCTTAACCAAAATTTCACACTAACCATAACCCTAAACCTACCCTAACTTCATTCAAACCCTAACCCTAACCAAAATTAACACTGATACTAAACATAACCCTAAACCTCAACCTGAACCTAACCTAACCCTGACCCGAACCTGAACCCTAACCGCAACCCTAAACCTCATGCTTAACATAAACTTCACCCTAACACTAACCCTAAAACTAAACGTAACACTAAATCTCCCCCAACCCTGACCCTAGCCCGAAACCTAACCATAAACCTAACCCGAAACTTAACTCTAACCCTGACCCCAAATCTAACTCTAACCCTATTCCTAACGCTAAAACTTACCCTACACACTCAGCTTCAATGGAAACCCAGCAATAACCCTCACCCTAAAATCAAAACCTAACCCCAAACCTTAACCTAACCCTATCCCTAACCTTCACCTAGTCCTAAACTTAACAAGACTTAACCCTAACACTTAACCTAACCCTAAATCGAAACCTAACCTTAACCCTAAACTTCATCCTAAACTTAACCCTAACCCTAACCACTAACTCTAACCCTCAGCTCAACTCTCACCCTGAACTTCAACTTCACCCTAAACCTAACCCTAAACCAAAACCTAACCCTAACCCTAAACCTAACCCTATACCTGACCCTAATATTTACCCAAACACCTAAACCTAACCCTAACACTAAACCTACCCCTAACCTTAAGTCAAACACCAAACCCTAACCCTTACCCTAACCCTCATCCTTGACCTATTTTTACCCAAAACCTAAGCCGAACCCTAAACCTAAAACTAAACCAAACCGTAAACAATCCCCTAAATCTAGGCCTAACCCTAAACCTAACCCTAACCCTACCCCTAACCGTAACACCGTAAAACATCAGCTTAATTGTGAACCTAACACTAACACTCACACGATCCCCTAACCCTTTTCCTAACCCTAACGCTATCCTTCATCCTAGCCCTAACACTTAGCTAAACCTGACTCTTCCTCTAACTCTAAAATTAACCCTAACCTTAACTCTGCCTTAAACTTAACCCTAAACCTAACAATAACTCTAAACCTGATGCTAACCCTAAGCCTAATTCCTAGCACTAATTCTTACTCTAAACCTAACCCTAACAACCCTAACCTAGCCCTACCATTTACCGTAAACCTAGCCTTAACCCTAACCTTGCCCAAATCCTAAACCTAAACCCTTTACCGAACTCTAACACCAACCTTAACCCTAATCTAACCTTAACCCTAACCCTGACTATTAACGGAAACTTCACCCTAAACCTAAGGCTAACTCCAACTCTAACGCTAACCATAACAATTACCATAACCCTCACCTTAAGTGGAAACCTAACCCTAACCCTCTCCCTAACCCTTAACCGTATCCCCAACCCTAAACATAATGTTATCTCCAAACTTATCCCTAAACCTGACCCTAATACGAACAGGAACCCTAATCTAACCCTAATCCTAATATTAACCCTAAACTCAACCCTACCCTAACCATAAACCTAACCCTAACACCCTAAACTTAACGTCTAACACTATCTATACTCCTAAACCTATTTCTAACTTTCGCCCTTAACCTAAACTTCACACTAACCCTGAACCTAAACCTAACGCTAACCCTAAACATAAGCCCTAACCCTAACCGAACCCTAAACCTAACCTTAACACTAACCTGAACACAAACCCAAACTCTAGCCCTAACCATTAAAATAACCTTAACCCTAACCTAAACTTCATCCAAACCCTAACCCTAACCTTCAACCTAAACCCAACCCAAACCCTTACCTTAAACCTAACCCTAACCATAACGCTAGTCCCTCTCTAACCCTAAATTTAACCCTTACAACAGCTCTGGAACTAAACCTAAACAGAATCCTGATCCTAACCCTAATTCTAACCTTGACCCTAAATAGAACACTAACTCTAATCCTAAACCTGGACATAAAGCTAACTCTTATCCTACACCTAACCCTAACTCTGAATCTAAACCTAACTCTAACTCTAACCCTAATCATAACACTTACCCTAAACCCTCACCTTAGCTGTAAAACTAACCGTAACCCTCACTCTAACTCCTAACAGTATCCTTCCACCCTAACCCTAATGCTAACCCTAGCCCTAAGCAGAACACTAACCTGAAACCCCTAAGCCCTAACGATAACACTAACCCTAACCCAAACCCTAACCCCTAAGACCAAAGCCTAACCCAAACATTAACCCTAACTCTAACTCTAACCCGAAAACTAATTAGAAACCTAACCCTAACCCTAACCCTAAACTAAACCTAACCATGACCGGAACCACAATGCCTAACCTGTACCCTCACTTAACCCTAACCCTAAACTACACCTCTAACCTCTGACACCTTACCATATCCATAATCCTAAACCTACCCAACCCTAACCCTAAATCTAACCCTCACCCCAACCACAATGCCTAACACAAATCGTAACCCTAACTGTTATACCTAAGTCTAACCTAAAATCTAACCCTAACCCTAAAGCCAAACAAAACCCGTAAACTTAGCTCTAACCCTAAACACAACCTTAACACTAACCTAAAAACAAACCCAAACCTTAGCCATAACCCTAACCCTCAACCTCTCTTAAACTTCACCCTATCCCTAACCTAAAGCTAACCCTAACTTTAACCCTAACCTTAACCTTGGCCCACTTGTGACCCTAAACATAACCCTTAGTATATCTCTGACCCTAACCCTCGCCCTAAACCTAATCCTAATCCTAACACTGACCCTAACACTAACCTTACCTTAACCTAACTTGAAGCCTATCATAAACTTAAACCTAACCCTAACCCCTAACCCTAACTCTAACCCTAACCCTAGCCCTAACCCTAACCCTAATCCTAACACTTACCCAAAACCCTCACCTTAACTGTAATCGTAACTCTAAATCTAACCGTAACCCTAAACTTGACCCTAAGTACAACCCTATCCTAAACCTAACTGAAACACTAACCCCTAACCCTAACTCTAACCCAAATCCTTAGCCTAAACCTAATCGAAACCCTTAACATAACCTTAACCAGTAAATATAACTCAAACCCTTACCCTAAGCCGAACCCTCACCCTTAACCAAAATTTCACACTAACCATAACCCTAAACCTACCCTAACTTCATTCAAACCCTAACCCTAACCAAAATTAACACTGATACTAAACATAACCCTAAACCTCAACCTGAACCTAACCTAACCCTGACCCGAACCTGAACCCTAACCGCAACCCTAAACCTCATGCTTAACATAAACTTCACCCTAACACTAACCCTAAAACTAAACGTAACACTAAATCTCCCCCAACCCTGACCCTAGCCCTAAACCTAACCATAAACCTAACCCGAAACTTAACTCTAACCCTGACCCCAAATCTAACTCTAACCCTATTCCTAACGCTAAAACTTACCCTACACACTCAGCTTCAATGGAAACCCAGCAATAACCCTCACCCTAAAATCAAAACCTAACCCCAAAGCTTAACCTAACCCTATCCCTAACCTTCACCTAGTCCTAAACTTAACAAGACTTAACCCTAACACTTAACCTAACTCTAAATCGAAACCTAACCTTAACCCTAAACTTCATCCTAAACTTAACCCTAACCCTAACCACTAACTCTAACCCTCAGCTCAACTCTCACCCTGAACTTCAACTTCACCCTAAACCTAACCCTAAACCAAAACCTAACCCTAACCCTAAACCTAACCCTATACCTGACCCTAATATTTACCCAAACACCTAAACCTAACCCTAACACTAAACCTACCCCTAACCTTAAGTCAAACACCAAACCCTAACCCTTACCCTAACCCTCATCCTTGACCTATTTTTACCCAAAACCTAAGCCGAACCCTAAACCTAAAACTAAACCAAACCGTAAACAATCCCCTAAATCTAGGCCTAACCCTAAACCTAACCCTAACCCTACCCCTAACCGTAACACCGTAAAACATCAGCTTAATTGTGAACCTAACACTAACACTCACACGATCCCCTAACCCTTTTCCTAACCCTAACGCTATCCTTCATCCTAGCCCTAACACTTAGCTAAACCTGACTCTTCCTCTAACTCTAAAATTAACCCTAACCTTAACTCTGCCTTAAACTTAACCCTAAACCTAACAATAACTCTAAACCTGATGCTAACCCTAAGCCTAATTCCTAGCACTAATTCTTACTCTAAACCTAACCCTAACAACCCTAACCTAGCCCTACCATTTACCGTAAACCTAGCCTTAACCCTAACCTTGCCCAAATCCTAAACCTAAACCCTTTACCGAACTCTAACACCAACCTTAACCCTAATCTAACCTTAACCCTAACCCTGACTATTAACGGAAACTTCACCCTAAACCTAAGGCTAACTCCAACTCTAACGCTAACCATAACAATTACCATAACCCTCACCTTAAGTGTAAACCTAACCCTAACCCTCTCCCTAACCCTTAACCGTATCCCCAACCCTAAACATAATGTTATCTCCAAACTTATCCCTAAACCTGACCCTAATACGAACAGGAACCCTAATCTAACCCTAATCCTAATATTAACCCTAAACTCAACCCTACCCTAACCATAAACCTAACCCTAACACCCTAAACTTAACGTCTAACACTATCTATACTCCTAAACCTATTTCTAACTTTCGCCCTTAACCTAAACTTCACACTAACCCTGAACCTAAACCTAACGCTAACCCTAAACATAAGCCCTAACCCTAACCGAACCCTAAACCTAACCTTAACACTAACCTGAACACAAACCCAAACTCTAGCCCTAACCATTAAAATAACCTTAACCCTAACCTAAACTTCATCCAAACCCTAACCCTAACCTTCAACCTAAACCCAACCCAAACCCTTACCTTAAACCTAACCCTAACCATAACGCTAGTCCCTCTCTAACCCTAAATTTAACCCTTACAACAGCTCTGGAACTAAACCTAAACAGAATCCTGATCCTAACCCTAATTCTAACCTTGACCCTAAATAGAACACTAACTCTAATCCTAAACCTGGACATAAAGCTAACTCTTATCCTACACCTAACCCTAACTCTGAATCTAAACCTAACTCTAACTCTAACCCTAATCATAACACTTACCCTAAACCCTCACCTTAGCTGTAAAACTAACCGTAACCCTCACTCTAACTCCTAACAGTATCCTTCCACCCTAACCCTAATGCTAACCCTAGCCCTAAGCAGAACACTAACCTGAAACCCCTAAGCCCTAACGATAACACTAACCCTAACCCAAACCCTAACCCCTAAGACCAAAGCCTAACCCAAACATTAACCCTAACTCTAACTCTAACCCGAAAACTAATTAGAAACCTAACCCTAACCCTAACCCTAAACTAAACCTAACCATGACCGGAACCACAATGCCTAACCTGTACCCTCACTTAACCCTAACCCTAAACTACACCTCTAACCTCTGACACCTTACCATATCCATAATCCTAAACCTACCCAACCCTAACCCTAAATCTAACCCTCACCCCAACCACAATGCCTAACACAAATCGTAACCCTAACTGTTATACCTAAGTCTAACCTAAAATCTAACCCTAACCCTAAAGCCAAACAAAACCCGTAAACTTAGCTCTAACCCTAAACACAACCTTAACACTAACCTAAAAACAAACCCAAACCTTAGCCATAACCCTAACCCTCAACCTCTCTTAAACTTCACCCTATCCCTAACCTAAAGCTAACCCTAACTTTAACCCTAACCTTAACCTTGGCCCACTTGTGACCCTAAACATAACCCTTAGTATATCTCTGACCCTAACCCTCGCCCTAAACCTAATCCTAATCCTAACACTGACCCTAACACTAACCTTACCTTAACCTAACTTGAAGCCTATCATAAACTTAAACCTAACCCTAACCCCTAACCCTAACTCTAACCCTAACCCTAGCCCTAACCCTAACCCTAATCCTAACACTTACCCAAAACCCTCACCTTAACTGTAATCGTAACTCTAAATCTAACCGTAACCCTAAACTTGACCCTAAGTACAACCCTATCCTAAACCTAACTGAAACACTAACCCCTAACCCTAACTCTAACCCAAATCCTTAGCCTAAACCTAATCGAAACCCTTAACATAACCTTAACCAGTAAATATAACTCAAACCCTTACCCTAAGCCGAACCCTCACCCTTAACCAAAATTTCACACTAACCATAACCCTAAACCTACCCTAACTTCATTCAAACCCTAACCCTAACCAAAATTAACACTGATACTAAACATAACCCTAAACCTCAACCTGAACCTAACCTAACCCTGACCCGAACCTGAACCCTAACCGCAACCCTAAACCTCATGCTTAACATAAACTTCACCCTAACACTAACCCTAAAACTAAACGTAACACTAAATCTCCCCCAACCCTGACCCTAGCCCTAAACCTAACCATAAACCTAACCCGAAACTTAACTCTAACCCTGACCCCAAATCTAACTCTAACCCTATTCCTAACGCTAAAACTTACCCTACACACTCAGCTTCAATGGAAACCCAGCAATAACCCTCACCCTAAAATCAAAACCTAACCCCAAAGCTTAACCTAACCCTATCCCTAACCTTCACCTAGTCCTAAACTTAACAAGACTTAACCCTAACACTTAACCTAACTCTAAATCGAAACCTAACCTTAACCCTAAACTTCATCCTAAACTTAACCCTAACCCTAACCACTAACTCTAACCCTCAGCTCAACTCTCACCCTGAACTTCAACTTCACCCTAAACCTAACCCTAAACCAAAACCTAACCCTAACCCTAAACCTAACCCTATACCTGACCCTAATATTTACCCAAACACCTAAACCTAACCCTAACACTAAACCTACCCCTAAAGCTACCCCTAACCTTAACTCAAACACCAAACCCTAACCCTTACCCTAACCCTCATCCTTGACCTATTTTTACCCAAAACCTAAGCCGAACCCTAAACCTAAAACTAAACCAAACCGTAAACAATCCCCTAAATCTAGGCCTAACCCTAAACCTAACCCTAACCCTACCCCTAACCGTAACACCGTAAAACATCAGCTTAATTGTGAACCTAACACTAACACTCACACGATCCCCTAACCCTTTTTCTAACCCTAACGCTATCCTTCATCCTAGCCCTAACACTTAGCTAAACCTGACTCTTCCTCTAACTCTAAAATTAACCCTAACCTTAACTCTGCCTTAAACTTAACCCTAAACCTAACAATAACTCTAAACCTGATGCTAACCCTAAGCCTAATTCCTAGCACTAATTCTTACTCTAAACCTAACCCTAACAACCCTAACCTAGCCCTACCATTTACCGTAAACCTAGCCTTAACCCTAACCTTGCCCAAATCCTAAACCTAAACCCTTTACCGAACTCTAACACCAACCTTAACCCTAATCTAACCTTAACCCTAACCCTGACTATTAACGGAAACTTCACCCTAAACCTAAGGCTAACTCCAACTCTAACGCTAACCATAACAATTACCATAACCCTCACCTTAAGTGTAAACCTAACCCTAACCCTCTCCCTAACCCTTAACCGTATCCCCAACCCTAAACATAATGTTATCTCCAAACTTATCCCTAAACCTAACCCTAATACGAACAGTAACCCTAATCTAACCCTAATCCTAATATTAACCCTAAACTCAACCCTACCCTAACCATAAACCTAACCCTAACACCCTAAACTTAACGTCTAACACTATCTATACTCCTAAACCTATTTCTAACTTTCGCCCTTAACCTAAACTTCACACTAACCCTGAACCTAAACCTAACGCTAACCCTAAACATAAGCCCTAACCCTAACCGAACCCTAAACCTAACCTTAACACTAACCTGAACACAAACCCAAACTCTAGCCCTAACCATAAAAATAACCTTAACCCTAACCTAAACTTCATCCAAACCCTAACCCTAACCTTCAACCTAAACCCAACCCAAACCCTTCCCTTAAACCTAACCCTAACCATAACGCTAGTCCCTCTCTAACCCTAAATTTAACCCTTACAACAGCTCTGGAACTAAACCTAAACAGAATCCTGATCCTAACCCTAATTCTAACCTTGACCCTAAATAGAACACTAACTCTAATCCTAAACCTGGACATAAAGCTAACTCTTATCCTACACCTAACCCTAACTCTGAATCTAAACCTAACTCTAACTCTAACCCTAATCATAACACTTACCCTAAAACCTCACCTTAGCTGTAAAACTAACCGTAACCCTCACTCTAACTCCTAACAGTATCCTTCCACCCTAACCCTAATGCTAACCCTAGCCCTAAGCAGAACACTAACCTGAAACCCCTAAGCCCTAACGATAACACTAACCCTAACCCAAACCCTAACCCCTAAGACCAAAGCCTAACCCAAACATTAACCCTAACTCTAACTCTAACCCGAAAACTAATTAGAAACCTAACCCTAACCCTAACCCTAAACTAAACCTAACCATGACCGGAACCACAATGCCTAACCTGTACCCTCACTCAAACCCTAACCCTAAACTACACCTCTAACCTCTGACACCTTACCATATCCATAATCCTAAACCTACCCAACCCTAACCCTAAATCTAACCCTCACCAAAACCACAATGCCTAACACAAATCGTAACCCTAACTGTTATACCCAAGTCTAACCTAAAATCTAACCCTAACCCTAAAGCCAAACAAAACCCGGAAACTTAGCTCTAACCCTAAACACAACCTTAACACTAACCTAAAAACAAACCCAAACCTTAGCCATAACCCTAACCCTCAACCTCTCTTAAACTTCACCCTATCCCTAACCTAAAGCTAACCCTAACTTTAACCCTAACCTTAACCTTGGCCCACTTGTGACCCTAAACATAACCCTTAGTATATCTCTGACCCTAACCCTCGCCCTAAACCTAATCCTAATCCTAACACTGACCCTAACACTAACCTTACCTTAACCTAACTTGAAGCCTATCATAAACTTAAACCTAACCCTAACCCCTAACCCTAACTCTAACCCTAACCCTAGCCCTAACCCTAACCCTAATCCTAACACTTACCCAAAACCCTCACCTTAACTGTAATCGTAACTCTAAATCTAACCGTAACCCTAAACTTGACCCTAAGTACAACCCTATCCTAAACCTAACTGAAACACTAACCCCTAACCCTAACTCTAACCCAAATCCTTAGCCTAAACCTAATCGAAACCCTTAACATAACCTTAACCAGTAAATATAACTCAAACCCTTACCCTAAGCCGAACCCTCACCCTTAACCAAAATTTCACACTAACCATAACCCTAAACCTACCCTAACTTCATTCAAACCCTAACCCTAACCAAAATTAACACTGATACTAAACATAACCCTAAACCTCAACCTGAACCTAACCTAACCCTGACCCGAACCTGAACCCTAACCGCAACCCTAAACCTCATGCTTAACATAAACTTCACCCTAACACTAACCCTAAAACTAAACGTAACACTTAATCTCCCCCAACCCTGACCCTAGCCCTAAACCTAACCATAAACCTAACCCGAAACTTAACTCTAACCCTGGCCCCAAATCTAACTCTAACCCTATTCCTAACGCTAAAACTTACCCTACACACTCAGCTTCAATGGAAACCCAGCAATAACCCTCACCCTAAAATCAAAACCTAACCCCAAACCTTAACCTAACCCTATCCCTAACCTTCACCTAGTCCTAAACTTAACAACACTTAACCCTAACACTTAACCTAACTCTAAATCGAAACCTAACCTTAACCCTAAACTTCATCCTAAACTTAACCCTAACCCTAACCACTAACTCTAACCCTCAGCTCAACTCTCACCCTGAACTTCAACTTCACCCTAAACCTAACCCTAAACCAAAACCTAACCCTAACCCTAAACCTAACCCTATACCTGACCCTAATATTTACCCAAACACCTAAACCTAACCCTAACACTAAACCTACCCCTAAAGCTACCCCTAACCTTAACTCAAACACCAAACCCTAACCCTTACCCTAACCCTCATCCTTGACCTATTTTTACCCAAAACCTAAGCCGAACCCTAAACCTAAAACTAAACCAAACCGTAAACAATCCCCTAAATCTAGGCCTAACCCTAAACCTAACCCTAACCCTACCCCTAACCGTAACACCGTAAAACATCAGCTTAATTGTGAACCTAACACTAACACTCACACGATCCCCTAACCCTTTTTCTAACCCTAACGCTATCCTTCATCCTAGCCCTAACACTTAGCTAAACCTGACTCTTCCTCTAACTCTAAAATTAACCCTAACCTTAACTCTGCCTTAAACTTAACCCTAAACCTAACAATAACTCTAAACCTGATGCTAACCCTAAGCCTAATTCCTAGCACTAATTCTTACTCTAAACCTAACCCTAACAACCCTAACCTAGCCCTACCATTTACCGTAAACCTAGCCTTAACCCTAACCTTGCCCAAATCCTAAACCTAAACCCTTTACCGAACTCTAACACCAACCTTAACCCTAATCTAACCTTAACCCTAACCCTGACTATTAACGGAAACTTCACCCTAAACCTAAGGCTAACTCCAACTCTAACGCTAACCATAACAATTACCATAACCCTCACCTTAAGTGTAAACCTAACCCTAACCCTCTCCCTAACCCTTAACCGTATCCCCAACCCTAAACATAATGTTATCTCCAAACTTATCCCTAAACCTAACCCTAATACGAACAGTAACCCTAATCTAACCCTAATCCTAATATTAACCCTAAACTCAACCCTACCCTAACCATAAACCTAACCCTAACACCCTAAACTTAACGTCTAACACTATCTATACTCCTAAACCTATTTCTAACTTTCGCCCTTAACCTAAACTTCACACTAACCCTGAACCTAAACCTAACGCTAACCCTAAACATAAGCCCTAACCCTAACCGAACCCTAAACCTAACCTTAACACTAACCTGAACACAAACCCAAACTCTAGCCCTAACCATAAAAATAACCTTAACCCTAACCTAAACTTCATCCAAACCCTAACCCTAACCTTCAACCTAAACCCAACCCAAACCCTTCCCTTAAACCTAACCCTAACCATAACGCTAGTCCCTCTCTAACCCTAAATTTAACCCTTACAACAGCTCTGGAACTAAACCTAAACAGAATCCTGATCCTAACCCTAATTCTAACCTTGACCCTAAATAGAACACTAACTCTAATCCTAAACCTGGACATAAAGCTAACTCTTATCCTACACCTAACCCTAACTCTGAATCTAAACCTAACTCTAACTCTAACCCTAATCATAACACTTACCCTAAACCCTCACCTTAGCTGTAAAACTAACCGTAACCCTCACTCTAACTCCTAACAGTATCCTTCCACCCTAACCCTAATGCTAACCCTAGCCCTAAGCAGAACACTAACCTGAAACCCCTAAGCCCTAACGATAACACTAACCCTAACCCAAACCCTAACCCCTAAGACCAAAGCCTAACCCAAACATTAACCCTAACTCTAACTCTAACCCGAAAACTAATTAGAAACCTAACCCTAACCCTAACCCTAACCCTAAACTAAACCTAACCATGACCGGAACCACAATGCCTAACCTGTACCCTCACTCAAACCCTAACCCTAAACTACACCTCTAACCTCTGACACCTTACCATATCCATAATCCTAAACCTACCCAACCCTAACCCTAAATCTAACCCTCACCCCAACCACAATGCCTAACACAAATCGTAACCCTAACTGTTATACCCAAGTCTAACCTAAAATCTAACCCTAACCCTAAAGCTAAACAAAACCCGGAAACTTAGCTCTAACCCTAAACACAACCTTAACACTAACCTAAAAACAAACCCAAACCTTAGCCATAACCCTAACCCTCAACCTCTCTTAAACTTCACCCTATCCCTAACCTAAAGCTAACCCTAACTTTAACCCTAACCTTAACCTTGGCCCACTTGTGACCCTAAACATAACCCTTAGTATATCTCTGACCCTAACCCTCGCCCTAAACCTAATCCTAATCCTAACACTGACCCTAACACTAACCTTACCTTAACCTAACTTGAAGCCTATCATAAACTTAAACCTAACCCTAACCCCTAACCCTAACTCTAACCCTAACCCTAGCCCTAACCCTAACCCTAATCCTAACACTTACCCAAAACCCTCACCTTAACTGTAATCGTAACTCTAAATCTAACCGTAACCCTAAACTTGACCCTAAGTACAACCCTATCCTAAACCTAACTGAAACACTAACCCCTAACCCTAACTCTAACCCAAATCCTTAGCCTAAACCTAATCGAAACCCTTAACATAACCTTAACCAGTAAATATAACTCAAACCCTTACCCTAAGCCGAACCCTCACCCTTAACCAAAATTTCACACTAACCATAACCCTAAACCTACCCTAACTTCATTCAAACCCTAAGCCTAACCAAAATTAACACTGATACTAAACATAACCCTAAACCTCAACCTGAACCTAACCTAACCCTGACCCGAACCTGAACCCTAACCGCAACCCTAAACCTCATGCTTAACATAAACTTCACCCTAACACTAACCCTAAAACTAAACGTAACACTAAATCTCCCCCAACCCTGACCCTAGCCCTAAACCTAACCATAAACCTAACCCGAAACTTAACTCTAACCCTGACCCCAAATCTAACTCTAACCCTATTCCTAACGCTAAAACTTACCCTACACACTCAGCTTCAATGGAAACCCAGCAATAACCCTCACCCTAAAATCAAAACCTAACCCCAAACCTTAACCTAACCCTATCCCTAACCTTCACCTAGTCCTAAACTTAACAAGACTTAACCCTAACACTTAACCTAACCCTAAATCGAAACCTAACCTTAACCCTAAACTTCATCCTAAACTTAACCCTAACCCTAACCACTAACTCTAACCCTCAGCTCAACTCTCACCCTGAACTTCAACTTCACCCTAAACCTAACCCTAAACCAAAACCTAACCCTAACCCTAAACCTAACCCTATACCTGACCCTAATATTTACCCAAACACCTAAACCTAACCCTAACACTAAACCTACCCCTAACCTTAACTCAAACACCAAACCCTAACCCTTACCCTAACCCTCATCCTTGACCTATTTTTACCCAAAACCTAAGCCGAACCCTAAACCTAAAACTAAACCAAACCGTAAACAATCCCCTAAATCTAGGCCTAACCCTAAACCTAACCCTAACCCTACCCCTAACCGTAACACCGTAAAACATCAGCTTAATTGTGAACCTAACACTAACACTCACACGATCCCCTAACCCTTTTCCTAACCCTAACGCTATCCTTCATCCTAGCCCTAACACTTAGCTAAACCTGACTCTTCCTCTAACTCTAAAATTAACCCTAACCTTAACTCTGCCTTAAACTTAACCCTAAACCTAACAATAACTCTAAACCTGATGCTAACCCTAAGCCTAATTCCTAGCACTAATTCTTACTCTAAACCTAACCCTAACAACCCTAACCTAGCCCTACCATTTACCGTAAACCTAGCCTTAACCCTAACCTTGCCCAAATCCTAAACCTAAACCCTTTACCGAACTCTAACACCAACCTTAACCCTAATCTAACCTTAACCCTAACCCTGACTATTAACGGAAACTTCACCCTAAACCTAAGGCTAACTCCAACTCTAACGCTAACCATAACAATTACCATAACCCTCACCTTAAGTGTAAACCTAACCCTAACCCTCTCCCTAACCCTGAACCGTATCCCCAACCCTAAACATAATGTTATCTCCAAACTTATCCCTAAACCTAACCCTAATACGAACAGTAACCCTAATCTAACCCTAATCCTAATATTAACCCTAAACTCAACCCTACCCTAACCATAAACCTAACCCTAACACCCTAAACTTAACGTCTAACACTATCTATACTCCTAAACCTATTTCTAACTTTCGCCCTTAACCTAAACTTCACACTAACCCTGAACCTAAACCTAACGCTAACCCTAAACATAAGCCCTAACCCTAACCGAACCCTAAACCTAACCTTAACACTAACCTGAACACAAACCCAAACTCTAGCCCTAACCATAAAAATAACCTTAACCCTAACCTAAACTTCATCCAAACCCTAACCCTAACCTTCAACCTAAACCCAACCCAAACCCTTCCCTTAAACCTAACCCTAACCATAACGCTAGTCCCTCTCTAACCCTAAATTTAACCCTTACAACAGCTCTGAAACTAAACCTAAACATAATCCTGATCCTAACCCTAATTCTAACCTTGACCCTAAATAGAACACTAACTCTAATCCTAAACCTGGACATAAAGCTAACTCTTATCCTACACCTAACCCTAACTCTGAATCTAAACCTAACTCTAACTTTAACCCTAATCATAACACTTACCCTAAACCCTCACCTTAGCTGTAAAACTAACCGTAACCCTCACTCTAACTCCTAACAGTATCCTTCCACCCTAACCCTAATGCTAACCCTAGCCCTAAGCAGAACACTAACCTGAAACCCCTAAGCCCTAACGATAACACTAACCCTAACCCAAACTCTAACCCCTAAGACCAAAGCCTAACCCAAACATTAACCCTAACTCTAACTCTAACCCGAAAACTAATTAGAAACCTAACCCTAACCCTAACCCTAACCCTAAACTAAACCTAACCATGACCGGAACCACAATGCCTAACCTGTACCCTCACTCAAACCCTAACCCTAAACTACACCTCTAACCTCTGACACCTTACCATATCCATAATCCTAAACCTACCCAACCCTAACCCTAAATCTAACCCTCACCCCAACCACAATGCCTAACACAAATCGTAACCCTAACTGTTATACCCAAGTCTAACCTAAAATCTAACCCTAACCCTAAAGCTAAACAAAACCCGGAAACTTAGCTCTAACCCTAAACACAACCTTAACACTAACCTAAAAACAAACCCAAACCTTAGCCATAACCCTAACCCTCAACCTCTCTTAAACTTCACCCTATCCCTAACCTAAAGCTAACCCTAACTTTAACCCTAACCTTAACCTTGGCCCACTTGTGACCCTAAACATAACCCTTAGTATATCTCTGACCCTAACCCTCGCCCTAAACCTAATCCTAATCCTAACACTGACCCTAACACTAACCTTACCTTAACCTAACTTGAAGCCTATCATAAACTTAAACCTAACCCTAACCCCTAACCCTAACTCTAACCCTAACCCTAGCCCTAACCCTAACCCTAATCCTAACACTTACCCAAAACCCTCACCTTAACTGTAATCGTAACTCTAAATCTAACCGTAACCCTAAACTTGACCCTAAGTACAACCCTATCCTAAACCTAACTGAAACACTAACCCCTAACCCTAACTCTAACCCAAATCCTTAGCCTAAACCTAATCGAAACCCTTAACATAACCTTAACCAGTAAATATAACTCAAACCCTTACCCTAAGCCGAACCCTCACCCTTAACCAAAATTTCACACTAACCATAACCCTAAACCTACCCTAACTTCATTCAAACCCTAAGCCTAACCAAAATTAACACTGATACTAAACATAACCCTAAACCTCAACCTGAACCTAACCTAACCCTGACCCGAACCTGAACCCTAACCGCAACCCTAAACCTCATGCTTAACATAAACTTCACCCTAACACTAACCCTAAAACTAAACGTAACACTAAATCTCCCCCAACCCTGACCCTAGCCCTAAACCTAACCATAAACCTAACCCGAAACTTAACTCTAACCCTGACCCCAAATCTAACTCTAACCCTATTCCTAACGCTAAAACTTACCCTACACACTCAGCTTCAATGGAAACCCAGCAATAACCCTCACCCTAAAATCAAAACCTAACCCCAAACCTTAACCTAACCCTATCCCTAACCTTCACCTAGTCCTAAACTTAACAAGACTTAACCCTAACACTTAACCTAACCCTAAATCGAAACCTAACCTTAACCCTAAACTTCATCCTAAACTTAACCCTAACCCTAACCACTAACTCTAACCCTCAGCTCAACTCTCACCCTGAACTTCAACTTCACCCTAAACCTAACCCTAAACCAAAACCTAACCCTAACCCTAAACCTAACCCTATACCTGACCCTAATATTTACCCAAACACCTAAACCTAACCCTAACACTAAACCTACCCCTAACCTTAACTCAAACACCAAACCCTAACCCTTACCCTAACCCTCATCCTTGACCTATTTTTACCCAAAACCTAAGCCGAACCCTAAACCTAAAACTAAACCAAACCGTAAACAATCCCCTAAATCTAGGCCTAACCCTAAACCTAACCCTAACCCTACCCCTAACCGTAACACCGTAAAACATCAGCTTAATTGTGAACCTAACACTAACACTCACACGATCCCCTAACCCTTTTCCTAACCCTAACGCTATCCTTCATCCTAGCCCTAACACTTAGCTAAACCTGACTCTTCCTCTAACTCTAAAATTAACCCTAACCTTAACTCTGCCTTAAACTTAACCCTAAACCTAACAATAACTCTAAACCTGATGCTAACCCTAAGCCTAATTCCTAGCACTAATTCTTACTCTAAACCTAACCCTAACAACCCTAACCTAGCCCTACCATTTACCGTAAACCTAGCCTTAACCCTAACCTTGCCCAAATCCTAAACCTAAACCCTTTACCGAACTCTAACACCAACCTTAACCCTAATCTAACCTTAACCCTAACCCTGACTATTAACGGAAACTTCACCCTAAACCTAAGGCTAACTCCAACTCTAACGCTAACCATAACAATTACCATAACCCTCACCTTAAGTGTAAACCTAACCCTAACCCTCTCCCTAACCCTGAACCGTATCCCCAACCCTAAACATAATGTTATCTCCAAACTTATCCCTAAACCTAACCCTAATACGAACAGTAACCCTAATCTAACCCTAATCCTAATATTAACCCTAAACTCAACCCTACCCTAACCATAAACCTAACCCTAACACCCTAAACTTAACGTCTAACACTATCTATACTCCTAAACCTATTTCTAACTTTCGCCCTTAACCTAAACTTCACACTAACCCTGAACCTAAACCTAACGCTAACCCTAAACATAAGCCCTAACCCTAACCGAACCCTAAACCTAACCTTAACACTAACCTGAACACAAACCCAAACTCTAGCCCTAACCATAAAAATAACCTTAACCCTAACCTAAACTTCATCCAAACCCTAACCCTAACCTTCAACCTAAACCCAACCCAAACCCTTCCCTTAAACCTAACCCTAACCATAACGCTAGTCCCTCTCTAACCCTAAATTTAACCCTTACAACAGCTCTGAAACTAAACCTAAACATAATCCTGATCCTAACCCTAATTCTAACCTTGACCCTAAATAGAACACTAACTCTAATCCTAAACATGGACATAAAGCTAACTCTTATCCTACACCTAACCCTAACTCTGAATCTAAACCTAACTCTAACTTTAACCCTAATCATAACACTTACCCTAAACCCTCACCTTAGCTGTAAAACTAACCGTAACCCTCACTCTAACTCCTAACAGTATCCTTCCACCCTAACCCTAATGCTAACCCTAGCCCTAAGCAGAACACTAACCTGAAACCCCTAAGCCCTAACGATAACACTAACCCTAACCCAAACTCTAACCCCTAAGACCAAAGCCTAACCCAAACATTAACCCTAACTCTAACTCTAACCCGAAAACTAATTAGAAACCTAACCCTAACCCTAACCCTAACCCTAAACTAAACCTAACCATGACCGGAACCACAATGCCTAACCTGTACCCTCACTCAAACCCTAACCCTAAACTACACCTCTAACCTCTGACACCTTACCATATCCATAATCCTAAACCTACCCAACCCTAACCCTAAATCTAACCCTCACCCCAACCACAATGCCTAACACAAATCGTAACCCTAACTGTTATACCTAAGTCTAACCTAAAATCTAACCCTAACCCTAAAGCTAAACAAAACCCGGAAACTTAGCTCTAACCCTAAACACAACCTTAACACTAACCTAAAAACAAACCCAAACCTTAGCCATAACCCTAACCCTCAACCTCTCTTAAACTTCACCCTATCCCTACCCTAAAGCTAACCCTAACTTTAACCCTAACCTTAACCTTGGCCCACTTGTGACCCTAAACATAACCCTTAGTATATCTCTGACCCTAACCCTCGCCCTAAACCTAATCCTAATCCTAACACTGACCCTAACACTAACCTTACCTTAACCTAACTTGAAGCCTATCATAAACTTAAACCTAACCCTAACCCCTAACCCTAACTCTAACCCTAACCCTAGCCCTAACCCTAACCCTAATCCTAACACTTGCCCAAAACCCTCACCTTAACTGTAATCGTAACTCTAAATCTAACCGTAACCCTAAACTTGACCCTAAGTACAACCCTATCCTAAACCTAACTGAAACACTAACCCCTAACCCTAACTCTAACCCAAATCCTTAGCCTAAACCTAATCGAAACCCTTAACATAACCTTAACCAGTAAATATAACTCAAACCCTTACCCTAAGCCGAACCCTCACCCTTAACCAAAATTTCACACTAACCATAACCCTAAACCTACCCTAACTTCATTCAAACCCTAACCCTAACCAAAATTAACACTGATACTAAACATAACCCTAAACCTCAACCTGAACCTAACCTAACCCTGACCCGAACCTGAACCCTAACCGCAACCCTAAACCTCATGCTTAACATAAACTTCACCCTAACACTAACCCTAAAACTAAACGTAACACTAAATCTCCCCCAACCCTGACCCTAGCCCTAAACCTAACCATAAACCTAACCCGAAACTTAACTCTAACCCTGACCCCAAATCTAACTCTAACCCTATTCCTAACGCTAAAACTTACCCTACACACTCAGCTTCAATGGAAACCCAGCAATAACCCTCACCCTAAAATCAAAACCTAACCCCAAACCTTAACCTAACCCTATCCCTAACCTTCACCTAGTCCTAAACTTAACAAGACTTAACCCTAACACTTAACCTAACCCTAAATCGAAACCTAACCTTAACCCTAAACTTCATCCTAAACTTAACCCTAACCCTAACCACTAACTCTAACCCTCAGCTCAACTCTCACCCTGAACTTCAACTTCACCCTAAACCTAACCCTAAACCAAAACCTAACCCTAACCCTAAACCTAACCCTATACCTGACCCTAATATTTACCCAAACACCTAAACCTAACCCTAACACTAAACCTACCCCTAACCTTAAGTCAAACACCAAACCCTAACCCTTACCCTAACCCTCATCCTTGACCTATTTTTACCCAAAACCTAAGCCGAACCCTAAACCTAAAACTAAACCAAACCGTAAACAATCCCCTAAATCTAGGCCTAACCCTAAACCTAACCCTAACCCTACCCCTAACCGTAACACCGTAAAACATCAGCTTAATTGTGAACCTAACACTAACACTCACACGATCCCCTAACCCTTTTCCTAACCCTAACGCTATCCTTCATCCTAGCCCTAACACTTAGCTAAACCTGACTCTTCCTCTAACTCTAAAATTAACCCTAACCTTAACTCTGCCTTAAACTTAACCCTAAACCTAACAATAACTCTAAACCTGATGCTAACCCTAAGCCTAATTCCTAGCACTAATTCTTACTCTAAACCTAACCCTAACAACCCTAACCTAGCCCTACCATTTACCGTAAACCTAGCCTTAACCCTAACCTTGCCCAAATCCTAAACCTAAACCCTTTACCGAACTCTAACACCAACCTTAACCCTAATCTAACCTTAACCCTAACCCTGACTATTAACGGAAACTTCACCCTAAACCTAAGGCTAACTCCAACTCTAACGCTAACCATAACAATTACCATAACCCTCACCTTAAGTGTAAACCTAACCCTAACCCTCTCCCTAACCCTTAACCGTATCCCCAACCCTAAACATAATGTTATCTCCAAACTTATCCCTAAACCTAACCCTAAAACGAACAGTAACCCTAATCTAACCCTAATCCTAATATTAACCCTAAACTCAACCCTACCCTAACCATAAACCTAACCCTAACACCCTAAACTTAACGTCTAACACTATCTATACTCCTAAACCTATTTCTAACTTTCGCCCTTAACCTAAACTTCACACTAACCCTGAACCTAAACCTAACGCTAACCCTAAACATAAGCCCTAACCCTAACCGAACCCTAAACCTAACCTTAACACTAACCTGAAAACAAACCCAAACTCTAGCCCTAACCATAAAAATAACCTTAACCCTAACCTAAACTTCATCCAAACCCTAACCCTAACCTTCAACCTAAACCCAACCCAAACCCTTCCCTTAAACCTAACCCTAACCATAACGCTAGTCCCTCTCTAACCCTAAATTTAACCCTTACAACAGCTCTGAAACTAAACCTAAACATAATCCTGATCCTAACCCTAATTCTAACCTTGACCCTAAATAGAACACTAACTCTAATCCTAAACCTGGACATAAAGCTAACTCTTATCCTACACCTAACCCTAACTCTGAATCTAAACCTAACTCTAACTTTAACCCTAATCATAACACTTACCCTAAACCCTCACCTTAGCTGTAAAACTAACCGTAACCCTCACTCTAACTCCTAACAGTATCCTTCCACCCTAACCCTAATGCTAACCCTAGCCCTAAGCAGAACACTAACCTGAAACCCCTAAGCCCTAACGATAACACTAACCCTAACCCAAACCCTAACCCCTAAGACCAAAGCCTAACCCAAACATTAACCCTAACTCTAACTCTAACCCGAAAACTAATTAGAAACCTAACCCTAACCCTAACCCTAACCCTAAACTAAACCTAACCATGACCGGAACCACAATGCCTAACCTGTACCCTCACTCAAACCCTAACCCTAAACTACACCTCTAACCTCTGACACCTTACCATAACCATAATCCTAAACCTACCCAACCCTAACCCTAAATCTAACCCTCACCCCAACCACAATGCCTAACACAAATCGTAACCCTAACTGTTATACCTAAGTCTAACCTAAAATCTAACCCTAACCCTAAAGCCAAACAAAACCCGTAAACTTAGCTCTAACCCTAAACACAACCTTAACACTAACCTAAAAACAAACCCAAACCTTAGCCATAACCCTAACCCTCAACCTCTCTTAAACTTCACCCTATCCCTAACCTAAAGCTAACCCTAACTTTAACCCTAACCTTAACCTTGGCCCACTTGTGACCCTAAACATAACCCTTAGTATATCTCTGACCCTAACCCTCGCCCTAAACCTAATCCTAATCCTAACACTGACCCTAACACTAACCTTACCTTAACCTAACTTGAAGCCTATCATAAACTTAAACCTAACCCTAACCCCTAACCCTAACTCTAACCCTAACCCTAGCCCTAACCCTAACCCTAATCCTAACACTTACCCAAAACCCTCACCTTAACTGTAATCGTAACTCTAAATCTAACCGTAACCCTAAACTTGACCCTAAGTACAACCCTATCCTAAACCTAACTGAAACACTAACCCCTAACCCTAACTCTAACCCAAATCCTTAGCCTAAACCTAATCGAAACCCTTAACATAACCTTAACGAGTAAATATAACTCAAACCCTTACCCTAAGCCGAACCCTCACCCTTAACCAAAATTTCACACTAACCATAACCCTAAACCTACCCTAACTTCATTCAAACCCTAACCCTAACCAAAATTAACACTGATACTAAACATAACCCTAAACCTCAACCTGAACCTAACCTAACCCTGACCCGAACCTGAACCCTAACCGCAACCCTAAACCTCATGCTTAACATAAACTTCACCCTAACACTAACCCTAAAACTAAACGTAACACTAAATCTCCCCCAACCCTGACCCTAGCCCTAAACCTAACCATAAACCTAACCCGAAACTTAACTCTAACCCTGGCCCCAAATCTAACTCTAACCCTATTCCTAACGCTAAAACTTACCCTACACACTCAGCTTCAATGGAAACCCAGCAATAACCCTCACCCTAAAATCAAAACCTAACCCCAAACCTTAACCTAACCCTATCCCTAACCTTCACCTAGTCCTAAACTTAACAAGACTTAACCCTAACACTTAACCTAACTCTAAATCGAAACCTAACCTTAACCCTAAACTTCATCCTAAACTTAACCCTAACCCTAACCACTAACTCTAACCCTCAGCTCAACTCTCACCCTGAACTTCAACTTCACCCTAAACCTAACCCTAAACCAAAACCTAACCCTAACCCTAAACCTAACCCTATACCTGACCCTAATATTTACCCAAACACCTAAACCTAACCCTAACACTAAACCTACCCCTAAAGCTACCCCTAACCTTAACTCAAACACCAAACCCTAACCCTTACCCTAACCCTCATCCTTGACCTATTTTTACCCAAAACCTAAGCCGAACCCTAAACCTAAAACTAAACCAAACCGTAAACAATCCCCTAAATCTAGGCCTAACCCTAAACCTAACCCTAACCCTACCCCTAACCGTAACACCGTAAAACATCAGCTTAATTGTGAACCTAACACTAACACTCACACGATCCCCTAACCCTTTTTCTAACCCTAACGCTATCCTTCATCCTAGCCCTAACACTTAGCTAAACCTGACTCTTCCTCTAACTCTAAAATTAACCCTAACCTTAACTCTGCCTTAAACTTAACCCTAAACCTAACAATAACTCTAAACCTGATGCTAACCCTAAGCCTAATTCCTAGCACTAATTCTTACTCTAAACCTAACCCTAACAACCCTAACCTAGCCCTACCATTTACCGTAAACCTAGCCTTAACCCTAACCTTGCCCAAATCCTAAACCTAAACCCTTTACCGAACTCTAACACCAACCTTAACCCTAATCTAACCTTAACCCTAACCCTGACTATTAACGGAAACTTCACCCTAAACCTAAGGCTAACTCCAACTCTAACGCTAACCATAACAATTACCATAACCCTCACCTTAAGTGTAAACCTAACCCTAACCCTCTCCCTAACCCTTAACCGTATCCCCAACCCTAAACATAATGTTATCTCCAAACTTATCCCTAAACCTAACCCTAATACGAACAGTAACCCTAATCTAACCCTAATCCTAATATTAACCCTAAACTCAACCCTACCCTAACCATAAACCTAACCCTAACACCCTAAACTTAACGTCTAACACTATCTATACTCCTAAACCTATTTCTAACTTTCGCCCTTAACCTAAACTTCACACTAACCCTGAACCTAAACCTAACGCTAACCCTAAACATAAGCCCTAACCCTAACCGAACCCTAAACCTAACCTTAACACTAACCTGAACACAAACCCAAACTCTAGCCCTAACCATAAAAATAACCTTAACCCTAACCTAAACTTCATCCAAACCCTAACCCTAACCTTCAACCTAAACCCAACCCAAACCCTTCCCTTAAACCTAACCCTAACCATAACGCTAGTCCCTCTCTAACCCTAAATTTAACCCTTACAACAGCTCTGGAACTAAACCTAAACAGAATCCTGATCCTAACCCTAATTCTAACCTTGACCCTAAATAGAACACTAACTCTAATCCTAAACCTGGACATAAAGCTAACTCTTATCCTACACCTAACCCTAACTCTGAATCTAAACCTAACTCTAACTCTAACCCTAATCATAACACTTACCCTAAACCCTCACCTTAGCTGTAAAACTAACCGTAACCCTCACTCTAACTCCTAACAGTATCCTTCCACCCTAACCCTAATGCTAACCCTAGCCCTAAGCAGAACACTAACCTGAAACCCCTAAGCCCTAACGATAACACTAACCCTAACCCAAACCCTAACCCCTAAGACCAAAGCCTAACCCAAACATTAACCCTAACTCTAACTCTAACCCGAAAACTAATTAGAAACCTAACCCTAACCCTAACCCTAAACTAAACCTAACCATGACCGGAACCACAATGCCTAACCTGTACCCTCACTCAAACCCTAACCCTAAACTACACCTCTAACCTCTGACACCTTACCATATCCATAATCCTAAACCTACCCAACCCTAACCCTAAATCTAACCCTCACCAAAACCACAATGCCTAACACAAATCGTAACCCTAACTGTTATACCCAAGTCTAACCTAAAATCTAACCCTAACCCTAAAGCCAAACAAAACCCGGAAACTTAGCTCTAACCCTAAACACAACCTTAACACTAAACTAAAAACAAACCCAAACCTTAGCCATAACCCTAACCCTCAACCTCTCTTAAACTTCACCCTATCCCTAACCTAAAGCTAACCCTAACTTTAACCCTAACCTTAACCTTGGCCCACTTGTGACCCTAAACATAACCCTTAGTATATCTCTGACCCTAACCCTCGCCCTAAACCTAATCCTAATCCTAACACTGACCCTAACACTAACCTTACCTTAACCTAACTTGAAGCCTATCATAAACTTAAACCTAACCCTAACCCCTAACCCTAACTCTAACCCTAACCCTAGCCCTAACCCTAACCCTAATCCTAACACTTACCCAAAACCCTCACCTTAACTGTAATCGTAACTCTAAATCTAACCGTAACCCTAAACTTGACCCTAAGTACAACCCTATCCTAAACCTAACTGAAACACTAACCCCTAACCCTAACTCTAACCCAAATCCTTAGCCTAAACCTAATCGAAACCCTTAACATAACCTTAACCAGTAAATATAACTCAAACCCTTACCCTAAGCCGAACCCTCACCCTTAACCAAAATTTCACACTAACCATAACCCTAAACCTACCCTAACTTCATTCAAACCCTAACCCTAACCAAAATTAACACTGATACTAAACATAACCCTAAACCTCAACCTGAACCTAACCTAACCCTGACCCGAACCTGAACCCTAACCGCAACCCTAAACCTCATGCTTAACATAAACTTCACCCTAACACTAACCCTAAAACTAAACGTAACACTAAATCTCCCCCAACCCTGACCCTAGCCCTAAACCTAACCATAAACCTAACCCGAAACTTAACTCTAACCCTGACCCCAAATCTAACTCTAACCCTATTCCTAACGCTAAAACTTACCCTACACACTCAGCTTCAATGGAAACCCAGCAATAACCCTCACCCTAAAATCAAAACCTAACCCCAAACCTTAACCTAACCCTATCCCTAACCTTCACCTAGTCCTAAACTTAACAAGACTTAACCCTAACACTTAACCTAACCCTAAATCGAAACCTAACCTTAACCCTAAACTTCATCCTAAACTTAACCCTAACCCTAACCACTAACTCTAACCCTCAGCTCAACTCTCACCCTGAACTTCAACTTCACCCTAAACCTAACCCTAAACCAAAACCTAACCCTAACCCTAAACCTAACCCTATACCTGACCCTAATATTTACCCAAACACCTAAACCTAACCCTAACACTAAACCTACCCCTAACCTTAAGTCAAACACCAAACCCTAACCCTTACCCTAACCCTCATCCTTGACCTATTTTTACCCAAAACCTAAGCCGAACCCTAAACCTAAAACTAAACCAAACCGTAAACAATCCCCTAAATCTAGGCCTAACCCTAAACCTAACCCTAACCCTACCCCTAACCGTAACACCGTAAAACATCAGCTTAATTGTGAACCTAACACTAACACTCACACGATCCCCTAACCCTTTTCCTAACCCTAACGCTGTCCTTCATCCTAGCCCTAACACTTAGCTAAACCTGACTCTTCCTCTAACTCTAAAATTAACCCTAACCTTAACTCTGCCTTAAACTTAACCCTAAACCTAACAATAACTCTAAACCTGATGCTAACCCTAAGCCTAATTCCTAGCACTAATTCTTACTCTAAACCTAACCCTAACAACCCTAACCTAGCCCTACCATTTACCGTAAACCTAGCCTTAACCCTAACCTTGCCCAAATCCTAAACCTAAACCCTTTACCGAACTCTAACACCAACCTTAACCCTAATCTAACCTTAACCCTAACCCTGACTATTAACGGAAACTTCACCCTAAACCTAAGGCTAACTCCAACTCTAACGCTAACCATAACAATTACCATAACCCTCACCTTAAGTGTAAACCTAACCCTAACCCTCTCCCTAACCCTTAACCGTATCCCCAACCCTAAACATAATGTTATCTCCAAACTTATCCCTAAACCTAACCCTAATACGAACAGTAACCCTAATCTAACCCTAATCCTAATATTAACCCTAAACTCAACCCTACCCTAACCATAAACCTAACCCTAACACCCTAAACTTAACGTCTAACACTATCTATACTCCTAAACCTATTTCTAACTTTCGCCCTTAACCTAAACTTCACACTAACCCTGAACCTAAACCTAACGCTAACCCTAAACATAAGCCCTAACCCTAACCGAACCCTAAACCTAACCTTAACACTAACCTGAACACAAACCCAAACTCTAGCCCTAACCATAAAAATAACCTTAACCCTAACCTAAACTTCATCCAAACCCTAACCCTAACCTTCAACCTAAACCCAACCCAAACCCTTCCCTTAAACCTAACCCTAACCATAACGCTAGTCCCTCTCTAACCCTAAATTTAACCCTTACAACAGCTCTGAAACTAAACCTAAACAGAATCCTGATCCTAACCCTAATTCTAACCTTGACCCTAAATAGAACACTAACTCTAATCCTAAACCTGGACATAAAGCTAACTCTTATCCTACACCTAACCCTAACTCTGAATCTAAACCTAACTCTAACTCTAACCCTAATCATAACACTTACCCTAAACCCTCACCTTAGCTGTAAAACTAACCGTAACCCTCACTCTAACTCCTAACAGTATCCTTCCACCCTAACCCTAATGCTAACCCTAGCCCTAAGCAGAACACTAACCTGAAACCCCTAAGCCCTAACGATAACACTAACCCTAACCCAAACCCTAACCCCTAAGACCAAAGCCTAACCCAAACATTAACCCTAACTCTAACTCTAACCCGAAAACTAATTAGAAACCTAACCCTAACCCTAACCCTAACCCTAAACTAAACCTAACCATGACCGGAACCACAATGCCTAACCTGTACCCTCACTCAAACCCTAACCCTAAACTACACCTCTAACCTCTGACACCTTACCATATCCATAATCCTAAACCTACCCAACCCTAACCCTAAATCTAACCCTCACCCCAACCACAATGCCTAACACAAATCGTAACCCTAACTGTTATACCCAAGTCTAACCTAAAATCTAACCCTAACCCTAAAGCTAAACAAAACCCGGAAACTTAGCTCTAACCCTAAACACAACCTTAACACTAACCTAAAAACAAACCCAAACCTTAGCCATAACCCTAACCCTCAACCTCTCTTAAACTTCACCCTATCCCTAACCTAAAGCTAACCCTAACTTTAACCCTAACCTTAACCTTGGCCCACTTCTGACCCTAAACATAACCCTTAGTATATCTCTGACCCTAACCCTCGCCCTAAACCTAATCCTAATCCTAACACTGACCCTAACACTAACCTTACCTTAACCTAACTTGAAGCCTATCATAAACTTAAACCTAACCCTAACCCCTAACCCTAACTCTAACCCTAACCCTAGCCCTAACCCTAACCCTAATCCTAACACTTACCCAAAACCCTCACCTTAACTGTAATCGTAACTCTAAATCTAACCGTAACCCTAAACTTGACCCTAAGTACAACCCTATCCTAAACCTAACTGAAACACTAACCCCTAACCCTAACTCTAACCCAAATCCTTAGCCTAAACCTAATCGAAACCCTTAACATAACCTTAACCAGTAAATATAACTCAAACACTTACCCTAAGCCGAACCCTCACCCTTAACCAAAATTTCACACTAACCATAACCCTAAACCTACCCTAACTTCATTCAAACCCTAAGCCTAACCAAAATTAACACTGATACTAAACATAACCCTAAACCTCAACCTGAACCTAACCTAACCCTGACCCGAACCTGAACCCTAACCGCAACCCTAAACCTCATGCTTAACATAAACTTCACCCTAACACTAACCCTAAAACTAAACGTAACACTAAATCTCCCCAACCCTGACCCTAGCCCTAAACCTAACCATAAACCTAACCCGAAACTTAACTCTAACCCTGACCCCAAATCTAACTCTAACCCTATTCCTAACGCTAAAACTTACCCTACACACTCAGCTTCAATGGAAACCCAGCAATAACCCTCACCCTAAAATCAAAACCTAACCCCAAACCTTAACCTAACCCTATCCCTAACCTTCACCTAGTCCTAAACTTAACAAGACTTAACCCTAACACTTAACCTAACCCTAAATCGAAACCTAACCTTAACCCTAAACTTCATCCTAAACTTAACCCTAACCCTAACCACTAACTCTAACCCTCAGCTCAACTCTCACCCTGAACTTCAACTTCACCCTAAACCTAACCCTAAACCAAAACCTAACCCTAACCCTAAACCTAACCCTATACCTGACCCTAATATTTACCCAAACACCTAAACCTAACCCTAACACTAAACCTACCCCTAACGCTACCCCTAACCTTAACTCAAACACCAAACCCTAACCCTTACCCTAACCCTCATCCTTGACCTATTTTTACCCAAAACCTAAGCCGAACCCTAAACCTAAAACTAAACCAAACCGTAAACAATCCCCTAAATCTAGGCCTAACCCTAAACCTAACCCTAACCCTACCCCTAACCGTAACACCGTAAAACATCAGCTTAATTGTGAACCTAACACTAACACTCACACGATCCCCTAACCCTTTTCCTAACCCTAACGCTATCCTTCATCCTAGCCCTAACACTTAGCTAAACCTGACTCTTCCTCTAACTCTAAAATTAACCCTAACCTTAACTCTGCCTTAAACTTAACCCTAAACCTAACAATAACTCTAAACCTGATGCTAACCCTAAGCCTAATTCCTAGCACTAATTCTTACTCTAAACCTAACCCTAACAACCCTAACCTAGCCCTACCATTTACCGTAAACCTAGCCTTAACCCTAACCTTGCCCAAATCCTAAACCTAAACCCTTTACCGAACTCTAACACCAACCTTAACCCTAATCTAACCTTAACCCTAACCCTGACTATTAACGGAAACTTCACCCTAAACCTAAGGCTAACTCCAACTCTAACGCTAACCATAACAATTACCATAACCCTCACCTTAAGTGTAAACCTAACCCTAACCCTCTCCCTAACCCTGAACCGTATCCCCAACCCTAAACATAATGTTATCTCCAAACTTATCCCTAAACCTAACCCTAATACGAACAGTAACCCTAATCTAACCCTAATCCTAATATTAACCCTAAACTCAACCCTACCCTAACCATAAACCTAACCCTAACACCCTAAACTTAACGTCTAACACTATCTATACTCCTAAACCTATTTCTAACTTTCGCCCTTAACCTAAACTTCACACTAACCCTGAACCTAAACCTAACGCTAACCCTAAACATAAGCCCTAACCCTAACCGAACCCTAAACCTAACCTTAACACTAACCTGAAAACAAACCCAAACTCTAGCCCTAACCATAAAAATAACCTTAACCCTAACCTAAACTTCATCCAAACCCTAACCCTAACCTTCAACCTAAACCCAACCCAAACCCTTCCCTTAAACCTAACCCTAACCATAACGCTAGTCCCTCTCTAACCCTAAATTTAACCCTTACAACAGCTCTGAAACTAAACCTAAACAGAATCCTGATCCTAACCCTAATTCTAACCTTGACCCTAAATAGAACACTAACTCTAATCCTAAACCTGGACATAAAGCTAACTCTTATCCTACACCTAACCCTAACTCTGAATCTAAACCTAACTCTAACTTTAACCCTAATCATAACACTTACCCTAAACCCTCACCTTAGCTGTAAAACTAACCGTAACCCTCACTCTAACTCCTAACAGTATCCTTCCACCCTAACCCTAATGCTAACCCTAGCCCTAAGCAGAACACTAACCTGAAACCCCTAAGCCCTAACGATAACACTAACCCTAACCCAAACCCTAACCCCTAAGACCAAAGCCTAACCCAAACATTAACCCTAACTCTAACTCTAACCCGAAAACTAATTAGAAACCTAACCCTAACCCTAACCCTAACCCTAAACTAAACCTAACCATGACCGGAACCACAATGCCTAACCTGTACCCTCACTCAAACCCTAACCCTAAACTACACCTCTAACCTCTGACACCTTACCATATCCATAATCCTAAACCTACCCAACCCTAACCCTAAATCTAACCCTCACCCCAACCACAATGCCTAACACAAATCGTAACCCTAACTGTTATACCTAAGTCTAACCTAAAATCTAACCCTAACCCTAAAGCTAAACAAAACCCGGAAACTTAGCTCTAACCCTAAACACAACCTTAACACTAACCTAAAAACAAACCCAAACCTTAGCCATAACCCTAACCCTCAACCTCTCTTAAACTTCACCCTATCCCTACCCTAAAGCTAACCCTAACTTTAACCCTAACCTTAACCTTGGCCCACTTGTGACCCTAAACATAACCCTTAGTATATCTCTGACCCTAACCCTCGCCCTAAACCTAATCCTAATCCTAACACTGACCCTAACACTAACCTTACCTTAACCTAACTTGAAGCCTATCATAAACTTAAACCTAACCCTAACCCCTAACCCTAACTCTAACCCTAACCCTAGCCCTAACCCTAACCCTAATCCTAACACTTACCCAAAACCCTCACCTTAACTGTAATCGTAACTCTAAATCTAACCGTAACCCTAAACTTGACCCTAAGTACAACCCTATCCTAAACCTAACTGAAACACTAACCCCTAACCCTAACTCTAACCCAAATCCTTAGCCTAAACCTAATCGAAACCCTTAACATAACCTTAACCAGTAAATATAACTCAAACCCTTACCCTAAGCCGAACCCTCACCCTTAACCAAAATTTCACACTAACCATAACCCTAAACCTACCCTAACTTCATTCAAACCCTAACCCTAACCAAAATTAACACTGATACTAAACATAACCCTAAACCTCAACCTGACCTAACCTAACCCTGACCCGAACCTGAACCCTAACCGCAACCCTAAACCTCATGCTTAACATAAACTTCACCCTAACACTAACCCTAAAACTAAACGTAACACTAAATCTCCCCCAACCCTGACCCTAGCCCTAAACCTAACCATAAACCTAACCCGAAACTTAACTCTAACCCTGACCCCAAATCTAACTCTAACCCTATTCCTAACGCTAAAACTTACCCTACACACTCAGCTTCAATGGAAACCCAGCAATAACCCTCACCCTAAAATCAAAACCTAACCCCAAACCTTAACCTAACCCTATCCCTAACCTTCACCTAGTCCTAAACTTAACAAGACTTAACCCTAACACTTAACCTAACCCTAAATCGAAACCTAACCTTAACCCTAAACTTCATCCTAAACTTAACCCTAACCCTAACCACTAACTCTAACCCTCAGCTCAACTCTCACCCTGAACTTCAACTTCACCCTAAACCTAACCCTAAACCAAAACCTAACCCTAACCCTAAACCTAACCCTATACCTGACCCTAATATTTACCCAAACACCTAAACCTAACCCTAACACTAAACCTACCCCTAACCTTAAGTCAAACACCAAACCCTAACCCTTACCCTAACCCTCATCCTTGACCTATTTTTACCCAAAACCTAAGCCGAACCCTAAACCTAAAACTAAACCAAACCGTAAACAATCCCCTAAATCTAGGCCTAACCCTAAACCTAACCCTAACCCTACCCCTAACCGTAACACCGTAAAACATCAGCTTAATTGTGAACCTAACACTAACACTCACACGATCCCCTAACCCTTTTCCTAACCCTAACGCTGTCCTTCATCCTAGCCCTAACACTTAGCTAAACCTGACTCTTCCTCTAACTCTAAAATTAACCCTAACCTTAACTCTGCCTTAAACTTAACCCTAAACCTAACAATAACTCTAAACCTGATGCTAACCCTAAGCCTAATTCCTAGCACTAATTCTTACTCTAAACCTAACCCTAACAACCCTAACCTAGCCCTACCATTTACCGTAAACCTAGCCTTAACCCTAACCTTGCCCAAATCCTAAACCTAAACCCTTTACCGAACTCTAACACCAACCTTAACCCTAATCTAACCTTAACCCTAAACCTGACTATTAACGGAAACTTCACCCTAAACCTAAGGCTAACTCCAACTCTAACGCTAACCATAACAATTACCATAACCCTCACCTTAAGTGTAAACCTAACCCTAACCCTCTCCCTAACCCTTAACCGTATCCCCAACCCTAAACATAATGTTATCTCCAAACTTATCCCTAAACCTAACCCTAATACGAACAGTAACCCTAATCTAACCCTAATCCTAATATTAACCCTAAACTCAACCCTACCCTAACCATAAACCTAACCCTAACACCCTAAACTTAACGTCTAACACTATCTATACTCCTAAACCTATTTCTAACTTTCGCCCTTAACCTAAACTTCACACTAACCCTGAACCTAAACCTAACGCTAACCCTAAACATAAGCCCTAACCCTAACCGAACCCTAAACCTAACCTTAACACTAACCTGAACACAAACCCAAACTCTAGCCCTAACCATAAAAATAACCTTAACCCTAACCTAAACTTCATCCAAACCCTAACCCTAACCTTCAACCTAAACCCAACCCAAACCCTTCCCTTAAACCTAACCCTAACCATAACGCTAGTCCCTCTCTAACCCTAAATTTAACCCTTACAACAGCTCTGGAACTAAATCTAAACAGAATCCTGATCCTAACCCTAATTCTAACCTTGACCCTAAATAGAACACTAACTCTAATCCTAAACCTGGACATAAAGCTAACTCTTATCCTACACCTAACCCTAACTCTGAATCTAAACCTAACTCTAACTCTAACCCTAATCATAACACTTACCCTAAACCCTCACCTTAGCTGTAAAACTAACCGTAACCCTCACTCTAACTCCTAACAGTATCCTTCCACCCTAACCCTAATGCTAACCCTAGCCCTAAGCAGAACACTAACCTGAAACCCCTAAGCCCTAACGATAACACTAACCCTAACCCAAACCCTAACCCCTAAGACCAAAGCCTAACCCAAACATTAACCCTAACTCTAACTCTAACCCGAAAACTAATTAGAAACCTAACCCTAACCCTAACCCTAAACTAAACCTAACCATGACCGGAACCACAATGCCTAACCTGTACCCTCACTCAAACCCTAACCCTAAACTACACCTCTAACCTCTGACACCTTACCATATCCATAATCCTAAACCTACCCAACCCTAACCCTAAATCTAACCCTCACCCCAACCACAATGCCTAACACAAATCGTAACCCTAACTGTTATACCCAAGTCTAACCTAAAATCTAACCCTAACCCTAAAGCTAAACAAAACCCGGAAACTTAGCTCTAACCCTAAACACAACCTTAACACTAACCTAAAAACAAACCCAAACCTTAGCCATAACCCTAACCCTCAACCTCTCTTAAACTTCACCCTATCCCTAACCTAAAGCTAACCCTAACTTTAACCCTAACCTTAACCTTGGCCCACTTGTGACCCTAAACATAACCCTTAGTATATCTCTGACCCTAACCCTCGCCCTAAACCTAATCCTAATCCTAACACTGACCCTAACACTAACCTTACCTTAACCTAACTTGAAGCCTATCATAAACTTAAACCTAACCCTAACCCCTAACCCTAACTCTAACCCTAACCCTAGCCCTAACCCTAACCCTAATCCTAACACTTACCCAAAACCCTCACCTTAACTGTAATCGTAACTCTAAATCTAACCGTAACCCTAAACTTGACCCTAAGTACAACCCTATCCTAAACCTAACTGAAACACTAACCCCTAACCCTAACTCTAACCCAAATCCTTAGCCTAAACCTAATCGAAACCCTTAACATAACCTTAACCAGTAAATATAACTCAAACCCTTACCCTAAGCCGAACCCTCACCCTTAACCAAAATTTCACACTAACCATAACCCTAAACCTACCCTAACTTCATTCAAACCCTAAGCCTAACCAAAATTAACACTGATACTAAACATAACCCTAAACCTCAACCTGAACCTAACCTAACCCTGACCCGAACCTGAACCCTAACCGCAACCCTAAACCTCATGCTTAACATAAACTTCACCCTAACACTAACCCTAAAACTAAACGTAACACTAAATCTCCCCCAACCCTGACCCTAGCCCTAAACCTAACCATAAACCTAACCCGAAACTTAACTCTAACCCTGACCCCAAATCTAACTCTAACCCTATTCCTAACGCTAAAACTTACCCTACACACTCAGCTTCAATGGAAACCCAGCAATAACCCTCACCCTAAAATCAAAACCTAACCCCAAACCTTAACCTAACCCTATCCCTAACCTTCACCTAGTCCTAAACTTAACAAGACTTAACCCTAACACTTAACCTAACCCTAAATCGAAACCTAACCTTAACCCTAAACTTCATCCTAAACTTAACCCTAACCCTAACCACTAACTCTAACCCTCAGCTCAACTCTCACCCTGAACTTCAACTTCACCCTAAACCTAACCCTAAACCAAAACCTAACCCTAACCCTAAACCTAACCCTATACCTGACCCTAATATTTACCCAAACACCTAAACCTAACCCTAACACTAAACCTACCCCTAACCTTAAGTCAAACACCAAACCCTAACCCTTACCCTAACCCTCATCCTTGACCTATTTTTACCCAAAACCTAAGCCGAACCCTAAACCTAAAACTAAACCAAACCGTAAACAATCCCCTAAATCTAGGCCTAACCCTAAACCTAACCCTAACCCTACCCCTAACCGTAACACCGTAAAACATCAGCTTAATTGTGAACCTAACACTAACACTCACACGATCCCCTAACCCTTTTCCTAACCCTAACGCTATCCTTCATCCTAGCCCTAACACTTAGCTAAACCTGACTCTTCCTCTAACTCTAAAATTAACCCTAACCTTAACTCTGCCTTAAACTTAACCCTAAACCTAACAATAACTCTAAACCTGATGCTAACCCTAAGCCTAATTCCTAGCACTAATTCTTACTCTAAACCTAACCCTAACAACCCTAACCTAGCCCTACCATTTACCGTAAACCTAGCCTTAACCCTAACCTTGCCCAAATCCTAAACCTAAACCCTTTACCGAACTCTAACACCAACCTTAACCCTAATCTAACCTTAACCCTAACCCTGACTATTAACGGAAACTTCACCCTAAACCTAAGGCTAACTCCAACTCTAACGCTAACCATAACAATTACCATAACCCTCACCTTAAGTGTAAACCTAACCCTAACCCTCTCCCTAACCCTTAACCGTATCCCCAACCCTAAACATAATGTTATCTCCAAACTTATCCCTAAACCTAACCCTAATACGAACAGTAACCCTAATCTAACCCTAATCCTAATATTAACCCTAAACTCAACCCTACCCTAACCATAAACCTAACCCTAACACCCTAAACTTAACGTCTAACACTATCTATACTCCTAAACCTATTTCTAACTTTCGCCCTTAACCTAAACTTCACACTAACCCTGAACCTAAACCTAACGCTAACCCTAAACATAAGCCCTAACCCTAACCGAACCCTAAACCTAACCTTAACACTAACCTGAACACAAACCCAAACTCTAGCCCTAACCATAAAAATAACCTTAACCCTAACCTAAACTTCATCCAAACCCTAACCCTAACCTTCAACCTAAACCCAACCCAAACCCTTCCCTTAAACCTAACCCTAACCATAACGCTAGTCCCTCTCTAACCCTAAATTTAACCCTTACAACAGCTCTGAAACTAAACCTAAACATAATCCTGATCCTAACCCTAATTCTAACCTTGACCCTAAATAGAACACTAACTCTAATCCTAAACCTGGACATAAAGCTAACTCTTATCCTACACCTAACCCTAACTCTGAATCTAAACCTAACTCTAACTCTAACCCTAATCATAACACTTACCCTAAACCCTCACCTTAGCTGTAAAACTAACCGTAACCCTCACTCTAACTCCTAACAGTATCCTTCCACCCTAACCCTAATGCTAACCCTAGCCCTAAGCAGAACACTAACCTGAAACCCCTAAGCCCTAACGATAACACTAACCCTAACCCAAACCCTAACCCCTAAGACCAAAGCCTAACCCAAACATTAACCCTAACTCTAACTCTAACCCGAAAACTAATTAGAAACCTAACCCTAACCCTAACCCTAACCCTAAACTAAACCTAACCATGACCGGAACCACAATGCCTAACCTGTACCCTCACTCAAACCCTAACCCTAAACTACACCTCTAACCTCTGACACCTTACCATATCCATAATCCTAAACCTACCCAACCCTAACCCTAAATCTAACCCTCACCCCAACCACAATGCCTAACACAAATCGTAACCCTAACTGTTATACCTAAGTCTAACCTAAAATCTAACCCTAACCCTAAAGCTAAACAAAACCCGTAAACTTAGCTCTAACCCTAAACACAACCTTAACACTAACCTAAAAACAAACCCAAACCTTAGCCATAACCCTAACCCTCAACCTCTCTTAAACTTCACCCTATCCCTACCCTAAAGCTAACCCTAACTTTAACCCTAATCTTAACCTTGGCCCACTTGTGACCCTAAACATAACCCTTAGTATATCTCTGACCCTAACCCTCGCCCTAAACCTAATCCTAATCCTAACACTGACCCTAACACTAACCTTACCTTAACCTAACTTGAAGCCTATCATAAACTTAAACCTAACCCTAACCCCTAACCCTAACTCTAACCCTAACCCTAGCCCTAACCCTAACCCTAATCCTAACACTTACCCAAAACCCTCACCTTAACTGTAATCGTAACTCTAAATCTAACCGTAACCCTAAACTTGACCCTAAGTACAACCCTATCCTAAACCTAACTGAAACACTAACCCCTAACCCTAACTCTAACCCAAATCCTTAGCCTAAACCTAATCGAAACCCTTAACATAACCTTAACCAGTAAATATAACTCAAACCCTTACCCTAAGCCGAACCCTCACCCTTAACCAAAATTTCACACTAACCATAACCCTAAACCTACCCTAACTTCATTCAAACCCTAACCCTAAAAAAAATTAACACTGATACTAAACATAACCCTAAACCTCAACCTGACCTAACCTAACCCTGACCCGAACCTGAACCCTAACCGCAACCCTAAACCTCATGCTTAACATAAACTTCACCCTAACACTAACCCTAAAACTAAACGTAACACTAAATCTCCCCCAACCCTGACCCTAGCCCTAAACCTAACCATAAACCTAACCCGAAACTTAACTCTAACCCTGACTCCAAATCTAACTCTAACCCTATTCCTAACGCTAAAACTTACCCTACACACTCAGCTTCAATGGAAACCCAGCAATAACCCTCACCCTAAAATCAAAACCTAACCCCAAACCTTAACCTAACCCTATCCCTAACCTTCACCTAGTCCTAAACTTAACAAGACTTAACCCTAACACTTAACCTAACCCTAAATCGAAACCTAACCTTAACCCTAAACTTCATGCTAAACTTAACCCTAACCCTAACCACTAACTCTAACCCTCAGCTCAACTCTCACCCTGAACTTCAACTTCACCCTAAACCTAACCCTAAACCAAAACCTAACCCTAACCCTAAACCTAACCCTATACCTGACCCTAATATTTACCCAAACACCTAAACCTAACCCTAACACTAAACCTACCCCTAACCTTAAGTCAAACACCAAACCCTAACCCTTACCCTAACCCTCATCCTTGACCTATTTTTACCCAAAACCTAAGCCGAACCCTAAACCTAAAACTAAACCAAACCGTAAACAATCCCCTAAATCTAGGCCTATCCCTAAACCTAACCCTAACCCTACCCCTAACCGTAACACCGTAAAACATCAGCTTAATTGTGAACCTAACACTAACACTCACACGATCCCCTAACCCTTTTCCTAACCCTAACGCTGTCCTTCATCCTAGCCCTAACACTTAGCTAAACCTGACTCTTCCTCTAACTCTAAAATTAACCCTAACCTTAACTCTGCCTTAAACTTAACCCTAAACCTAACAATAACTCTAAACCTGATGCTAACCCTAAGCCTAATTCCTAGCACTAATTCTTACTCTAAACCTAACCCTAACAACCCTAACCTAGCCCTACCATTTACCGTAAACCTAGCCTTAACCCTAACCTTGCCCAAATCCTAAACCTAAACCCTTTACCGAACTCTAACACCAACCTTAACCCTAATCTAACCTTAACCCTAACCCTGACTATTAACGGAAACTTCACCCTAAACCTAAGGCTAACTCCAACTCTAACGCTAACCATAACAATTACCATAACCCTCACCTTAAGTGTAAACCTAACCCTAACCCTCTCCCTAACCCTTAACCGTATCCCCAACCCTAAACATAATGTTATCTCCAAACTTATCCCTAAACCTAACCCTAATACGAACAGTAACCCTAATCTAACCCTAATCCTAATATTAACCCTAAACTCAACCCTACCCTAACCATAAACCTAACCCTAACACCCTAAACTTAACGTCTAACACTATCTATACTCCTAAACCTATTTCTAACTTTCGCCCTTAACCTAAACTTCACACTAACCCTGAACCTAAACCTAACGCTAACCCTAAACATAAGCCCTAACCCTAACCGAACCCTAAACCTAACCTTAACACTAACCTGAACACAAACCCAAACTCTAGCCCTAACCATAAAAATAACCTTAACCCTAACCTAAACTTCATCCAAACCCTAACCCTAACCTTCAACCTAAACCCAACCCAAACCCTTCCCTTAAACCTAACCCTAACCATAACGCTAGTCCCTCTCTAACCCTAAATTTAACCCTTACAACAGCTCTGAAACTAAACCTAAACATAATCCTGATCCTAACCCTAATTCTAACCTTGACCCTAAATAGAACACTAACTGTAATCCTAAACCTGGACATAAAGCTAACTCTTATCCTACACCTAACCCTAACTCTGAATCTAAACCTAACTCTAACTTTAACCCTAATCATAACACTTACCCTAAACCCTCACCTTAGCTGTAAAACTAACCGTAACCCTCACTCTAACTCCTAACAGTATCCTTCCACCCTAACCCTAATGCTAACCCTAGCCCTAAGCAGAACACTAACCTGAAACCCCTAAGCCCTAACGATAACACTAACCCTAACCCAAACTCTAACCCCTAAGACCAAAGCCTAACCCAAACATTAACCCTAACTCTAACTCTAACCCGAAAACTAATTAGAAACCTAACCCTAACCCTAACCCTAACCCTAAACTAAACCTAACCATGACCGGAACCACAATGCCTAACCTGTACCCTCACTCAAACCCTAACCCTAAACTACACCTCTAACCTCTGACACCTTACCATATCCATAATCCTAAACCTACCCAACCCTAACCCTAAATCTAACCCTCACCCCAACCACAATGCCTAACACAAATCGTAACCCTAACTGTTATACCTAAGTCTAACCTAAAATCTAACCCTAACCCTAAAGCTAAACAAAACCCGTAAACTTAGCTCTAACCCTAAACACAACCTTAACACTAACCTAAAAACAAACCCAAACCTTAGCCATAACCCTAACCCTCAACCTCTCTTAAACTTCACCCTATCCCTACCCTAAAGCTAACCCTAACTTTAACCCTAACCTTAACCTTGGCCCACTTGTGACCCTAAACATAACCCTTAGTATATCTCTGACCCTAACCCTCGCCCTAAACCTAATCCTAATCCTAACACTGACCCTAACACTAACCTTACCTTAACCTAACTTGAAGCCTATCATAAACTTAAACCTAACCCTAACCCCTAACCCTAACTCTAACCCTAACCCTAGCCCTAACCCTAACCCTAATCCTAACACTTACCCAAAACCCTCACCTTAACTGTAATCGTAACTCTAAATCTAACCGTAACCCTAAACTTGACCCTAAGTACAACCCTATCCTAAACCTAACTGAAACACTAACCCCTAACCCTAACTCTAACCCAAATCCTTAGCCTAAACCTAATCGAAACCCTTAACATAACCTTAACCAGTAAATATAACTCAAACCCTTACCCTAAGCCGAACCCTCACCCTTAACCAAAATTTCACACTAACCATAACCCTAAACCTACCCTAACTTCATTCAAACCCTAACCCTAACCAAAATTAACACTGATACTAAACATAACCCTAAACCTCAACCTGACCTAACCTAACCCTGACCCGAACCTGAACCCTAACCGCAACCCTAAACCTCATGCTTAACATAAACTTCACCCTAACACTAACCCTAAAACTAAACGTAACACTAAATCTCCCCCAACCCTGACCCTAGCCCTAAACCTAACCATAAACCTAACCCGAAACTTAACTCTAACCCTGACTCCAAATCTAACTCTAACCCTATTCCTAACGCTAAAACTTACCCTACACACTCAGCTTCAATGGAAACCCAGCAATAACCCTCACCCTAAAATCAAAACCTAACCCCAAACCTTAACCTAACCCTATCCCTAACCTTCACCTAGTCCTAAACTTAACAAGACTTAACCCTAACACTTAACCTAACCCTAAATCGAAACCTAACCTTAACCCTAAACTTCATCCTAAACTTAACCCTAACCCTAACCACTAACTCTAACCCTCAGCTCAACTCTCACCCTGAACTTCAACTTCACCCTAAACCTAACCCTAAACCAAAACCTAACCCTAACCCTAAACCTAACCCTATACCTGACCCTAATATTTACCCAAACACCTAAACCTAACCCTAACACTAAACCTACCCCTAACCTTAACTCAAACACCAAACCCTAACCCTTACCCTAACCCTCATCCTTGACCTATTTTTACCCAAAACCTAAGCCGAACCCTAAACCTAAAACTAAACCAAACCGTAAACAATCCCCTAAATCTAGGCCTAACCCTAAACCTAACCCTAACCCTACCCCTAACCGTAACACCGTAAAACATCAGCTTAATTGTGAACCTAACACTAACACTCACACGATCCCCTAACCCTTTTCCTAACCCTAACGCTATCCTTCATCCTAGCCCTAACACTTAGCTAAACCTGACTCTTCCTCTAACTCTAAAATTAACCCTAACCTTAACTCTGCCTTAAACTTAACCCTAAACCTAACAATAACTCTAAACCTGATGCTAACCCTAAGCCTAATTCCTAGCACTAATTCTTACTCTAAACCTAACCCTAACAACCCTAACCTAGCCCTACCATTTACCGTAAACCTAGCCTTAACCCTAACCTTGCCCAAATCCTAAACCTAAACCCTTTACCGAACTCTAACACCAACCTTAACCCTAATCTAACCTTAACCCTAACCCTGACTATTAACGGAAACTTCACCCTAAACCTAAGGCTAACTCCAACTCTAACGCTAACCATAACAATTACCATAACCCTCACCTTAAGTGTAAACCTAACCCTAACCCTCTCCCTAACCCTGAACCGTATCCCCAACCCTAAACATAATGTTATCTCCAAACTTATCCCTAAACCTAACCCTAATACGAACAGTAACCCTAATCTAACCCTAATCCTAATATTAACCCTAAACTCAACCCTACCCTAACCATAAACCTAACCCTAACACCCTAAACTTAACGTCTAACACTATCTATACTCCTAAACCTATTTCTAACTTTCGCCCTTAACCTAAACTTCACACTAACCCTGAACCTAAACCTAACGCTAACCCTAAACATAAGCCCTAACCCTAACCGAACCCTAAACCTAACCTTAACACTAACCTGAAAACAAACCCAAACTCTAGCCCTAACCATAAAAATAACCTTAACCCTAACCTAAACTTCATCCAAACCCTAACCCTAACCTTCAACCTAAACCCAACCCAAACCCTTCCCTTAAACCTAACCCTAACCATAACGCTAGTCCCTCTCTAACCCTAAATTTAACCCTTACAACAGCTCTGAAACTAAACCTAAACAGAATCCTGATCCTAACCCTAATTCTAACCTTGACCCTAAATAGAACACTAACTCTAATCCTAAACCTGGACATAAAGCTAACTCTTATCCTACACCTAACCCTAACTCTGAATCTAAACCTAACTCTAACTTTAACCCTAATCATAACACTTACCCTAAACCCTCACCTTAGCTGTAAAACTAACCGTAACCCTCACTCTAACTCCTAACAGTATCCTTCCACCCTAACCCTAATGCTAACCCTAGCCCTAAGCAGAACACTAACCTGAAACCCCTAAGCCCTAACGATAACACTAACCCTAACCCAAACCCTAACCCCTAAGACCAAAGCCTAACCCAAACATTAACCCTAACTCTAACTCTAACCCGAAAACTAATTAGAAACCTAACCCTAACCCTAACCCTAACCCTAAACTAAACCTAACCATGACCGGAACCACAATGCCTAACCTGTACCCTCACTCAAACCCTAACCCTAAACTACACCTCTAACCTCTGACACCTTACCATATCCATAATCCTAAACCTACCCAACCCTAACCCTAAATCTAACCCTCACCCCAACCACAATGCCTAACACAAATCGTAACCCTAACTCTTATACCTAAGTCTAACCTAAAATCTAACCCTAACCCTAAAGCTAAACAAAACCCGTAAACTTAGCTCTAACCCTAAACACAACCTTAACACTAACCTAAAAACAAACCCAAACCTTAGCCATAACCCTAACCCTCAACCTCTCTTAAACTTCACCCTATCCCTACCCTAAAGCTAACCCTAACTTTAACCCTAACCTTAACCTTGGCCCACTTGTGACCCTAAACATAACCCTTAGTATATCTCTGACCCTAACCCTCGCCCTAAACCTAATCCTAATCCTAACACTGACCCTAACACTAACCTTACCTTAACCTAACTTGAAGCCTATCATAAACTTAAACCTAACCCTAACCCCTAACCCTAACTCTAACCCTAACCCTAGCCCTAACCCTAACCCTAATCCTAACACTTACCCAAAACCCTCACCTTAACTGTAATCGTAACTCTAAATCTAACCGTAACCCTAAACTTGACCCTAAGTACAACCCTATCCTAAACCTAACTGAAACACTAACCCCTAACCCTAACTCTAACCCAAATCCTTAGCCTAAACCTAATCGAAACCCTTAACATAACCTTAACCAGTAAATATAACTCAAACCCTTACCCTAAGCCGAACCCTCACCCTTAACCAAAATTTCACACTAACCATAACCCTAAACCTACCCTAACTTCATTCAAACCCTAACCCTAACCAAAATTAACACTGATACTAAACATAACCCTAAACCTCAACCTGACCTAACCTAACCCTGACCCGAACCTGAACCCTAACCGCAACCCTAAACCTCATGCTTAACATAAACTTCACCCTAACACTAACCCTAAAACTAAACGTAACACTAAATCTCCCCCAACCCTGACCCTAGCCCTAAACCTAACCATAAACCTAACCCGAAACTTAACTCTAACCCTGACTCCAAATCTAACTATAACCCTATTCCTAACGCTAAAACTTACCCTACACACTCAGCTTCAATGGAAACCCAGCAATAACCCTCACCCTAAAATCAAAACCTAACCCCAAACCTTAACCTAACCCTATCCCTAACCTTCACCTAGTCCTAAACTTAACAAGACTTAACCCTAACACTTAACCTAACCCTAAATCGAAACCTAACCTTAACCCTAAACTTCATCCTAAACTTAACCCTAACCCTAACCACTAACTCTAACCCTCAGCTCAACTCTCACCCTGAACTTCAACTTCACCCTAAACCTAACCCTAAACCAAAACCTAACCCTAACCCTAAACCTAACCCTATACCTGACCCTAATATTTACCCAAACACCTAAACCTAACCCTAACACTAAACCTACCCCTAACCTTAAGTCAAACACCAAACCCTAACCCTTACCCTAACCCTCATCCTTGACCTATTTTTACCCAAAACCTAAGCCGAACCCTAAACCTAAAACTAAACCAAACCGTAAACAATCCCCTAAATCTAGGCCTATCCCTAAACCTAACCCTAACCCTACCCCTAACCGTAACACCGTAAAACATCAGCTTAATTGTGAACCTAACACTAACACTCACACGATCCCCTAACCCTTTTCCTAACCCTAACACTATCCTTCATCCTAGCCCTAACACTTAGCTAAACCTGACTCTTCCTCTAACTCTAAAATTAACCCTAACCTTAACTCTGCCTTAAACTTAACCCTAAACCTAACAATAACTCTAAACCTGATGCTAACCCTAAGCCTAATTCCTAGCACTAATTCTTACTCTAAACCTAACCCTAACAACCCTAACCTAGCCCTACCATTTACCGTAAACCTAGCCTTAACCCTAACCTTGCCCAAATCCTAAACCTAAACCCTTTACCGAACTCTAACACCAACCTTAACCCTAATCTAACCTTAACCCTAACCCTGACTATTAACGGAAACTTCACCCTAAACCTAAGGCTAACTCCAACTCTAACGCTAACCATAACAATTACCATAACCCTCACCTTAAGTGTAAACCTAACCCTAACCCTCTCCCTAACCCTTAACCGTATCCCCAACCCTAAACATAATGTTATCTCCAAACTTATCCCTAAACCTAACCCTAATACGAACAGTAACCCTAATCTAACCCTAATCCTAATATTAACCCTAAACTCAACCCTACCCTAATCATAAACCTAATCCTAACACCCTAAACTTAACGTCTAACACTATCTATACTCCTAAACCTATTTCTAACTTTCGCCCTTAACCTAAACTTCACACTAACCCTGAACCTAAACCTAACGCTAACCCTAAACATAAGCCCTAACCCTAACCGAACCCTAAACCTAACCTTAACACTAACCTGAACACAAACCCAAACTCTAGCCCTAACCATAAAAATAACCTTAACCCTAACCTAAACTTCATCCAAACCCTAACCCTAACCTTCAACCTAAACCCAACCCAAACCCTTACCTTAAACCTAACCCTAACCATAACGCTAGTCCCTCTCTAACCCTAAATTTAACCCTTACAACAGCTCTGGAACTAAACCTAAACAGAATCCTGATCCTAACCCTAATTCTAACCTTGACCCTAAATAGAACACTAACTCTAATCCTAAACCTGGACATAAAGCTAACTCTTATCCTACACCTAACCCTAACTCTGAATCTAAACCTAACTCTAACTCTAACCCTAATCATAACACTTACCCTAAACCCTCACCTTAGCTGTAAAACTAACCATAACCCTCACTCTAACTCCTAACAGTATCCTTCCACCCTAACCCTAATGCTAACCCTAGCCCTAAGCAGAACACTAACCTGAAACCCCTAAGCCCTAACGATAACACTAACCCTAACCCAAACCCTAACCCCTAAGACCAAAGCCTAACCCAAACATTAACCCTAACTCTAACTCTAACCCGAAAACTAATTAGAAACCTAACCCTAACCCTAACCCTAACCCTAAACTAAACCTAACCATGACCGGAACCACAATGCCTAACCTGTACCCTCACTCAAACCCTAACCCTAAACTACACCTCTAACCTCTGACACCTTACCATATCCATAATCCTAAACCTACCCAACCCTAACCCTAAATCTAACCCTCACCCCAACCACAATGCCTAACACAAATCGTAACCCTAACTGTTATACCCAAGTCTAACCTAAAATCTAACCCTAACCCTAAAGCCAAACAAAACCCGGAAACTTAGCTCTAACCCTAAACACAACCTTAACACTAACCTAAAAACAAACCCAAACCTTAGCCATAACCCTAACCCTCAACCTCTCTTAAACTTCACCCTATCCCTACCCTAAAGCTAACCCTAACTTTAACCCTAACCTTAACCTTGGCCCACTTGTGACCCTAAACATAACCCTTAGTATATCTCTGACCCTAACCCTCGCCCTAAACCTAATCCTAATCCTAACACTGACCCTAACACTAACCTTACCTTAACCTAACTTGAAGCCTATCATAAACTTAAACCTAACCCTAACCCCTAACCCTAACTCTAACCCTAACCCTAGCCCTAACCCTAACCCTAATCCTAACACTTACCCAAAACCCTCACCTTAACTGTAATCGTAACTCTAAATCTAACCGTAACCCTAAACTTGACCCTAAGTACAACCCTATCCTAAACCTAACTGAAACACTAACCCCTAACCCTAACTCTAACCCAAATCCTTAGCCTAAACCTAATCGAAACCCTTAACATAACCTTAACCAGTAAATATAACTCAAACCCTTACCCTAAGCCGAACCCTCACCCTTAACCAAAATTTCACACTAACCATAACCCTAAACCTACCCTAACTTCATTCAAACCCTAACCCTAACCAAAATTAACACTGATACTAAACATAACCCTAAACCTCAACCTGAACCTAACCTAACCCTGACCCGAACCTGAACCCTAACCGCAACCCTAAACCTCATGCTTAACATAAACTTCACCCTAACACTAACCCTAAAACTAAACGTAACACTAAATCTCCCCCAACCCTGACCCTAGCCCTAAACCTAACCATAAACCTAACCCGAAACTTAACTCTAACCCTGACCCCAAATCTAACTCTAACCCTATTCCTAACGCTAAAACTTACCCTACACACTCAGCTTCAATGGAAACCCAGCAATAACCCTCACCCTAAAATCAAAACCTAACCCCAAACCTTAACCTAACCCTATCCCTAACCTTCACCTAGTCCTAAACTTAACAAGACTTAACCCTAACACTTAACCTAACCCTAAATCGAAACCTAACCTTAACCCTAAACTTCATCCTAAACTTAACCCTAACCCTAACCACTAACTCTAACCCTCAGCTCAACTCTCACCCTGAACTTCAACTTCACCCTAAACCTAACCCTAAACCAAAACCTAACCCTAACCCTAAACCTAACCCTATACCTGACCCTAATATTTACCCAAACACCTAAACCTAACCCTAACACTAAACCTACCCCTAACCTTAACTCAAACACCAAACCCTAACCCTTACCCTAACCCTCATCCTTGACCTATTTTTACCCAAAACCTAAGCCGAACCCTAAACCTAAAACTAAACCAAACCGTAAACAATCCCCTAAATCTAGGCCTAACCCTAAACCTAACCCTAACCCTACCCCTAACCGTAACACCGTAAAACATCAGCTTAATTGTGAACCTAACACTAACACTCACACGATCCCCTAACCCTTTTCCTAACCCTAACGCTATCCTTCATCCTAGCCCTAACACTTAGCTAAACCTGACTCTTCCTCTAACTCTAAAATTAACCCTAACCTTAACTCTGCCTTAAACTTAACCCTAAACCTAACAATAACTCTAAACCTGATGCTAACCCTAAGCCTAATTCCTAGCACTAATTCTTACTCTAAACCTAACCCTAACAACCCTAACCTAGCCCTACCATTTACCGTAAACCTAGCCTTAACCCTAACCTTGCCCAAATCCTAAACCTAAACCCTTTACCGAACTCTAACACCAACCTTAACCCTAATCTAACCTTAACCCTAACCCTGACTATTAACGGAAACTTCACCCTAAACCTAAGGCTAACTCCAACTCTAACGCTAACCATAACAATTACCATAACCCTCACCTTAAGTGTAAACCTAACCCTAACCCTCTCCCTAACCCTTAACCGTATCCCCAACCCTAAACATAATGTTATCTCCAAACTTATCCCTAAACCTAACCCTAATACGAACAGTAACCCTAATCTAACCCTAATCCTAATATTAACCCTAAACTCAACCCTACCCTAACCATAAACCTAACCCTAACACCCTAAACTTAACGTCTAACACTATCTATACTCCTAAACCTATTTCTAACTTTCGCCCTTAACCTAAACTTCACACTAACCCTGAACCTAAACCTAACGCTAACCCTAAACATAAGCCCTAACCCTAACCGAACCCTAAACCTAACCTTAACACTAACCTGAAAACAAACCCAAACTCTAGCCCTAACCATAAAAATAACCTTAACCCTAACCTAAACTTCATCCAAACCCTAACCCTAACCTTCAACCTAAACCCAACCCAAACCCTTCCCTTAAACCTAACCCTAACCATAACGCTAGTCCCTCTCTAACCCTAAATTTAACCCTTACAACAGCTCTGGAACTAAACCTAAACATAATCCTGATCCTAACCCTAATTCTAACCTTGACCCTAAATAGAACACTAACTCTAATCCTAAACCTGGACATAAAGCTAACTCTTATCCTACACCTAACCCTAACTCTGAATCTAAACCTAACTCTAACTTTAACCCTAATCATAACACTTACCCTAAACCCTCACCTTAGCTGTAAAACTAACCGTAACCCTCACTCTAACTCCTAACAGTATCCTTCCACCCTAACCCTAATTCTAACCCTAGCCCTAAGCAGAACACTAACCTGAAACCCCTAAGCCCTAACGATAACACTAACCCTAACCCAAACCCTAACCCCTAAGACCAAAGCCTAACCCAAACATTAACCCTAACTCTAACTCTAACCCGAAAACTAATTAGAAACCTAACCCTAACCCTAACCCTAACCCTAAACTAAACCTAACCATGACCGGAACCACAATGCCTAACCTGTACCCTCACTCAAACCCTAACCCTAAACTACACCTCTAACCTCTGACACCTTACCATATCCATAATCCTAAACCTACCCAACCCTAACCCTAAATCTAACCCTCACCCCAACCACAATGCCTAACACAAATCGTAACCCTAACTCTTATACCTAAGTCTAACCTAAAATCTAACCCTAACCCTAAAGCTAAACAAAACCCGTAAACTTAGCTCTAACCCTAAACACAACCTTAACACTAACCTAAAAACAAACCCAAACCTTAGCCATAACCCTAACCCTCATCCTCTCTTAAACTTCACCCTATCCCTACCCTAAAGCTAACCCTAACTTTAACCCTAACCTTAACCTTGGCCCACTTGTGACCCTAAACATAACCCTTAGTATATCTCTGACCCTAACCCTCGCCCTAAACCTAATCCTAATCCTAACACTGACCCTAACACTAACCTTACCTTAACCTAACTTGAAGCCTATCATAAACTTAAACCTAACCCTAACCCCTAACCCTAACTCTAACCCTAACCCTAGCCCTAACCCTAACCCTAATCCTAACACTTACCCAAAACCCTCACCTTAACTGTAATCGTAACTCTAAATCTAACCGTAACCCTAAACTTGACCCTAAGTACAACCCTATCCTAAACCTAACTGAAACACTAACCCCTAACCCTAACTCTAACCCAAATCCTTAGCCTAAACCTAATCGAAACCCTTAACATAACCTTAACCAGTAAATATAACTCAAACCCTTACCCTAAGCCGAACCCTCACCCTTAACCAAAATTTCACACTAACCATAACCCTAAACCTACCCTAACTTCATTCAAACCCTAACCCTAACCAAAATTAACACTGATACTAAACATAACCCTAAACCTCAACCTGAACCTAACCTAACCCTGACCCGAACCTGAACCCTAACCGCAACCCTAAACCTCATGCTTAACATAAACTTCACCCTAACACTAACCCTAAAACTAAACGTAACACTAAATCTCCCCCAACCCTGACCCTAGCCCTAAACCTAACCATAAACCTAACCCGAAACTTAACTCTAACCCTGACCCCAAATCTAACTCTAACCCTATTCCTAACGCTAAAACTTACCCTACACACTCAGCTTCAATGGAAACCCAGCAATAACCCTCACCCTAAAATCAAAACCTAACCCCAAACCTTAACCTAACCCTATAACTAACCTTCACCTAGTCCTAAACTTAACAAGACTTAACCCTAACACTTAACCTAACCCTAAATCGAAACCTAACCTTAACCCTAAACTTCATCCTAAACTTAACCCTAACCCTAACCACTAACTCTAACCCTCAGCTCAACTCTCACCCTGAACTTCAACTTCACCCTAAACCTAACCCTAAACCAAAACCTAACTCTAACCCTAAACCTAACCCTATACCTGACCCTAATATTTACCCAAACACCTAAACCTAACCCTAACACTAAACCTACCCCTAAAGCTACCCCTAACCTTAACTCAAACACCAAACCCTAACCCTTACCCTAACCCTCATCCTTGACCTATTTTTACCCAAAACCTAAGCCGAACCCTAAACCTAAAACTAAACCAAACCGTAAACAATCCCCTAAATCTAGGCCTATCCCTAAACCTAACCCTAACCCTACCCCTAACCGTAACACCGTAAAACATCAGCTTAATTGTGAACCTAACACTAACACTCACACGATCCCCTAACCCTTTTCCTAACCCTAACGCTAACCTTCATCCTAGCCCTAACACTTACCTAAACCTGACTCTTCCTCTAACTCTAAAATTAACCCTAACCTTAACTCTGCCTTAAACTTAACCCTAAACCTAACAATAACTCTAAACCTGATGCTAACCCTAAGCCTAATTCCTAGCACTAATTCTTACTCTAAACCTAACCCTAACAACCCTAACCTAGCCCTACCATTTACCGTAAACCTAGCCTTAACCCTAACCTTGCCCAAATCCTAAACCTAAACCCTTTACCGAACTCTAACACCAACCTTAACCCTAATCTAACCTTAACCCTAACCCTGACTATTAACGGAAACTTCACCCTAAACCTAAGGCTAACTCCAACTCTAACGCTAACCATAACAATTACCATAACCCTCACCTTAAGTGTAAACCTAACCCTAACCCTCTCCCAAACCCTTAACCGTATCCCCAACCCTAAACATAATGTTATCTCCAAACTTATCCCTAAACCTAACCCTAATACGAACAGTAACCCTAATCTAACCCTAATCCTAATATTAACCCTAAACTCAACCCTACCCTAACCATAAACCTAACCCTAACACCCTAAACTTAACGTCTAACACTATCTATACTCCTAAACCTATTGCTAACTTTCGCCCTTAACCTAAACTTCACACTAACCCTGAACCTAAACCTAACGCTAACCCTAAACATAAGCCCTAACCCTAACCGAACCCTAAACCTAACCTTAACACTAACCTGAACACAAACCCAAACTCTAGCCCTAACCATAAAAATAACCTTAACCCTAACCTAAACTTCATCCAAACCCTAACCCTAACCTTCAACCTAAACCCAACCCAAACCCTTCCCTTAAACCTAACCCTAACCATAACGCTAGTCCCTCTCTAACCCTAAATTTAACCCTTACAACAGCTCTGAAACTAAACCTAAACATATTCCTGATCCTAACCCTAATTCTAACCTTGACCCTAAATAGAACACTAACTCTAATCCTAAACCTGGACATAAAGCTAACTCTTATCCTACACCTAACCCTAACTCTGAATCTAAACCTAACTCTAACTCTAACCCTAATCATAACACTTACCCTAAACCCTCACCTTAGCTGTAAAACTAACCGTAACCCTCACTCTAACTCCTAACAGTATCCTTCCACCCTAACCCTAATGCTAACCCTAGCCCTAAGCAGAACACTAACCTGAAACCCCTAAGCCCTAACGATAACACTAACCCTAACCCAAACCCTAACCCCTAAGACCAAAGCCTAACCCAAACATTAACCCTAACTCTAACTCTAACCCGAAAACTAATTAGAAACCTAACCCTAACCCTAACCCTAAACTAAACCTAACCATGACCGGAACCACAATGCCTAACCTGTACCCTCACTTAACCCTAACCCTAAACTACACCTCTAACCTCTGACACCTTACCATATCCATAATCCTAAACCTACCCAACCCTAACCCTAAATCTAACCCTCACCCCAACCACAATGCCTAACACAAATCGTAACCCTAACTGTTATACCTAAGTCTAACCTAAAATCTAACCCTAACCCTAAAGCTAAACAAAACCCGGAAACTTAGCTCTAACCCTAAACACAACCTTAACACTAACCTAAAAACAAACCCAAACCTTAGCCATAACCCTAACCCTCAACCTCTCTTAAACTTCACCCTATCCCTAACCTAAAGCTAACCCTAACTTTAACCCTAACCTTAACCTTGGCCCACTTGTGACCCTAAACATAACCCTTAGTATATCTCTGACCCTAACCCTCGCCCTAAACCTAATCCTAATCCTAACACTGACCCTAACACTAACCTTACCTTAACCTAACTTGAAGCCTATCATAAACTTAAACCTAACCCTAACCCCTAACCCTAACTCTAACCCTAACCCTAGCCCTAACCCTAACCCTAATCCTAACACTTACCCAAAACCCTCACCTTAACTGTAATCGTAACTCTAAATCTAACCGTAACCCTAAACTTGACCCTAAGTACAACCCTATCCTAAACCTAACTGAAACACTAACCCCTAACCCTAACTCTAACCCAAATCCTTAGCCTAAACCTAATCGAAACCCTTAACATAACCTTAACCAGTAAATATAACTCAAACCCTTACCCTAAGCCGAACCCTCACCCTTAACCAAAATTTCACACTAACCATAACCCTAAACCTACCCTAACTTCATTCAAACCCTAACCCTAACCAAAATTAACACTGATACTAAACATAACCCTAAACCTCAACCTGAACCTAACCTAACCCTGACCCGAACCTGAACCCTAACCGCAACCCTAAACCTCATGCTTAACATAAACTTCACCCTAACACTAACCCTAAAACTAAACGTAACACTAAATCTCCCCCAACCCTGACCCTAGCCCTAAACCTAACCATAAACCTAACCCGAAACTTAACTCTAACCCTGACCCCAAATCTAACTCTAACCCTATTCCTAACGCTAAAACTTACCCTACACACTCAGCTTCAATGGAAACCCAGCAATAACCCTCACCCTAAAATCAAAACCTAACCCCAAACCTTAACCTAACCCTATCCCTAACCTTCACCTAGTCCTAAACTTAACAAGACTTAACCCTAACACTTAACCTAACCCTAAATCGAAACCTAACCTTAACCCTAAACTTCATCCTAAACTTAACCCTAACCCTAACCACTAACTCTAACCCTCAGCTCAACTCTCACCCTGAACTTCAACTTCACCCTAAACCTAACCCTAAACCAAAACCTAACCCTAACCCTAAACCTAACCCTATACCTGACCCTAATATTTACCCAAACACCTAAACCTAACCCTAACACTAAACCTACCCCTAACCTTAACTCAAACACCAAACCCTAACCCTTACCCTAACCCTCATCCTTGACCTATTTTTACCCAAAACCTAAGCCGAACCCTAAACCTAAAACTAAACCAAACCGTAAACAATCCCCTAAATCTAGGCCTAACCCTAAACCTAACCCTAACCCTACCCCTAACCGTAACACCGTAAAACATCAGCTTAATTGTGAACCTAACACTAACACTCACACGATCCCCTAACCTTTTCCTAACCCTAACGCTATCCTTCATCCTAGCCCTAACACTTACCTAAACCTGACTCTTCCTCTAACTCTAAAATTAACCCTAACCTTAACTCTGCCTTAAACTTAACCCTAAACCTAACAATAACTCTAAACCTGATGCTAACCCTAAGCCTAATTCCTAGCACTAATTCTTACTCTAAACCTAACCCTAACAACCCTAACCTAGCCCTACCATTTACCGTAAACCTAGCCTTAACCCTAACCTTGCCCAAATCCTAAACCTAAACCCTTTACCGAACTCTAACACCAACCTTAACCCTAATCTAACCTTAACCCTAACCCTGACTATTAACGGAAACTTCACCCTAAACCTAAGGCTAACTCCAACTCTAACGCTAACCATAACAATTACCATAACCCTCACCTTAAGTGTAAACCTAACCCTAACCCTCTCCCTAACCCTTAACCGTATCCCCAACCCTAAACATAATGTTATCTCCAAACTTATCCCTAAACCTAACCCTAATACGAACAGTAACCCTAATCTAACCCTAATCCTAATATTAACCCTAAACTCAACCCTACCCTAACCATAAACCTAACCCTAACACCCTAAACTTAACGTCTAACACTATCTATACTCCTAAACCTATTTCTAACTTTCGCCCTTAACCTAAACTTCACACTAACCCTGAACCTAAACCTAACGCTAACCCTAAACATAAGCCCTAACCCTAACCGAACCCTAAACCTAACCTTAACACTAACCTGAACACAAACCCAAACTCTAGCCCTAACCATAAAAATAACCTTAACCCTAACCTAAACTTCATCCAAACCCTAACCCTAACCTTCAACCTAAACCCAACCCAAACCCTTCCCTTAAACCTAACCCTAACCATAACGCTAGTCCCTCTCTAACCCTAAATTTAACCCTTACAACAGCTCTGGAACTAAACCTAAACAGAATCCTGATCCTAACCCTAATTCTAACCTTGACCCTAAATAGAACACTAACTCTAATCCTAAACCTGGACATAAAGCTAACTCTTATCCTACACCTAACCCTAACTCTGAATCTAAACCTAACTCTAACTTTAACCCTAATCATAACACTTACCCTAAACCCTCACCTTAGCTGTAAAACTAACCGTAACCCTCACTCTAACTCCTAACAGTATCCTTCCACCCTAACCCTAATGCTAACCCTAGCCCTAAGCAGAACACTAACCTGAAACCCCTAAGCCCTAACGATAACACTAACCCTAACCCAAACCCTAACCCCTAAGACCAAAGCCTAACCCAAACATTAACCCTAACTCTAACTCTAACCCGAAAACTAATTAGAAACCTAACCCTAACCCTAACCCTAACCCTAAACTAAACCTAACCATGACCGGAACCACAATGCCTAACCTGTACCCTCACTCAAACCCTAACCCTAAACTACACCTCTAACCTCTGACACCTTACCATATCCATAATCCTAAACCTACCCAACCCTAACCCTAAATCTAACCCTCACCCCAACCACAATGCCTAACACAAATCGTAACCCTAACTGTTATACCCAAGTCTAACCTAAAATCTAACCCTAACCCTAAAGCCAAACAAAACCCGGAAACTTAGCTCTAACCCTAAACACAACCTTAACACTAACCTAAAAACAAACCCAAACCTTAGCCATAACCCTAACCCTCAACCTCTCTTAAACTTCACCCTATCCCTAACCTAAAGCTAACCCTAACTTTAACCCTAACCTTAACCTTGGCCCACTTGTGACCCTAAACATAACCCTTAGTATATCTCTGACCCTAACCCTCGCCCTAAACCTAATCCTAATCCTAACACTGACCCTAACACTAACCTTACCTTAACCTAACTTGAAGCCTATCATAAACTTAAACCTAACCCTAACCCCTAACCCTAACTCTAACCCTAACCCTAGCCCTAACCCTAACCCTAATCCTAACACTTACCCAAAACCCTCACCTTAACTGTAATCGTAACTCTAAATCTAACCGTAACCCTAAACTTGACCCTAAGTACAACCCTATCCTAAACCTAACTGAAACACTAACCCCTAACCCTAACTCTAACCCAAATCCTTAGCCTAAACCTAATCGAAACCCTTAACATAACCTTAACCAGTAAATATAACTCAAACCCTTACCCTAAGCCGAACCCTCACCCTTAACCAAAATTTCACACTAACCATAACCCTAAACCTACCCTAACTTCATTCAAACCCTAACCCTAACCAAAATTAACACTGATACTAAACATAACCCTAAACCTCAACCTGAACCTAACCTAACCCTGACCCGAACCTGAACCCTAACCGCAACCCTAAACCTCATGCTTAACATAAACTTCACCCTAACACTAACCCTAAAACTAAACGTAACACTAAATCTCCCCCAACCCTGACCCTAGCCCTAAACCTAACCATAAACCTAACCCGAAACTTAACTCTAACCCTGACCCCAAATCTAACTCTAACCCTATTCCTAACGCTAAAACTTACCCTACACACTCAGCTTCAATGGAAACCCAGCAATAACCCTCACCCTAAAATCAAAACCTAACCCCAAACCTTAACCTAACCCTATCCCTAACCTTCACCTAGTCCTAAACTTAACAAGACTTAACCCTAACACTTAACCTAACCCTAAATCGAAACCTAACCTTAACCCTAAACTTCATCCTAAACTTAACCCTAACCCTAACCACTAACTCTAACCCTCAGCTCAACTCTCACCCTGAACTTCAACTTCACCCTAAACCTAACCCTAAACCAAAACCTAACCCTAACCCTAAACCTAACCCTATACCTGACCCTAATATTTACCCAAACACCTAAACCTAACCCTAACACTAAACCTACCCCTAACCTTAAGTCAAACACCAAACCCTAACCCTTACCCTAACCCTCATCCTTGACCTATTTTTACCCAAAACCTAAGCCGAACCCTAAACCTAAAACTAAACCAAACCGTAAACAATCCCCTAAATCTAGGCCTAACCCTAAACCTAACCCTAACCCTACCCCTAACCGTAACACCGTAAAACATCAGCTTAATTGTGAACCTAACACTAACACTCACACGATCCCCTAACCCTTTTCCTAACCCTAACGCTATCCTTCATCCTAGCCCTAACACTTAGCTAAACCTGACTCTTCCTCTAACTCTAAAATTAACCCTAACCTTAACTCTGCCTTAAACTTAACCCTAAACCTAACAATAACTCTAAACCTGATGCTAACCCTAAGCCTAATTCCTAGCACTAATTCTTACTCTAAACCTAACCCTAACAACCCTAACCTAGCCCTACCATTTACCGTAAACCTAGCCTTAACCCTAACCTTGCCCAAATCCTAAACCTAAACCCTTTACCGAACTCTAACACCAACCTTAACCCTAATCTAACCTTAACCCTAACCCTGACTATTAACGGAAACTTCACCCTAAACCTAAGGCTAACTCCAACTCTAACGCTAACCATAACAATTACCATAACCCTCACCTTAAGTGTAAACCTAACCCTAACCCTCTCCCTAACCCTTAACCGTATCCCCAACCCTAAACATAATGTTATCTCCAAACTTATCCCTAAACCTAACCCTAATACGAACAGTAACCCTAATCTAACCCTAATCCTAATATTAACCCTAAACTCAACCCTACCCTAACCATAAACCTAACCCTAACACCCTAAACTTAACGTCTAACACTATCTATACTCCTAAACCTATTTCTAACTTTCGCCCTTAACCTAAACTTCACACTAACCCTGAACCTAAACCTAACGCTAACCCTAAACATAAGCCCTAACCCTAACCGAACCCTAAACCTAACCTTAACACTAACCTGAACACAAACCCAAACTCTAGCCCTAACCATAAAAATAACCTTAACCCTAACCTAAACTTCATCCAAACCCTAACCCTAACCTTCAACCTAAACCCAACCCAAACCCTTCCCTTAAACCTAACCCTAACCATAACGCTAGTCCCTCTCTAACCCTAAATTTAACCCTTACAACAGCTCTGAAACTAAACCTAAACATAATCCTGATCCTAACCCTAATTCTAACCTTGACCCTAAATAGAACACTAACTCTAATCCTAAACCTGGACATAAAGCTAACTCTTATCCTACACCTAACCCTAACTCTGAATCTAAACCTAACTCTAACTTTAACCCTAATCATAACACTTACCCTAAACCCTCACCTTAGCTGTAAAACTAACCGTAACCCTCACTCTAACTCCTAACAGTATCCTTCCACCCTAACCCTAATGCTAACCCTAGCCCTAAGCAGAACACTAACCTGAAACCCCTAAGCCCTAACGATAACACTAACCCTAACCCAAACTCTAACCCCTAAGACCAAAGCCTAACCCAAACATTAACCCTAACTCTAACTCTAACCCGAAAACTAATTAGAAACCTAACCCTAACCCTAACCCTAACCCTAAACTAAACCTAACCATGACCGGAACCACAATGCCTAACCTGTACCCTCACTCAAACCCTAACCCTAAACTACACCTCTAACCTCTGACACCTTACCATATCCATAATCCTAAACCTACCCAACCCTAACCCTAAATCTAACCCTCACCCCAACCACAATGCCTAACACAAATCGTAACCCTAACTCTTATACCTAAGTCTAACCTAAAATCTAACCCTAACCCTAAAGCTAAACAAAACCCGTAAACTTAGCTCTAACCCTAAACACAACCTTAACACTAACCTAAAAACAAACCCAAACCTTAGCCATAACCCTAACCCTCAACCTCTCTTAAACTTCACCCTATCCCTACCCTAAAGCTAACCCTAACTTTAACCCTAACCTTAACCTTGGCCCACTTGTGACCCTAAACATAACCCTTAGTATATCTCTGACCCTAACCCTCGCCCTAAACCTAATCCTAATCCTAACACTGACCCTAACACTAACCTTACCTTAACCTAACTTGAAGCCTATCATAAACTTAAACCTAACCCTAACCCCTAACCCTAACTCTAACCCTAACCCTAGCCCTAACCCTAACCCTAATCCTAACACTTGCCCAAAACCCTCACCTTAACTGTAATCGTAACTCTAAATCTAACCGTAACCCTAAACTTGACCCTAAGTACAACCCTATCCTAAACCTAACTGAAACACTAACCCCTAACCCTAACTCTAACCCAAATCCTTAGCCTAAACCTAATCGAAACCCTTAACATAACCTTAACCAGTAAATATAACTCAAACCCTTACCCTAAGCCGAACCCTCACCCTTAACCAAAATTTCACACTAACCATAACCCTAAACCTACCCTAACTTCATTCAAACCCTAACCCTAACCAAAATTAACACTGATACTAAACATAACCCTAAACCTCAACCTGAACCTAACCTAACCCTGACCCGAACCTGAACCCTAACCGCAACCCTAAACCTCATGCTTAACATAAACTTCACCCTAACACTAACCCTAAAACTAAACGTAACACTAAATCTCCCCCAACCCTGACCCTAGCCCTAAACCTAACCATAAACCTAACCCGAAACTTAACTCTAACCCTGACCCCAAATCTAACCCCAACCCTATTCCTAACGCTAAAACTTACCCTACACACTCAGCTTCAATGGAAACCCAGCAATAACCCTCACCCTAAAATCAAAACCTAACCCCAAACCTTAACCTAACCCTATCCCTAACCTTCACCTAGTCCTAAACTTAACAAGACTTAACCCTAACACTTAACCTAACCCTAAATCGAAACCTAACCTTAACCCTAAACTTCATCCTAAACTTAACCCTAACCCTAACCACTAACTCTAACCCTCAGCTCAACTCTCACCCTGAACTTCAACTTCACCCTAAACCTAACCCTAAACCAAAACCTAACCCTAACCCTAAACCTAACCCTATACCTGACCCTAATATTTACCCAAACACCTAAACCTAACCCTAACACTAAACCTACCCCTAACCTTAACTCAAACACCAAACCCTAACCCTTACCCTAACCCTCATCCTTGACCTATTTTTACCCAAAACCTAAGCCGAACCCTAAACCTAAAACTAAACCAAACCGTAAACAATCCCCTAAATCTAGGCCTAACCCTAAACCTAACCCTAACCCTACCCCTAACCGTAACACCGTAAAACATCAGCTTAATTGTGAACCTAACACTAACACTCACACGATCCCCTAACCCTTTTCCTAACCCTAACGCTATCCTTCATCCTAGCCCTAACACTTAGCTAAACCTGACTCTTCCTCTAACTCTAAAATTAACCCTAACCTTAACTCTGCCTTAAACTTAACCCTAAACCTAACAATAACTCTAAACCTGATGCTAACCCTAAGCCTAATTCCTAGCACTAATTCTTACTCTAAACCTAACCCTAACAACCCTAACCTAGCCCTACCATTTACCGTAAACCTAGCCTTAACCCTAACCTTGCCCAAATCCTAAACCTAAACCCTTTACCGAACTCTAACACCAACCTTAACCCTAATCTAACCTTAACCCTAACCCTGACTATTAACGGAAACTTCACCCTAAACCTAAGGCTAACTCCAACTCTAACGCTAACCATAACAATTACCATAACCCTCACCTTAAGTGTAAACCTAACCCTAACCCTCTCCCTAACCCTTAACCGTATCCCCAACCCTAAACATAATGTTATCTCCAAACTTATCCCTAAACCTAACCCTAATACGAACAGTAACCCTAATCTAACCCTAATCCTAATATTAACCCTAAACTCAACCCTACCCTAACCATAAACCTAACCCTAACACCCTAAACTTAACGTCTAACACTATCTATACTCCTAAACCTATTTCTAACTTTCGCCCTTAACCTAAACTTCACACTAACCCTGAACCTAAACCTAACGCTAACCCTAAACATAAGCCCTAACCCTAACCGAACCCTAAACCTAACCTTAACACTAACCTGAAAACAAACCCAAACTCTAGCCCTAACCATAAAAATAACCTTAACCCTAACCTAAACTTCATCCAAACCCTAACCCTAACCTTCAACCTAAACCCAACCCAAACCCTTCCCTTAAACCTAACCCTAACCATAACGCTAGTCCCTCTCTAACCCTAAATTTAACCCTTACAACAGCTCTGAAACTAAACCTAAACATAATCCTGATCCTAACCCTAATTCTAACCTTGACCCTAAATAGAACACTAACTCTAATCCTAAACCTGGACATAAAGCTAACTCTTATCCTACACCTAACCCTAACTCTGAATCTAAACCTAACTCTAACTTTAACCCTAATCATAACACTTACCCTAAACCCTCACCTTAGCTGTAAAACTAACCGTAACCCTCACTCTAACTCCTAACAGTATCCTTCCACCCTAACCCTAATGCTAACCCTAGCCCTAAGCAGAACACTAACCTGAAACCCCTAAGCCCTAACGATAACACTAACCCTAACCCAAACCCTAACCCCTAAGACAAAAGCCTAACCCAAACATTAACCCTAACTCTAACTCTAACCCGAAAACTAATTAGAAACCTAACCCTAACCCTAACCCTAACCCTAAACTAAACCTAACCATGACCGGAACCACAATGCCTAACCTGTACCCTCACTCAAACCCTAACCCTAAACTACACCTCTAACCTCTGACACCTTACCATATCCATAATCCTAAACCTACCCAACCCTAACCCTAAATCTAACCCTCACCCCAACCACAATGCCTAACACAAATCGTAACCCTAACTCTTATACCTAAGTCTAACCTAAAATCTAACCCTAACCCTAAAGCTAAACAAAACCCGTAAACTTAGCTCTAACCCTAAACACAACCTTAACACTAACCTAAAAACAAACCCAAACCTTAGCCATAACCCTAACCCTCAACCTCTCTTAAACTTCACCCTATCCCTACCCTAAAGCTAACCCTAACTTTAACCCTAACCTTAACCTTGGCCCACTTGTGACCCTAAACATAACCCTTAGTATATCTCTGACCCTAACCCTCGCCCTAAACCTAATCCTAATCCTAACACTGACCCTAACACTAACCTTACCTTAACCTAACTTGAAGCCTATCATAAACTTAAACCTAACCCTAACCCCTAACCCTAACTCTAACCCTAACCCTAGCCCTAACCCTAACCCTAATCCTAACACTTGCCCAAAACCCTCACCTTAACTGTAATCGTAACTCTAAATCTAACCGTAACCCTAAACTTGACCCTAAGTACAACCCTATCCTAAACCTAACTGAAACACTAACCCCTAACCCTAACTCTAACCCAAATCCTTAGCCTAAACCTAATCGAAACCCTTAACATAACCTTAACCAGTAAATATAACTCAAACCCTTACCCTAAGCCGAACCCTCACCCTTAACCAAAATTTCACACTAACCATAACCCTAAACCTACCCTAACTTCATTCAAACCCTAACCCTAACCAAAATTAACACTGATACTAAACATAACCCTAAACCTCAACCTGAACCTAACCTAACCCTGACCCGAACCTGAACCCTAACCGCAACCCTAAACCTCATGCTTAACATAAACTTCACCCTAACACTAACCCTAAAACTAAACGTAACACTAAATCTCCCCCAACCCTGACCCTAGCCCTAAACCTAACCATAAACCTAACCCGAAACTTAACTCTAACCCTGACCCCAAATCTAACCCCAACCCTATTCCTAACGCTAAAACTTACCCTACACACTCAGCTTCAATGGAAACCCAGCAATAACCCTCACCCTAAAATCAAAACCTAACCCCAAACCTTAACCTAACCCTATCCCTAACCTTCACCTAGTCCTAAACTTAACAAGACTTAACCCTAACACTTAACCTAACCCTAAATCGAAACCTAACCTTAACCCTAAACTTCATCCTAAACTTAACCCTAACCCTAACCACTAACTCTAACCCTCAGCTCAACTCTCACCCTGAACTTCAACTTCACCCTAAACCTAACCCTAAACCAAAACCTAACCCTAACCCTAAACCTAACCCTATACCTGACCCTAATATTTACCCAAACACCTAAACCTAACCCTAACACTAAACCTACCCCTAACCTTAAGTCAAACACCAAACCCTAACCCTTACCCTAACCCTCATCCTTGACCTATTTTTACCCAAAACCTAAGCCGAACCCTAAACCTAAAACTAAACCAAACCGTAAACAATCCCCTAAATCTAGGCCTAACCCTAAACCTAACCCTAACCCTACCCCTAACCGTAACACCGTAAAACATCAGCTTAATTGTGAACCTAACACTAACACTCACACGATCCCCTAACCCTTTTCCTAACCCTAACGCTATCCTTCATCCTAGCCCTAACACTTAGCTAAACCTGACTCTTCCTCTAACTCTAAAATTAACCCTAACCTTAACTCTGCCTTAAACTTAACCCTAAACCTAACAATAACTCTAAACCTGATGCTAACCCTAAGCCTAATTCCTAGCACTAATTCTTACTCTAAACCTAACCCTAACAACCCTAACCTAGCCCTACCATTTACCGTAAACCTAGCCTTAACCCTAACCTTGCCCAAATCCTAAACCTAAACCCTTTACCGACCTCTAACACCAAACTTAACCCTAATCTAACCTTAACCCTAACCCTGACTATTAACGGAAACTTCACCCTAAACCTAAGGCTAACTCCAACTCTAACGCTAACCATAACAATTACCATAACCCTCACCTTAAGTGTAAACCTAACCCTAACCCTCTCCCTAACCCTTAACCGTATCCCCAACCCTAAACATAATGTTATCTCCAAACTTATCCCTAAACCTAACCCTAATACGAACAGTAACCCTAATCTAACCCTAATCCTAATATTAACCCTAAACTCAACCCTACCCTAACCATAAACCTAACCCTAACACCCTAAACTTAACGTCTAACACTATCTATACTCCTAAACCTATTTCTAACTTTCGCCCTTAACCTAAACTTCACACTAACCCTGAACCTAAACCTAACGCTAACCCTAAACATAAGCCCTAACCCTAACCGAACCCTAAACCTAACCTTAACACTAACCTGAAAACAAACCCAAACTCTAGCCCTAACCATAAAAATAACCTTAACCCTAACCTAAACTTCATCCAAACCCTAACCCTAACCTTCAACCTAAACCCAACCCAAACCCTTCCCTTAAACCTAACCCTAACCATAACGCTAGTCCCTCTCTAACCCTAAATTTAACCCTTACAACAGCTCTGAAACTAAACCTAAACATAATCCTGATCCTAACCCTAATTCTAACCTTGACCCTAAATAGAACACTAACTCTAATCCTAAACCTGGACATAAAGCTAACTCTTATCCTACACCTAACCCTAACTCTGAATCTAAACCTAACTCTAACTTTAACCCTAATCATAACACTTACCCTAAACCCTCACCTTAGCTGTAAAACTAACCGTAACCCTCACTCTAACTCCTAACAGTATCCTTCCACCCTAACCCTAATGCTAACCCTAGCCCTAAGCAGAACACTAACCTGAAACCCCTAAGCCCTAACGATAACACTAACCCTAACCCAAACCCTAACCCCTAAGACAAAAGCCTAACCCAAACATTAACCCTAACTCTAACTCTAACCCGAAAACTAATTAGAAACCTAACCCTAACCCTAACCCTAACCCTAAACTAAACCTAACCATGACCGGAACCACAATGCCTAACCTGTACCCTCACTCAAACCCTAACCCTAAACTACACCTCTAACCTCTGACACCTTACCATATCCATAATCCTAAACCTACCCAACCCTAACCCTAAATCTAACCCTCACCCCAACCACAATGCCTAACACAAATCGTAACCCTAACTCTTATACCTAAGTCTAACCTAAAATCTAACCCTAACCCTAAAGCTAAACAAAACCCGTAAACTTAGCTCTAACCCTAAACACAACCTTAACACTAACCTAAAAACAAACCCAAACCTTAGCCATAACCCTAACCCTCAACCTCTCTTAAACTTCACCCTATCCCTACCCTAAAGCTAACCCTAACTTTAACCCTAACCTTAACCTTGGCCCACTTGTGACCCTAAACATAACCCTTAGTATATCTCTGACCCTAACCCTCGCCCTAAACCTAATCCTAATCCTAACACTGACCCTAACACTAACCTTACCTTAACCTAACTTGAAGCCTATCATAAACTTAAACCTAACCCTAACCCCTAACCCTAACTCTAACCCTAACCCTAGCCCTAACCCTAACCCTAATCCTAACACTTGCCCAAAACCCTCACCTTAACTGTAATCGTAACTCTAAATCTAACCGTAACCCTAAACTTGACCCTAAGTACAACCCTATCCTAAACCTAACTGAAACACTAACCCCTAACCCTAACTCTAACCCAAATCCTTAGCCTAAACCTAATCGAAACCCTTAACATAACCTTAACCAGTAAATATAACTCAAACCCTTACCCTAAGCCGAACCCTCACCCTTAACCAAAATTTCACACTAACCATAACCCTAAACCTACCCTAACTTCATTCAAACCCTAACCCTAACCAAAATTAACACTGATACTAAACATAACCCTAAACCTCAACCTGAACCTAACCTAACCCTGACCCGAACCTGAACCCTAACCGCAACCCTAAACCTCATGCTTAACATAAACTTCACCCTAACACTAACCCTAAAACTAAACGTAACACTAAATCTCCCCCAACCCTGACCCTAGCCCTAAACCTAACCATAAACCTAACCCGAAACTTAACTCTAACCCTGACCCCAAATCTAACCCCAACCCTATTCCTAACGCTAAAACTTACCCTACACACTCAGCTTCAATGGAAACCCAGCAATAACCCTCACCCTAAAATCAAAACCTAACCCCAAACCTTAACCTAACCCTATCCCTAACCTTCACCTAGTCCTAAACTTAACAAGACTTAACCCTAACACTTAACCTAACCCTAAATCGAAACCTAACCTTAACCCTAAACTTCATCCTAAACTTAACCCTAACCCTAACCACTAACTCTAACCCTCAGCTCAACTCTCACCCTGAACTTCAACTTCACCCTAAACCTAACCCTAAACCAAAACCTAACCCTAACCCTAAACCTAACCCTATACCTGACCCTAATATTTACCCAAACACCTAAACCTAACCCTAACACTAAACCTACCCCTAACCTTAAGTCAAACACCAAACCCTAACCCTTACCCTAACCCTCATCCTTGACCTATTTTTACCCAAAACCTAAGCCGAACCCTAAACCTAAAACTAAACCAAACCGTAAACAATCCCCTAAATCTAGGCCTAACCCTAAACCTAACCCTAACCCTACCCCTAACCGTAACACCGTAAAACATCAGCTTAATTGTGAACCTAACACTAACACTCACACGATCCCCTAACCCTTTTCCTAACCCTAACGCTATCCTTCATCCTAGCCCTAACACTTAGCTAAACCTGACTCTTCCTCTAACTCTAAAATTAACCCTAACCTTAACTCTGCCTTAAACTTAACCCTAAACCTAACAATAACTCTAAACCTGATGCTAACCCTAAGCCTAATTCCTAGCACTAATTCTTACTCTAAACCTAACCCTAACAACCCTAACCTAGCCCTACCATTTACCGTAAACCTAGCCTTAACCCTAACCTTGCCCAAATCCTAAACCTAAACCCTTTACCGAACTCTAACACCAACCTTAACCCTAATCTAACCTTAACCCTAACCCTGACTATTAACGGAAACTTCACCCTAAACCTAAGGCTAACTCCAACTCTAACGCTAACCATAACAATTACCATAACCCTCACCTTAAGTGTAAACCTAACCCTAACCCTCTCCCTAACCCTTAACCGTATCCCCAACCCTAAACATAATGTTATCTCCAAACTTATCCCTAAACCTAACCCTAATACGAACAGTAACCCTAATCTAACCCTAATCCTAATATTAACCCTAAACTCAACCCTACCCTAACCATAAACCTAACCCTAACACCCTAAACTTAACGTCTAACACTATCTATACTCCTAAACCTATTTCTAACTTTCGCCCTTAACCTAAACTTCACACTAACCCTGAACCTAAACCTAACGCTAACCCTAAACATAAGCCCTAACCCTAACCGAACCCTAAACCTAACCTTAACACTAACCTGAAAACAAACCCAAACTCTAGCCCTAACCATAAAAATAACCTTAACCCTAACCTAAACTTCATCCAAACCCTAACCCTAACCTTCAACCTAAACCCAACCCAAACCCTTCCCTTAAACCTAACCCTAACCATAACGCTAGCCCCTCTCTAACCCTAAATTTAACCCTTACAACAGCTCTGAAACTAAACCTAAACAGAATCCTGATCCTAACCCTAATTCTAACCTTGACCCTAAATAGAACACTAACTCTAATCCTAAACCTGGACATAAAGCTAACTCTTATCCTACACCTAACCCTAACTCTGAATCTAAACCTAACTCTAACTTTAACCCTAATCATAACACTTACCCTAAACCCTCACCTTAGCTGTAAAACTAACCGTAACCCTCACTCTAACTCCTAACAGTATCCTTCCACCCTAACCCTAATGCTAACCCTAGCCCTAAGCAGAACACTAACCTGAAACCCCTAAGCCCTAACGATAACACTAACCCTAACCCAAACCCTAACCCCTAAGACAAAAGCCTAACCCAAACATTAACCCTAACTCTAACTCTAACCCGAAAACTAATTAGAAACCTAACCCTAACCCTAACCCTAACCCTAAACTAAACCTAACCATGACCGGAACCACAATGCCTAACCTGTACCCTCACTCAAACCCTAACCCTAAACTACACCTCTAACCTCTGACACCTTACCATATCCATAATCCTAAACCTACCCAACCCTAACCCTAAATCTAACCCTCACCCCAACCACAATGCCTAACACAAATCGTAACCCTAACTCTTATACCTAAGTCTAACCTAAAATCTAACCCTAACCCTAAAGCTAAACAAAACCCGTAAACTTAGCTCTAACCCTAAACACAACCTTAACACTAACCTAAAAACAAACCCAAACCTTAGCCATAACCCTAACCCTCAACCTCTCTTAAACTTCACCCTATCCCTACCCTAAAGCTAACCCTAACTTTAACCCTAACCTTAACCTTGGCCCACTTGTGACCCTAAACATAACCCTTAGTATATCTCTGAGCCTAACCCTCGCCCTAAACCTAATCCTAATCCTAACACTGACCCTAACACTAACCTTACCTTAACCTAACTTGAAGCCTATCATAAACTTAAACCTAACCCTAACCCCTAACCCTAACTCTAACCCTAACCCTAGCCCTAACCCTAACCCTAATCCTAACACTTGCCCAAAACCCTCACCTTAACTGTAATCGTAACTCTAAATCTAACCGTAACCCTAAACTTGACCCTAAGTACAACCCTATCCTAAACCTAACTGAAACACTAACCCCTAACCCTAACTCTAACCCAAATCCTTAGCCTAAACCTAATCGAAACCCTTAACATAACCTTAACCAGTAAATATAACTCAAACCCTTACCCTAAGCCGAACCCTCACCCTTAACCAAAATTTCACACTAACCATAACCCTAAACCTACCCTAACTTCATTCAAACCCTAACCCTAACCAAAATTAACACTGATACTAAACATAACCCTAAACCTCAACCTGAACCTAACCTAACCCTGACCCGAACCTGAACCCTAACCGCAACCCTAAACCTCATGCTTAACATAAACTTCACCCTAACACTAACCCTAAAACTAAACGTAACACTAAATCTCCCCCAACCCTGACCCTAGCCCTAAACCTAACCATAAACCTAACCCGAAACTTAACTCTAACCCTGACCCCAAATCTAACTCTAACCCTATTCCTAACGCTAAAACTTACCCTACACACTCAGCTTCAATGGAAACCCAGCAATAACCCTCACCCTAAAATCAAAACCTAACCCCAAACCTTAACCTAACCCTATAACTAACCTTCACCTAGTCCTAAACTTAACAAGACTTAACCCTAACACTTAACCTAACCCTAAATCGAAACCTAACCTTAACCCTAAACTTCATCCTAAACTTAACCCTAACCCTAACCACTAACTCTAACCCTCAGCTCAACTCTCACCCTGAACTTCAACTTCACCCTAAACCTAACCCTAAACCAAAACCTAACCCTAACCCTATACCTGACCCTAATATTTACCCAAACACCTAAACCTAACCCTAACACTAAACCTACCCCTAAAGCTACCCCTAACCTTAACTCAAACACCAAACCCTAACCCTTACCCTAATCCTCATCCTTGACCTATTTTTACCCAAAACCTAAGCCGAACCCTAAACCTAAAACTAAACCAAACCGTAAACAATCCCCTAAATCTAGGCCTAACCCTAAACCTAACCCTAACCCTACCCCTAACCGTAACACCGTAAAACATCAGCTTAATTGTGAACCTAACACTAACACTCACACGATCCCCTAACCCTTTTCCTAACCCTAACGCTATCCTTCATCCTAGCCCTAACACTTAGCTAAACCTGACTCTTCCTCTAACTCTAAAATTAACCCTAACCTTAACTCTGCCTTAAACTTAACCCTAAACCTAACAATAACTCTAAACCTGATGCTAACCCTAAGCCTAATTCCTAGCACTAATTCTTACTCTAAACCTAACCCTAACAACCCTAACCTAGCCCTACCATTTACCGTAAACCTAGCCTTAACCCTAACCTTGCCCAAATCCTAAACCTAAACCCTTTACCGAACTCTAACACCAACCTTAACCCTAATCTAACCTTAACCCTAACCCTGACTATTAACGGAAACTTCACCCTAAACCTAAGGCTAACTCCAACTCTAACGCTAACCATAACAATTACCATAACCCTCACCTTAAGTGTAAACCTAACCCTAACCCTCTCCCAAACCCTGAACCGTATCCCCAACCCTAAACATAATGTTATCTCCAAACTTATCCCTAAACCTAACCCTAATACGAACAGTAACCCTAATCTAACCCTAATCCTAATATTAACCCTAAACTCAACCCTACCCTAACCATAAACCTAACCCTAACACCCTAAACTTAACGTCTAACACTATCTATACTCCTAAACCTATTGCTAACTTTCGCCCTTAACCTAAACTTCACACTAACCCTGAACCTAAACCTAACGCTAACCCTAAACATAAGCCCTAACCCTAACCGAACCCTAAACCTAACCTTAACACTAACCTGAACACAAACCCAAACTCTAGCCCTAACCATAAAAATAACCTTAACCCTAACCTAAACTTCATCCAAACCCTAACCCTAACCTTCAACCTAAACCCAACCCAAACCCTTCCCTTAAACCTAACCCTAACCATAACGCTAGTCCCTCTCTAACCCTAAATTTAACCCTTACAACAGCTCTGAAACTAAACCTAAACATATTCCTGATCCTAACCCTAATTCTAACCTTGACCCTAAATAGAACACTAACTCTAATCCTAAACCTGGACATAAAGCTAACTCTTATCCTACACCTAACCCTAACTCTGAATCTAAACCTAACTCTAACTTTAACCCTAATCATAACACTTACCCTAAACCCTCACCTTAGCTGTAAAACTAACCGTAACCCTCACTCTAACTCCTAACAGTATCCTTCCACCCTAACCCTAATGCTAACCCTAGCCCTAAGCAGAACACTAACCTGAAACCCCTAAGCCCTAACGATAACACTAACCCTAACCCAAACCCTAACCCCTAAGACAAAAGCCTAACCCAAACATTAACCCTAACTCTAACTCTAACCCGAAAACTAATTAGAAACCTAACCCTAACCCTAACCCTAAACTAAACCTAACCATGACCGGAACCACAATGCCTAACCTGTACCCTCACTCAAACCCTAACCCTAAACTACACCTCTAACCTCTGACACCTTACCATATCCATAATCCTAAACCTACCCAACCCTAACCCTAAATCTAACCCTCACCCCAACCACAATGCCTAACACAAATCGTAACCCTAACTCTTATACCTAAGTCTAACCTAAAATCTAACCCTAACCCTAAAGCTAAACAAAACCCGTAAACTTAGCTCTAACCCTAAACACAACCTTAACACTAACCTAAAAACAAACCCAAACCTTAGCCATAACCCTAACCCTCAACCTCTCTTAAACTTCACCCTATCCCTACCCTAAAGCTAACCCTAACTTTAACCCTAACCTTAACCTTGGCCCACTTGTGACCCTAAACATAACCCTTAGTATATCTCTGACCCTAACCCTCGCCCTAAACCTAATCCTAATCCTAACACTGACCCTAACACTAACCTTACCTTAACCTAACTTGAAGCCTATCATAAACTTAAACCTAACCCTAACCCCTAACCCTAACTCTAACCCTAACCCTAGCCCTAACCCTAACCCTAATCCTAACACTTACCCAAAACCCTCACCTTAACTGTAATCGTAACTCTAAATCTAACCGTAACCCTAAACTTGACCCTAAGTACAACCCTATCCTAAACCTAACTGAAACACTAACCCCTAACCCTAACTCTAACCCAAATCCTTAGCCTAAACCTAATCGAAACCCTTAACATAACCTTAACCAGTAAATATAACTCAAACCCTTACCCTAAGCCGAACCCTCACCCTTAACCAAAATTTCACACTAACCATAACCCTAAACCTACCCTAACTTCATTCAAACCCTAACCCTAACCAAAATTAACACTGATACTAAACATAACCCTAAACCTCAACCTGAACCTAACCTAACCCTGACCCGAACCTGAACCCTAACCGCAACCCTAAACCTCATGCTTAACATAAACTTCACCCTAACACTAACCCTAAAACTAAACGTAACACTAAATCTCCCCCAACCCTGACCCTAGCCCTAAACCTAACCATAAACCTAACCCGAAACTTAACTCTAACCCTGACCCCAAATCTAACTCTAACCCTATTCCTAACGCTAAAACTTACCCTACACACTCAGCTTCAATGGAAACCCAGCAATAACCCTCACCCTAAAATCAAAACCTAACCCCAAACCTTAACCTAACCCTATCCCTAACCTTCACCTAGTCCTAAACTTAACAAGACTTAACCCTAACACTTAACCTAACCCTAAATCGAAACCTAACCTTAACCCTAAACTTCATCCTAAACTTAACCCTAACCCTAACCACTAACTCTAACCCTCAGCTCAACTCTCACCCTGAACTTCAACTTCACCCTAAACCTAACCCTAAACCAAAACCTAACCCTAACCCTAAACCTAACCCTATACCTGACCCTAATATTTACCCAAACACCTAAACCTAACCCTAACACTAAACCTACCCCTAACCTTAAGTCAAACACCAAACCCTAACCCTTACCCTAACCCTCATCCTTGACCTATTTTTACCCAAAACCTAAGCCGAACCCTAAACCTAAAACTAAACCAAACCGTAAACAATCCCCTAAATCTAGGCCTAACCCTAAACCTAACCCTAACCCTACCCCTAACCGTAACACCGTAAAACATCAGCTTAATTGTGAACCTAACACTAACACTCACACGATCCCCTAACCGTTTTCCTAACCCTAACGCTATCCTTCATCCTAGCCCTAACACTTAGCTAAACCTGACTCTTCCTCTAACTCTAAAATTAACCCTAACCTTAACTCTGCCTTAAACTTAACCCTAAACCTAACAATAACTCTAAACCTGATGCTAACCCTAAGCCTAATTCCTAGCACTAATTCTTACTCTAAACCTAACCCTAACAACCCTAACCTAGCCCTACCATTTACCGTAAACCTAGCCTTAACCCTAACCTTGCCCAAATCCTAAACCTAAACCCTTTACCGAACTCTAACACCAACCTTAACCCTAATCTAACCTTAACCCTAACCCTGACTATTAAGGGAAACTTCACCCTAAACCTAAGGCTAACTCCAACTCTAACGCTAACCATAACAATTACCATAACCCTCACCTTAAGTGTAAACCTAACCCTAACCCTCTCCCAAACCCTGAACCGTATCCCCAACCCTAAACATAATGTTATCTCCAAACTTATCCCTAAACCTAACCCTAATACGAACAGTAACCCTAATCTAACCCTAATCCTAATATTAACCCTAAACTCAACCCTACCCTAACCATAAACCTAACCCTAACACGCTGAACTTAACGTCTAACACTATCTATACTCCTAAACCTATTGCTAACTTTCGCCCTTAACCTAAACTTCACACTAACCCTGAACCTAAACCTAACGCTAACCCTAAACATAAGCCCTAACCCTAACCGAACCCTAAACCTAACCTTAACACTAACCTGAACACAAACCCAAACTCTAGCCCTAACCATAAAAATAACCTTAACCCTAACCTAAACTTCATCCAAACCCTAACCCTAACCTTCAACCTAAACCCAACCCAAACCCTTCCCTTAAACCTAACCCTAACCATAACGCTAGTCCCTCTCTAACCCTAAATTTAACCCTTACAACAGCTCTGAAACTAAACCTAAACATAATCCTGATCCTAACCCTAATTCTAACCTTGACCCTAAATAGAACACTAACTCTAATCCTAAACCTGGACATAAAGCTAACTCTTATCCTACACCTAACCCTAACTCTGAATCTAAACCTAACTCTAACTTTAACCCTAATCATAACACTTACCCTAAACCCTCACCTTAGCTGTAAAACTAACCGTAACCCTCACTCTAACTCCTAACAGTATCCTTCCACCCTAACCCTAATGCTAACCCTAGCCCTAAGCAGAACACTAACCTGAAACCCCTAAGCCCTAACGATAACACTAACCCTAACCCAAACCCTAACCCCTAAGACAAAAGCCTAACCCAAACATTAACCCTAACTCTAACTCTAACCCGAAAACTAATTAGAAATCTAACCCTAACCCTAACCCTAACCCTAAACTAAACCTAACCATGACCGGAACCACAATGCCTAACCTGTACCCTCACTCAAACCCTAACCCTAAACTACACCTCTAACCTCTGACACCTTACCATATCCATAATCCTAAACCTACCCAACCCTAACCCTAAATCCAACCCTCACCCCAACCACAATGCCTAACACAAATCGTAACCCTAACTCTTATACCTAAGTCTAACCTAAAATCTAACCCTAACCCTAAAGCTAAACAAAACCCGGAAACTTAGCTCTAACCCTAAACACAACCTTAACACTAACCTAAAAACAAACCCAAACCTTAGCCATAACCCTAACCCTCAACCTCTCTTAAACTTCACCCTATCCCTACCCTAAAGCTAACCCTAACTTTAACCCTAACCTTAACCTTGGCCCACTTGTGACCCTAAACATAACCCTTAGTATATCTCTGACCCTAACCCTCGCCCTAAACCTAATCCTAATCCTAACACTGACCCTAACACTAACCTTACCTTAACCTAACTTGAAGCCTATCATAAACTTAAACCTAACCCTAACCCCTAACCCTAACTCTAACCCTAACCCTAGCCCTAACCCTAACCCTAATCCTAACACTTACCCAAAACCCTCACCTTAACTGTAATCGTAACTCTAAATCTAACCGTAACCCTAAACTTGACCCTAAGTACAACCCTATGCTAAACCTAACTGAAACACTAACCCCTAACCCTAACTCTAACCCAAATCCTTAGCCTAAACCTAATCGAAACCCTTAACATAACCTTAACCAGTAAATATAACTCAAACCCTTACCCTAAGCCGAACCCTCACCCTTAACCAAAATTTCACACTAACCATAACCCTAAACCTACCCTAACTTCATTCAAACCCTAACCCTAACCAAAATTAACACTGATACTAAACATAACCCTAAACCTCAACCTGAACCTAGCCTAACCCTGACCCGAACCTGAACCCTAACCGCAACCCTAAACCTCATGCTTAACATAAACTTCACCCTAACACTAACCCTAAAACTAAACGTAACACTAAATCTCCCCAACCCTGACCCTAGCCCTAAACCTAACCATAAACCTAACCCGAAACTTAACTCTAACCCTGACCCCAAATCTAACTCTAACCCTATTCCTAACGCTAAAACTTACCCTACACACTCAGCTTCAATGGAAACCCAGCAATAACCCTCACCCTAAAATCAAAACCTAACCCCAAACCTTAACCTAACCCTATCCCTAACCTTCACCTAGTCCTAAACTTAACAAGACTTAACCCTAACACTTAACCTAACCCTAAATCGAAACCTAACCTTAACCCTAAACTTCATCCTAAACTTAACCCTAACCCTAACCACTAACTCTAACCCTCAGCTCAACTCTCACCCTGAACTTCAACTTCACCCTAAACCTAACCCTAAACCAAAACCTAACCCTAACCCTAAACCTAACCCTATACCTGACCCTAATATTTACCCAAACACCTAAACCTAACCCTAACACTAAACCTACCCCTAACCTTAAGTCAAACACCAAACCCTAACCCTTACCCTAACCCTCATCCTTGACCTATTTTTACCCAAAACCTAAGCCGAACCCTAAACCTAAAACTAAACCAAACCGTAAACAATCCCCTAAATCTAGGCCTAACCCTAAACCTAACCCTAACCCTACCCCTAACCGTAACACCGTAAAACATCAGCTTAATTGTGAACCTAACACTAACACTCACACGATCCCCTAACCGTTTTCCTAACCCTAACGCTATCCTTCATCCTAGCCCTAACACTTAGCTAAACCTGACTCTTCCTCTAACTCTAAAATTAACCCTAACCTTAACTCTGCCTTAAACTTAACCCTAAACCTAACAATAACTCTAAACCTGATGCTAACCCTAAGCCTAATTCCTAGCACTAATTCTTACTCTAAACCTAACCCTAACAACCCTAACCTAGCCCTACCATTTACCGTAAACCTAGCCTTAACCCTAACCTTGCCCAAATCCTAAACCTAAACCCTTTACCGAACTCTAACACCAACCTTAACCCTAATCTAACCTTAACCCTAACCCTGACTATTAACGGAAACTTCACCCTAAACCTAAGGCTAACTCCAACTCTAACGCTAACCATAACAATTACCATAACCCTCACCTTAAGTGTAAACCTAACCCTAACCCTCTCCCTAACCCTTAACCGTATCCCCAACCCTAAACATAATGTTATCTCCAAACTTATCCCTAAACCTAACCCTAATACGAACAGTAACCCTAATCTAACCCTAATCCTAATATTAACCCTAAACTCAACCCTACCCTAACCATAAACCTAACCCTAACACCCTAAACTTAACGTCTAACACTATCTATACTCCTAAACCTATTTCTAACTTTCGCCCTTAACCTAAACTTCACACTAACCCTGAACCTAAACCTAACGCTAACCCTAAACATAAGCCCTAACCCTAACCGAACCCTAAACCTAACCTTAACACTAACCTGAACACAAACCCAAACTCTAGCCCTAACCATAAAAATAACCTTAACCCTAACCTAAACTTCATCCAAACCCTAACCCTAACCTTCAACCTAAACCCAACCCAAACCCTTACCTTAAACCTAACCCTAACCATAACGCTAGTCCCTCTCTAACCCTAAATTTAACCCTTACAACAGCTCTGGAACTAAACCTAAACAGAATCCTGATCCTAACCCTAATTCTAACCTTGACCCTAAATAGAACACTAACTCTAATCCTAAACCTGGACATAAAGCTAACTCTTATCCTACACCTAACCCTAACTCTGAATCTAAACCTAACTCTAACTTTAACCCTAATCATAACACTTACCCTAAACCCTCACCTTAGCTGTAAAACTAACCGTAACCCTCACTCTAACTCCTAACAGTATCCTTCCACCCTAACCCTAATTCTAACCCTAGCCCTAAGCAGAACACTAACCTGAAACCCCTAAGCCCTAACGATAACACTAACCCTAACCCAAACCCTAACCCCTAAGACCAAAGCCTAACCCAAACATTAACCCTAACTCTAACTCTAACCCGAAAACTAATTAGAAACCTAACCCTAACCCTAACCCTAACCCTAACCCTAAACTAAACCTAACCATGACCGGAACCACAATGCCTAACCTGTACCCTCACTCAAACCCTAACCCTAAACTACACCTCTAACCTCTGACACCTTACCATATCCATAATCCTAAACCTACCCAACCCTAACCCTAAATCTAACCCTCACCCCAACCACAATGCCTAACACAAATCGTAACCCTAACTGTTATACCTAAGTCTAACCTAAAATCTAACCCTAACCCTAAAGCTAAACAAAACCCGTAAACTTAGCTCTAACCCTAAACACAACCTTAACACTAACCTAAAAACAAACCCAAACCTTAGCCATAACCCTAACCCTCAACCTCTCTTAAACTTCACCCTATCCCTACCCTAAAGCTAACCCTAACTTTAACCCTAACCTTAACCTTGGCCCACTTGTGACCCTAAACATAACCCTTAGTATATCTCTGACCCTAACCCTCGTCCTAAACCTAATCCTAAGAGTGACCCTAACACTAACCTAACCTTAACCTAACTTTAAGCCTATCATAAACTTAAACCTAACCCTAACCCCTAACCCTAACTCTAACCCTAACCTTAGCCCTAAACCTAACCCTAATCCTAACACTTACACAAAACCCTCACCTTAACTGTAATCGTAACTCTAAATCTAACCGTAACCCTAAACTTGACCCTAAGTACAACCCTATCCTAAACCTAACTGAAACACTAACCCCTAACCCTAACTCTAACCCAAATCCTTAGCCTAAACCTAATCGAAACCCTTAACATAACCTTAACCAGTAAATATAACTCAAACCCTTACCCTAAGCCGAACCCTCACCCTTAACCAAAATTTCACACTAACCATAACCCTAAACCTACCCTAACTTCATTCAAACCCTAACCCTAACCAAAATTAACACTAATACTAAACATAACCCTAAACCTCAACCTGAACCTAACCTAACCCTGACCCGAACCTGAACCCTAACCGCAACCCTAAACCTCATGCTTAACATAAACTTCACCCTAACACTAACCCTAAAACTAAACGTAACACTAAATCTCCCCCAACCCTGACCCTAGCCCTAAACCTAACCATAAACCTAAGCCGAAACTTAACTCTAACCCTGACCCCAAATCTAACTCTAACCCTATTCCTAACGCTAAAACTTACCCTACACACTCAGCTTCAATGGAAACCCAGCAATAACCCTCACCCTAAAATCAAAACCTAACCCCAAACCTTAACCTAACCCTATCCCTAACCTTCACCTAGTCCTAAACTTAACAAGACTTAACCCTAACACTTAACCTAACCCTAAATCGAAACCTAACCTTAACCCTAAACTTCATCCTAAACTTAACCCTAACCCTAACCACTAACTCTAACCCTCAGCTCAACTCTCACCCTTAACTTCAACTTCACCCTAAACCTAACCCTAAACCAAAACCTAACCCTAACCCTAAACCTAACCCTATACCTGACCCTAATATTTACCCAAACACCTAAACCTAACCCTAACACTAAACCTACCCCTAAAGCTACCCCTAACCTTAAGTCAAACACCAAACCCTAACCCTTACCCTAACCCTCATCCTTGACCTATTTTTACCCAAAACCTAAGCCGAACCCTAAACCTAAAACTAAACCAAACCGTAAACAATCCCCTAAATCTAGGCCTAACCCTAAACCTAACCCTAACCCTACCCCTAACCGTAACACCGTAAAACATCAGCTTAATTGTGAACCTAACACTAACACTCACACGATCCCCTAACCCTTTTCCTAACCCTAACGCTATCCTTCATCCTAGCCCTAACACTTAGCTAAACCTGACTCTTCCTCTAACTCTAAAATTAACCCTAACCTTAACTCTGCCTTAAACTTAACCCTAAACCTAACAATAACTCTAAACCTGATGCTAACCCTAAGCCTAATTCCTAGCACTAATTCTTACTCTAAACCTAACCCTAACAACCCTAACCTAGCCCTACCATTTACCGTAAACCTAGCCTTAACCCTAACCTTGCCCAAATCCTAAACCTAAACCCTTTACCGAACTCTAACACCAACCTTAACCCTAATCTAACCTTAACCCTAACCCTGACTATTAACGGAAACTTCACCCTAAACCTAAGGCTAACTACAACTCTAACGCTAACCATAACAATTACCATAACCCTCACCTTAAGTGTAAACCTAACCCTAACCCTCTCCCTAACCCTTAACCGTATCCCCAACCCTAAACATAATGTTATCTCCGAACTTATCCCTAAACCTAACCCTAATACGAACAGTAACCCTAATCTAACCCTAATCCTAATATTAACCCTAAACGCAACCCTACCCTAATCATAAACCTAACCCTAACACCCTAAACTTAACGTCTAACACTATCTATACTCCTAAACCTATTTCTAACTTTCGCCCTTAACCTAAACTTCACACTAACCCTGAACCTAAACCTAACGCTAACCCTAAACATAAGCCCTAACCCTAACCGAACCCTAAACCTAACCTTAACACTAACCTGAACACAAACCCAAACTCTAGCCCTAACCATAAAAATAACCTTAACCCTAACCTAAACTTCATCCAAACCCTAACCCTATCCTGCAACCTAAACCCAACCCAAACCCTTACCTTAAACCTAACCCTAACCATAACGCTAGTCCCTCTCTAACCCTAAATTTAACCCTTACAACAGCTCTGAAACTAAACCTAAACATAATCCTGATCCTAACCCTAATTCTAACCTTGACCCTAAATAGAACACTAACTCTAATCCTAAACCTGGACATAAAGCTAACTCTTATCCTACACCTAACCCTAACTCTGAATCTAAACCTAACTCGAACTCTAACCCTAATCATAACACTTACCCTAAACCCTCACCTTAGCTGTAAAACTAACCGTAACCCTCACTCTAACTCCTAACAGTATCCTTCCACCCTAACCCTAATTCTAACCCTAGCCCTAAGCAGAACACTAACCTGAAACCCCTAAGCCCTAACGATAACACTAACCCTAACCCAATCCCTAACCTCTAAGACCAAAGCCTAACCCAAACATTAACCCTAACTCTAACTCTAACCCGAAAACTAATTAGAAACCTAACCCTAAGCCTAACCCTAAACTAAACCTAACCATGACCGGAACCACAATGCCTAACCTGTACCCTCACTCAAACCCTAACCCTAAACTACACCTCTAACCTCTGACACCTTACCATAACCATAATCCTAAACCTACCCAACCCTAACCCTAAATCTAACCCTCACCCCAACCACAATGCCTAACACAAATCGTAACCCTAACTCTTATACCTAAGTCTAACCTAAAATCTAACCCTAACCCTAAAGCTAAACAAAACCCGTAAACTTAGCTCTAACCCTAAACACAACCTTAACACTAACCTAAAAACAAACCCAAACCTTAGCCATAACCCTAACCCTCAACCTCTCTTAAACTTCACCCTATCCCTAACCTAAAGCTAACCCTAACTTTAACCCTAACCTTAACCTTGGCCCACTTGTGACCCTAAACATAACCCTTAGTATATCTCTGACCCTAACCCTCGCCCTAAACCTAATCCTAATCCTAACACTGACCCTAACACTAACCTTACCTTAACCTAACTTGAAGCCTATCATAAACTTAAACCTAACCCTAACCCCTAACCCTAACTCTAACCCTAACCCTAGCCCTAACCCTAACCCTAATCCTAACACTTACCCAAAACCCTCACCTTAACTGTAATCGTAACTCTAAATCTAACCGTAACCCTAAACTTGACCCTAAGTACAACCCTATCCTAAACCTAACTGAAACACTAACCCCTAACCCTAACTCTAACCCAAATCCTTAGCCTAAACCTAATCGAAACCCTTAACATAACCTTAACCAGTAAATATAACTCAAACCCTTACCCTAAGCCGAACCCTCACCCTTAACCAAAATTTCACACTAACCATAACCCTAAACCTTCCCTAACTTCATTCAAACCCTAACCCTAACCAAAATTAACACTGATACTAAACATAACCCTAAACCTCAACCTGAACCTAACCTAACCCTGACCCGAACCTGAACCCTAACCGCAACCCTAAACCTCATGCTTAACATAAACTTCACCCTAACACTAACCCTAAAACTAAACGTAACACTAAATCTCCCCCAACCCTGACCCTAGCCCTAAACCTAACCATAAACCTAACCCGAAGCTAAACTCTAACCCTGACCCCAAATCTAACTCTAACCCTATTCCTAACGCTAAAACTTACCCTACACACTCAGCTTCAATGGAAACCCAGCAATAACCCTCACCCTAAAATCAAAACCTAACCCCAAACCTTAACCTAACCCTATCCCTAACCTTCACCTAGTCCTAAACTTAACAAGACTTAACCCTAACACTTAACCTAACCCTAAATCGAAACCTAACCTTAACCCTAAACTTCATCCTAAACTTAATCCTAACCCTAACCACTAACTCTAACCCTCAGCTCAACTCTCACCCTGAACTTCAGCTTCACCCTAAACCTAACCCTAAACCAAAACCTAACCCTAAACCTAAACCTAACCCTATACCTGACCCTAATATTTACCCAAACACCTAAACCTAACCCTAACACTAAACCTACCCCTAAAGCTACCCCTAACCTTAACTCAAACACCAAACCCTAACCCTTACCCTAACCCTCATCCTTGACCTATTTTTACCCAAAACCTAAGCCGAACCCTAAACCTAAAACTAAACCAAACCGTAAACAATCCCCTAAATCTAGGCCTAACCCTAAACCTAACCCTAACCCTACCCCTAACCGTAACACCGTAAAACATCAGCTTAATTGTGAACCTAACACTAACACTCACACGATCCCCTAACCCTTTTCCTAACCCTAACGCTATCCTTCATCCTAGCCCTAACACTTACCTAAACCTGACTCTTCCTCTAACCCTAAAATTAACCCTAACCTTAACTCTGCCTTAAACTTAACCCTAAACCTAACAATAACTCTAAACCTGATGCTAACCCTAAGCCTAATTCCTAGCACTAATTCTTACTCTAAACCTAACCCTAACAACCCTAACCTAGCCCTACCATTTACCGTAAACCTAGCCTTAACCCTAACCTTGCCCAAATCCTAAACCTAAACCTATACCGAACTCTAACACCAACCTTAACCCTAATCTAACCTTAACCCTAACCCTGACTATTAAGGGAAACTTCACCCTAAACCTAAGGCTAACTCCAACTCTAACGCTAACCATAACAATTACCATAACCCTCACCTTAAGTGTAAACCTAACCCTAACCCTCTCCCTAACCCTTAACCGTATCCCCAACCCTAAACATAATGTTATCTCCAAACTTATCCCTAAACCTAACCCTAATACGAACAGTAACCCTAATCTAACCCTAATCCTAATATTAACCCTAAACTCAACCCTACCCTAACCATAAACCTAACCCTAACACCCTAAACTTAACGTCTAACACTATCTATGCTCCTAAACCTATTTCTAACTTTCGCCCTTAACCTAAACTTCACACTAACCCTGAACCTAAACCTAACGCTAACCCTAAACATAAGCCCTAACCCTAACCGAACCCTAAACCTAACCTTAACACTAACCTGAACACAAACCCAAACTCTAGGCCTAACCATAAAAATAACCTTAACCCTAACCTAAACTTCATCCAAACCCTAACCCTAACCTTCAACCTAAACCCAACCCAAACCCTTACCTTAAACCTAACCCTAACCATAACGCTAGTCCCTCTCTAACCCTTAATTTAACCCTTACAACAGCTCTGGAACTAAACCTAAACATAATCCTGATCCTAACCCTAATTCTAACCTTGACCCTAAATAGAACACTAACTCTAATCGTAAACCTGGACATAAAGCTAACTCTTATCCTACACCTAACCCTAACTCTGAATCTAAACCTAACTCTAACTCTAACCCTAATCATAACACTAACCCTAAACCCTCACCTTAGCTGTAAAACTAACCGTAACCCTCACTCTAACTCCTAACAGTATCCTTCCACCCTAACCCTAATGCTAACCCTAGCCCTAAGCAGAACACTAACCTGAAACCCCTAAGCCCTAACGATAACACTAACCCTAACCCAAACCCTAACCCCTAAGACCAAAGCCTAACCCAAACATTAACCCTAACTCTAACTCTAACCCGAAAACTAATTAGAAACCTAACCCTAACCCTAACCCTAACCCTAAACTAAACCTAACCATGACCGGAACCACAATGCCTAACCTGTACCCTCACTCAAACCCTAACCCTAAACTACACCTCTAACCTCTGACACCTTACCATAACCATAATCCTAAACCTACCCAACCCTAACCCTAAATCTAACCCTCACCCCAACCACAATGCCTAACACAAATCGTAACCCTAACTGTTATACCTAAGTCTAACCTAAAATCTAACCCTAACCCTAAAGCTAAACAAAACCCGTAAACTTAGCTCTAACCCTAAACACAACCTTAACACTAACCTAAAAACAAACCCAAACCTTAGCCATAACCCTAACCCTCAACCTCTCTTAAACTTCACCCTATCCCTAACCTAAAGCTAACCCTAATTTTAACCCTAACCTTAACCTTGGCCCACTTGTGACCCTAAACATAACCCTTAGTATATCTCTGACCCTAACCCTCGCCCTAAACCTAATCCTAATCCTAACACTGACCCTAACACTAACCTTACCTTAACCTAACTTGAAGCCTATCATAAACTTAAACCTAACCCTAACCCCTAACCCTAACTCTAACCCTAACCCTAGCCCTAACCCTAACCCTAATCCTAACACTTACCCAAAACCCTCACCTTAACTGTAATCGTAACTCTAAATCTAACCGTAACCCTAAACTTGACCCTAAGTACAACCCTATCCTAAACCTAACTGAAACACTAACCCCTAACCCTAACTCTAACCCAAATCCTTAGCCTAAACCTAATCGAAACCCTTAACATAACCTTAACCAGTAAATATAACTCAAACCCTTACCCTAAGCCGAACCCTCACCCTTAACCAAAATTTCACACTAACCATAACCCTAAACCTACCCTAACTTCATTCAAACCCTAACCCTAACCAAAATTAACACTGATACTAAACATAACCCTAAACCTCAACCTGAACCTAACCTAACCCTGACCCGAACCTGAACCCTAACCGCAACCCTAAACCTCATGCTTAACATAAACTTCACCCTAACACTAACCCTAAAACTAAACGTAACACTAAATCTCCCCCAACCCTGACCCTAGCCCGAAACCTAACCATAAACCTAACCCGAAACTTAACTCTAACCCTGACCCCAAATCTAACTCTAACCCTATTCCTAACGCTAAAACTTACCCTACACACTCAGCTTCAATGGAAACCCAGCAATAACCCTCACCCTAAAATCAAAACCTAACCCCAAACCTTAACCTAACCCTATCCCTAACCTTCACCTAGTCCTAAACTTAACAACACTTAACCCTAACACTTAACCTAACCCTAAATCGAAACCTAACCTTAACCCTAAACTTCATCCTAAACTTAACCCTAACCCTAACCACTAACTCTAACCCTCAGCTCAACTCTCACCCTGAACTTCAGCTTCACCCTAAACCTAACCCTAAACCAAAACCTAACCCTAACCCTAAACCTAACCCTATACCTGACCCTAATATTTACCCAAACACCTAAACCTAACCCTAACACTAAACCTACCCCTAAAGCTACCCCTAACCTTAAGTCAAACACCAAACCCTAACCCTTACCCTAACCCTCATCCTTGACCTATTTTTACCCAAAACCTAAGCCGAACCCTAAACCTAAAACTAAACCAAACCGTAAACAATCCCCTAAATCTAGGCCTAACCCTAAACCTAACCCTAACCCTACCCCTAACCGTAACACCGTAAAACATCAGCTTAATTGTGAACCTAACACTAACACTCACACGATCCCCTAACCCTTTTCCTAACCCTAACGCTATCCTTCATCCTAGCCCTAACACTTACCTAAACCTGACTCTTCCTCTAACCCTAAAATTAACCCTAACCTTAACTCTGCCTTAAACTTAACCCTAAACCTAACAATAACTCTAAACCTGATGCTAACCCTAAGCCTAATTCCTAGCACTAATTCTTACTCTAAACCTAACCCTAACAACCCTAACCTAGCCCTACCATTTACCGTAAACCTAGCCTTAACCCTAACCTTGCCCAAATCCTAAACCTAAACCTATACCGAACTCTAACACCAACCTTAACCCTAATCTAACCTTAACCCTAACCCTGACTATTAAGGGAAACTTCACCCTAAACCTAAGGCTAACTCCAACTCTAACGCTAACCATAACAATTACCATAACCCTCACCTTAAGTGTAAACCTAACCCTAACCCTCTCCCTAACCCTTAACCGTATCCCCAACCCTAAACATAATGTTATCTCCAAACTTATCCCTAAACCTAACCCTAATACGAACAGTAACCCTAATCTAACCCTAATCCTAATATTAACCCTAAACTCAACCCTACCCTAACCATAAACCTAACCCTAACACCCTAAACTTAACGTCTAACACTATCTATGCTCCTAAACCTATTTCTAACTTTCGCCCTTAACCTAAACTTCACACTAACCCTGAACCTAAACCTAACGCTAACCCTAAACATAAGCCCTAACCCTAACCGAACCCTAAACCTAACCTTAACACTAACCTGAACACAAACCCAAACTCTAGGCCTAACCATAAAAATAACCTTAACCCTAACCTAAACTTCATCCAAACCCTAACCCTAACCTTCAACCTAAACCCAACCCAAACCCTTACCTTAAACCTAACCCTAACCATAACGCTAGTCCCTCTCTAACCCTAAATTTAACCCTTACAACAGCTCTGGAACTAAACCTAAACATAATCCTGATCCTAACCCTAATTCTAACCTTGACCCTAAATAGAACACTAACTCTAATCCTAAACCTGGACATAAAGCTAACTCTTATCCTACACCTAACTCTAACTCTGAATCTAAACCTAACTCTAACTCTAACCCTAATCATAACACTTACCCTAAACCCTCACCTTAGCTGTAAAACTAACCGTAACCCTCACTCTAACTCCTAACAGTATCCTTCCACCCTAACCCTAATGCTAACCCTAGCACTAAGCAGAACACTAACCTGAAAGCCCTAAGCCCTAACGATAACACTAACCCTAACCCAAACCCTAACCCCTAAGACCAAAGCCTAACCCAAACATTAACCCTAACTCTAACTCTAACCCGAAAACTATTTAGAAACCTTGACCTAACCCTAACCCTAACCCTAACCCTAAACTAAACCTAACCATGACCGGAACCACAATGCCTAACCTGTACCCTCACTCAAACCCTAACCCTAAACTACACCTCTAACCTCTGACAACTTACCATAACCATAATCCTAAACCTACCCAACCCTAACCCTAAATCTAACCCTCACCCCAACCACAATGCCTAACACAAATCGTAACCCTAACTGTTATACCTAAGTCTAACCTAAAATCTAACCCTAACCCTAAAGCTAAACAAAACCCGGAAACTTAGCTCTAACCCTAAACACAACCTTAACACTAACCTAAAAACAAACCCAAACCTTAGCCATAACCCTAACCCTCAACCTCTCTTAAACTTCACCCTATCCCTAACCTAAAGCTAACCCTAACTTTAACCCTAACCTTAACCTTGGCCCACTTGTGACCCTAAACATAACCCTTAGTATATCTCTGACCCTAACCCTCGCCCTAAACCTAATCCTAATCCTAACACTGACCCTAACACTAACCTTACCTTAACCTAACTTGAAGCCTATCATAAACTTAAACCTAACCCTAACCCCTAACCCTAACTCTAACCCTAACCCTAGCCCTAACCCTAACCCTAATCCTAACACTTACCCAAAACCCTCACCTTAACTGTAATCGTAACTCTAAATCTAACCGTAACCCTAAACTTGACCCTAAGTACAACCCTATCCTAAACCTAACTGAAACACTAACCCCTAACCCTAACTCTAACCCAAATCCTTAGCCTAAACCTAATCGAAACCCTTAACATAACCTTAACCAGTAAATATAACTCAAACCCTTACCCTAAGCCGAACCCTCACCCTTAACCAAAATTTCACACTAACCATAACCCTAAACCTACCCTAACTTCATTCAAACCCTAACCCTAACCAAAATTAACACTAATACTAAACATAACCCTAAACCTCAACCTGAACCTAACCTAACCCTGACCCGAACCTGAACCCTAACCGCAACCCTAAACCTCATGCTTAACATAAACTTCACCCTAACACTAACCCTAAAACTAAACGTAACACTAAATCTACCCCAACCCTGACCCTAGCCCGAAACCTAACCATAAACCTAACCCGAAACTTAACTCTAACCCTGACCCCAAATCTAACTCTAACCCTATTCCTAACGCTAAAACTTACCCTACACACTCAGCTTCAATGGAAACCCAGCAATAACCCTCACCCTAAAATCAAAACCTAACCCCAAAGCTTAACCTAACCCTATCCCTAACCTTCACCTAGTCCTAAACTTAACAAGACTTAACCCTAACACTTAACCTAACCCTAAATCGAAACCTAACCTTAACCCTAAACTTCATCCTAAACTTAACCCTAACCCTAACCACTAACTCTAACCCTCAGCTCAACTCTCACCCTGAACTTCAGCTTCACCCTAAACCTAACTCTAAACCAAAACCTAACCCTAACCCTAAACCTAACCCTATACCTGACCCTAAAATTTACCCAAACACCTAAACCTAACCCTAACACTAAACCTACCCCTAAAGCTACCCCTAACCTTAAGTCAAACACCAAACCCTAACCCTTACCCTAACCCTCATCCTTGACCTATTTTTACCCAAAACCTAAGCCGAACCCTAAACCTAAAACTAAACCAAACCGTAAACAATCCCCTAAATCTAGGCCTAACCCTAAACCTAACCCTAACCCTACCCCTAACCGTAACACCGTAAAACATCAGCTTAATTGTGAACCTAACACTAACACTCACACGATCCCCTAACCCTTTTCCTAACCCTAACGCTATCCTTCATCCTAGCCCTAACACTTACCTAAACCTGACTCTTCCTCTAACCCTAAAATTAACCCTAACCTTAACTCTGCCTTAAACTTAACCCTAAACCTAACAATAACTCTAAACCTGATGCTAACCCTAAGCCTAATTCCTAGCACTAATTCTTACTCTAAACCTAACCCTAACAACCCTAACCTAGCCCTACCATTTACCGTAAACCTAGCCTTAACCCTAACCTTGCCCAAATCCTAAACCTAAACCCTTTACCGAACTCTAACACCAACCTTAACCCTAATCTAACCTTAACCCTAACCCTGACTATTAACGGAAACTTCACCCTAAACCTAAGGCTAACTCCAACTCTAACGCTAACCATAACAATTACCATAACCCTCACCTTAAGTGTAAACCTAACCCTAACCCTCTCCCTAACCCTGAACCGTATCCCCAACCCTAAACATAATGTTATCTCCAAACTTATCCCTAAACCTAACCCTAATACGAACAGTAACCCTAATCTAACCCTAATCCTAATATTAACCCTAAACTCAACCCTACCCTAACCATAAACCTAACCCTAACACCCTAAACTTAACGTCTAACACTATCTATACTCCTAAACCTATTTCTAACTTTCGCCCTTAACCTAAACTTCACACTAACCCTGAACCTAAACCTAACGCTAACCCTAAACATAAGCCCTAACCCTAACCGAACCCTAAACCTAACCTTAACACTAACCTGAACACAAACCCAAACTCTAGGCCTAACCATAAAAATAACCTTAACCCTAACCTAAACTTCATCCAAACCCTAACCCTAACCTTCAACCTAAACCCAACCCAAACCCTTCCCTTAAACCTAACCCTAACCATAACGCTAGTCCCTCTCTAACCCTAAATTTAACCCTTACAACAGCTCTGGAACTAAACCTAAACAGAATCCTGATCCTAACCCTAATTCTAACCTTGACCCTAAATAGAACACTAACTCTAATCCTAAACCTGGACATAAAGCTAACTCTTATCCTACACCTAACTCTAACTCTGAATCTAAACCTAACTCTAACTCTAACCCTAATCATAACACTTACCCTAAACCCTCACCTTAGCTGTAAAACTAACCGTAACCCTCACTCTAACTCCTAACAGTATCCTTCCACCCTAACCCTAATGCTAACCCTAGCCCTAAGCAGAACACTAACCTGAAACCCCTAAGCCCTAACGATAACACTAACCCTAACCCAAACCCTAACCCCTAAGACCAAAGCCTAACCCAAACATTAACCCTAACTCTAACTCTAACCCGAAAACTAATTAGAAACCTAACCCTAACCCTAACCCTAACCCTAAAGTAAACCTAACCATGACCGGAACCACAATGCCTAACCTGTACCCTCACTCAAACCCTAACCCTAAACTACACCTCTAACCTCTGACACCTTACCATAACCATAATCCTAAACCTACCCAACCCTAACCCTAAATCTAACCCTCACCCCAACCACAATGCCTAACACAAATCGTAACCCTAACTGTTATACCTAAGTCTAACCTAAAATCTAACCCTAACCCTAAAGCTAAACAAAACCCGGAAACTTAGCTCTAACCCTAAACACAACCTTAACACTAACCTAAAAACAAACCCAAACCTTAGCCATAACCCTAACCCTCAACCTCTCTTAAACTTCACCCTATCCCTAACCTAAAGCTAACCCTAACTTTAACCCTAACCTTAACCTTGGCCCACTTGTGACCCTAAACATAACCCTTAGTATATCTCTGACCCTAACCCTCGCCCTAAACCTAATCCTAATCCTAACACTGACCCTAACACTAACCTTACCTTAACCTAACTTGAAGCCTATCATAAACTTAAACCTAACTCTAACCCCTAACCCTAACTCTAACCCTAACCCTAGCCCTAACCCTAACCCTAATCCTAACACTTACCCAAAACCCTCACCTTAACTGTAATCGTAACTCTAAATCTAACCGTAACCCTAAACTTGACCCTAAGTACAACCCTATCCTAAACCTAACTGAAACACTAACCCCTAACCCTAACTCTAACCCAAATCCTTAGCCTAAACCTAATCGAAACCCTTAACATAACCTTAACCAGTAAATATAACTCAAACCCTTACCCTAAGCCGAACCCTCACCCTTAACCAAAATTTCACACTAACCATAACCCTAAACCTACCCTAACTTCATTCAAACCCTAACCCTAACCAAAATTAACACTGATACTAAACATAACCCTAAACCTCAACCTGAACCTAACCTAACCCTGACCCGAACCTGAACCCTAACCGCAACCCTAAACCTCATGCTTAACATAAACTTCACCCTAACACTAACCCTAAAACTAAACGTAACACTAAATCTCCCCCAACCCTGACCCTAGCCCGAAACCTAACCATAAACCTAACCCGAAACTTAACTCTAACCCTGACCCCAAATCTAACTCTAACCCTATTCCTAACGCTAAAACTTACCCTACACACTCAGCTTCAATGGAAACCCAGCAATAACCCTCACCCTAAAATCAAAACCTAACCCCAAACCTTAACCTAACCCTATCCCTAACCTTCACCTAGTCCTAAACTTAACAAGACTTAACCCTAACACTTAACCTAACCCTAAATCGAAACCTAACCTTAACCCTAAACTTCATCCTAAACTTAACCCTAACCCTAACCACTAACTCTAACCCTCAGCTCAACTCTCACCCTGAACTTCAGCTTCACCCTAAACCTAACCCTAAACCAAAACCTAACCCTAACCCTAAACCTAACCCTATACCTGACCCTAATATTTACCCAAACACCTAAACCTAACCCTAACACTAAACCTACCCCTAAAGCTACCCCTAACCTTAAGTCAAACACCAAACCCTAACCCTTACCCTAACCCTCATCCTTGACCTATTTTTACCCAAAACCTAAGCCGAACCCTAAACCTAAAACTAAACCAAACCGTAAACAATCCCCTAAATCTAGGCCTAACCCTAAACCTAACCCTAACCCTACCCCTAACCGTAACACCGTAAAACATCAGCTTAATTGTGAACCTAACACTAACACTCACACGATCCCCTAACCCTTTTCCTAACCCTAACGCTATCCTTCATCCTAGCCCTAACACTTACCTAAACCTGACTCTTCCTCTAACCCTAAAATTAACCCTAACCTTAACTCTGCCTTAAACTTAACCCTAAACCTAACAATAACTCTAAACCTGATGCTAACCCTAAGCCTAATTCCTAGCACTAATTCTTACTCTAAACCTAACCCTAACAACCCTAACCTAGCCCTACCATTTACCGTAAACCTAGCCTTAACCCTAACCTTGCCCAAATCCTAAACCTAAACCTATACCGAACTCTAACACCAACCTTAACCCTAATCTAACCTTAACCCTAACCCTGACTATTAAGGGAAACTTCACCCTAAACCTAAGGCTAACTCCAACTCTAACGCTAACCATAACAATTACCATAACCCTCACCTTAAGTGTAAACCTAACCCTAACCCTCTCCCTAACCCTTAACCGTATCCCCAACCCTAAACATAATGTTATCTCCAAACTTATCCCTAAACCTAACCCTAATACGAACAGTAACCCTAATCTAACCCTAATCCTAATATTAACCCTAAACTCAACCCTACCCTAACCATAAACCTAACCCTAACACCCTAAACTTAACGTCTAACACTATCTATACTCCTAAACCTATTTCTAACTTTCGCCCTTAACCTAAACTTCACACTAACCCTGAACCTAAACCTAACGCTAACCCTAAACATAAGCCCTAACCCTAACCGAACCCTAAACCTAACCTTAACACTAACCTGAACACAAACCCAAACTCTAGCCCTAACCATAAAAATAACCTTAACCCTAACCTAAACTTCATCCAAACCCTAACCCTAACCTTCAACCTAAACCCAACCCAAACCCTTACCTTAAACCTAACCCTAACCATAACGCTAGTCCCTCTCTAACCCTAAATTTAACCCTTACAACAGCTCTGGAACTAAACCTAAACATAATCCTGATCCTAACCCTAATTCTAACCTTGACCCTAAATAGAACACTAACTCTAATCCTAAACCTGGACATAAAGCTAACTCTTATCCTACATCTAACCCTAACTCTGAATCTAAACCTAACTCTAACTCTAACCCTAATCATAACACTTACCCTAAACCCTCACCTTAGCTGTAAAACTAACCGTAACCCTCACTCTAACTCCTAACAGTATCCTTCCACCCTAACCCTAATGCTAAACCTAGCCCTAAGCAGAACACTAACCTGAAACCCCTAAGCCCTAACGATAACACTAACCCTAACCCAAACCCTAACCCCTAAGACCAAAGCCTAACCCAAACATTAACCCTAACTCTAACTCTAACCCGAAAACTAATTAGAAACCTAACCCTAACCCTAACCCTAACCCTAACCCTAAACTAAACCTAACCATGACCGGAACCACAATGCCTAACATGTACCCTCACTCAAACCCTAACCCTAAACTACACCTCTAACCTCTGACACCTTACCATAACCATAATCCTAAACCTACCCAACCCTAACCCTAAATCTAACCCTCACCCCAACCACAATGCCTAACACAAATCGTAACCCTAACTGTTATACCCAAGTCTAACCTAAAATCTAACCCTAACCCTAAAGCTAAACAAAACCCGTAAACTTAGCTCTAACCCTAAACACAACCTTAACACTAACCTAAAAACAAACCCAAACCTTAGCCATAACCCTAACCCTCAACCTCTCTTAAACTTCACCCTATCCCTAACCTAAAGCTAACCCTAACTTTAACCCTAACCTTAACCTTGGCCTACTTGTGACCCTAAACATAACCCTTAGTATATCTCTGACCCTAACCCTCGCCCTAAACCTAATCCTAACACTGACCCTAACACTAACCTTACCTTAACCTAACTTGAAGCCTATCATAAACTTAAACCTAACCCTAACCCCTAACCCTAACTCTAAACCTAACCCTAGCCCTAACCCTAACCCTAATCCTAACACTTACCCAAAACCCTCACCTTAACTGTAATCGTAACTCTAAATCTAACCGTAACCCTAAACTTGACCCTAAGTACAACCCTATCCTAAACCTAACTGAAACACTAACCCCTAACCCTAACTCTAACCCAAATCCTTAGCCTAAACCTAATCGAAACCCTTAACATAACCTTAACCAGTAAATATAACTCAAACCCTTACCCTAAGCCGAACCCTCACCCTTAACCAAAATTTCACACTAACCATAACCCTAAACCTACCCTAACTTCATTCAAACCCTAACCCTAACCAAAATTAACACTGATACTAAACATAACCCTAAACCTCAACCTGAACCTAACCTAACCCTGACCCGAACCTGAACCCTAACCGCAACCCTAAACCTCATGCTTAACATAAACTTCACCCTAACACTAACCCTAAAACTAAACGTAACACTAAATCTCCCCCAACCCTGACCCTAGCCCTAAACCTAACCATAAACCTAACCCGAAACTTAACTCTAACCCTGACCCCAAATCTAACTCTAACCCTATTCCTAACGCTAAAACTTACCCTACACACTCAGCTTCAATGGAAACCCAGCAATAACCCTCACCCTAAAATCAAAAGCTAACCCCAAACCTTAACCTAACCCTAACCCTAACCTTCACCTAGTCCTAAACTTAACAAGACTTAACCCTAACACTTAACCTAACCCTAAATCGAAACCTAACCTTAACCCTAAACTTCATCCTAAACTTAACCCTAACCCTAACCACTAACTCTAACCCTCAGCTCAACTCTCACCCTGAACTTCAGCTTCACCCTAAACCTAACCCTAAACCAAAACCTAACCCTAACCCTAAACCTAACCCTATACCTGACCCTAATATTTACCCAAACACCTAAACCTAACCCTAACACTAAACCTACCCCTAAAGCTACCCCTAACCTTAAGTCAAACACCAAACCCTAACCCTTACCCTAACCCTCATCCTTGACCTATTTTTACCCAAAACCTAAGCCGAACCCTAAACCTAAAACTAAACCAAACCGTAAACAATCCCCTAAATCTAGGCCTAACCCTAAACCTAACCCTAACCCTACCCCTAACCGTAACACCGTAAAACATCAGCTTAATTGTGAACCTAACACTAACACTCACACGATCCCCTAACCCTTTTCCTAACCCTAACGCTATCCTTCATCCTAGCCCTAACACTTAGCTAAACCTGACTCTTCCTCTAACCCTAAAATTAACCCTAACCTTAGCTCTGCCTTAAACTTAACCCTAAACCTAACAATAACTCTAAACCTGATGCTAACCCTAAGCCTAATTCCTAGCACTAATTCTTACTCTAAACCTAACCCTAACAACCCTAACCTAGCCCTACCATTTACCGTAAACCTAGCCTTAACCCTAACCTTGCCCAAATCCTAAACCTAAACCTATACCGAACTCTAACACCAACCTTAACCCTAATCTAACCTTAACCCTAACCCTGACTATTAAGGGAAACTTCACCCTAAACCTAAGGCTAACTCCAACTCTAACGCTAACCATAACAATTACCATAACCCTCACCTTAAGTGTAAACCTAACCCTAACCCTCTCCCTAACCCTTAACCGTATCCCCAACCCTAAACATAATGTTATCTCCAAACTTATCCCTAAACCTAACCCTAATACGAACAGTAACCCTAATCTAACCCTAATCCTAATATTAACCCTAAACTCAACCCTACCCTAACCATAAACCTAACCCTAACACCCTAAACTTAACGTCTAACACTATCTATGCTCCTAAACCTATTTCTAACTTTCGCCCTTAACCTAAACTTCACACTAACCCTGAACCTAAACCTAACGCTAACCCTAAACATAAGCCCTAACCCTAACCGAACCCTAAACCTAACCTTAACACTAACCTGAACACAAACCCAAACTCTAGGCCTAACCATAAAAATAACCTTAACCCTAACCTAAACTTCATCCAAACCCTAACCCTAACCTTCAACCTAAACCCAACCCAAACCCTTACCTTAAACCTAACCCTAACCATAACGCTAGTCCCTCTCTAACCCTAAATTTAACCCTTACAACAGCTCTGGAACTAAACCTAAACAGAATCCTGATCCTAACCCTAATTCTAACCTTGACCCTAAATAGAACACTAACTCTAATCCTAAACCTGGACATAAAGCTAACTCTTATCCTACACCTAACCCTAACTCTGAATCTAAACCTAACTCTAACTCTAACCCTAATCATAACACTTACCCTAAACCCTCACCTTAGCTGTAAAACTAACCGTAACCCTCACTCTAACTCCTAACAGTATCCTTCCACCCTAACCCTAATGCTAACCCTAGCCCTAAGCAGAACACTAACCTGAAACCCCTAAGCCCTAACGATAACACTAACCCTAACCCAAACCCTAACCCCTAAGACCAAAGCCTAACCCAAACATTAACCCTAACTCTAACTCTAACCCGAAAACTAATTAGAAACCTAACCCTAACCCTAACCCTAACCCTAAACTAAACCTAACCATGACCGGAACCACAATGCCTAACCTGTACCCTCACTCAAACCCTAACCCTAAACTACACCTCTAACCTCTGACACCTTACCATAACCATAATCCTAAACCTACCCAACCCTAACCCTAAATCTAACCCTCACCCCAACCACAATGCCTAACACAAATCGTAACCCTAACTCTTATACCTAAGTCTAACCTAAAATCTAACCCTAACCCTAAAGCTAAACAAAACCCGTAAACTTAGCTCTAACCCTAAACACAACCTTAACACTAACCTAAAAACAAACCCAAACCTTAGCCATAACCCTAACCCTCAACCTCTCTTAAACTTCACCCTATCCCTAACCTAAAGCTAACCCTAACTTTAACCCTAACCTTAACCTTGGCCCACTTGTGACCCTAAACATAACCCTTAGTATATCTCTGACCCTAACCCTCGCCCTAAACCTAATCCTAATCCTAACACTGACCCTAACACTAACCTTACCTTAACCTAACTTGAAGCCTATCATAAACTTAAACCTAACCCTAAACCCTAACCCTAACTCTAACCCTAACCCTAACCCTAACCCTAATCCTAACACTTACCCAAAACCCTCACCTTAACTGTAATCGTAACTCTAAATCTAACCGTAACCCTAAACTTGACCCTAAGTACAACCCTATCCTAAACCTAACTGAAACACTAACCCCTAACCCTAACTCTAACCCAAATCCTTAGCCTAAACCTAATCGAAACCCTTAACATAACCTTAACCAGTAAATATAACTCAAACCCTTACCCTAAGCCGAACCCTCACCCTTAACCAAAATTTCACACTAACCATAACCCTAAACCTACCCTAACTTCATTCAAACCCTAACCCTAACCAAAATTAACACTGATACTAAACATAACCCTAAACCTCAACCTGAACCTAACCTAACCCTGACCCGAACCTGAACCCTAACCGCAACCCTAAACCTCATGCTTAACATAAACTTCACTCTAACACTAACCCTAAAACTAAACGTAACACTAAATCTCCCCCAACCCTGACCCTAGCCCTAAACCTAACCATAAACCTAACCCGAAACTTAACTCTAACCCTGACCCCAAATCTAACTCTAACCCTATTCCTAACGCTAAAACTTACCCTACACACTCAGCTTCAATGGAAACCCAGCAATAACCCTCACCCTAAAATCAAAACCTAACCCCAAACCTTAACCTAACCCTATCCCTAACCTTCACCTAGTCCTAAACTTAACGAGACTTAACCCTAACACTTAACCTAACCCTAAATCGAAACCTAACCTTAACCCTAAACTTCATCCTAAACTTAACCCTAACCCTAACCACTAACTCTAACCCTCAGCTCAACTCTCACCCTGAACTTCAACTTCACCCTAAACCTAACCCTAAACCAAAACCTAACCCTAACCCTAAACCTAACCCTATACCTGACCCTAATATTTACCCAAACACCTAAACCTAACCCTAACACTAAACCTACCCCTAAAGCTACCCCTAACCTTAACTCAAACACCAAACCCTAACCCTTACCCTAACCCTCATCCTTGACCTATTTTTACCCAAGACCTAAGCCGAACCCTAAACCTAAAACTAAACCAAACCGTAAACAATCCCCTAAATCTAGGCCTAACCCTAAACCTTACCCTAACCCTACCCCTAACCATAACACCGTAAAACATCAGCTTAATTGTGAACCTAACACTAACACTCACACGATCCCCTAACCCTTTTCCTAACCCTAACGCTATCCTTCATCCTAGCCCTAACACTTAGCTAAACCTGACTCTTCCTCTAACTCTAAAATTAACCCTAACCTTAACTCTGCCTTAAACTTAACCCTAAACCTAACAATAACTCTAAACCTGATGCTAACCCTAAGCCTAATTCCTAGCACTAATTCTTACTCTAAACCTAACCCTAACAACCCTAACCTAGCCCTACCATTTACCGTAAACCTAGCCTTAACCCTAACCTTGCCCAAATCCTAAACCTAAACCTATACCGAACTCTAACACCAACCTTAACCCTAATCTAACCTTAACCCTAACCCTGACTATTAACGGAAACTTCACCCTAAACCTAAGGCTAACTCCAACTCTAACGCTAACCATAACAATTACCATAACCCTCACCTTAAGTGGAAACCTAACCCTAACCCTCTCCCTAACCCTGAACCGTATCCCCAACCCTAAACATAATGTTATCTCCAAACTTATCCCTAAACCTAACCCTAATACGAACAGTAACCCTAATCTAACCCTAATCCTAATATTAACCCTAAACTCAACCCTACCCTAACCATAAACCTAACCCTAACACCCTAAACTTAACGTCTAACACTATCTATGCTCCTAAACCTATTTCTAACTTTCGCCCTTAACCTAAACTTCGCACTAACCCTGAACCTAAACCTAACACTAACCCTAAACATAAGCCCTAACCCTAACCGAACCCTAAACCTAACCTTAACACTAACCTGAACACAAACCCAAACTCTAGCCCTAACCATAAAAATAACCTTAACCCTAACCTAAACTTCATCCAAGCCCTAACCCTAACCTTCAACCTAAACCCAACCCAAACCCTTCCCTTAAACCTAACCCTAACCATAACGCTAGTCCCTCTCTAACCCTAAATTTAACCCTTACAACAGCTCTGGAACTAAACCTAAACATAATCCTGATCCTAACCCTAATTCTAACCTTGACCCTAAATAGAACACTAACTCTAATCCTAAACCTGGACATAAAGCTAACTCTTATCCTACACCTAACCCTAACTCTGAATCTAAACCTAACTCTAACTCTAACCCTAATCATAACACTTACCCTAAACCCTCACCTTAGCTGTAAAACTAACCGTAACCCTCACTCTAACTCCTAACAGTATCCTTCCACCCTAACCCTAATGCTAACCCTAGCCCTAAGCAGAACACTAACCTGAAACCCCTAAGCCCTAACGATAACACTAACCCTAACCCAAACCCTAACCCCTAAGACCAAAGCCTAACCCAAACATTAACCCTAACTCTAACTCTAAACCGAAAACTAATTAGAAACCTAACCCTAACCCTAACCCTAACCCTAAACTAAACCTAACCATGACCGGAACCACAATGCCTAACCTGTACCCTCACTCAAACCCTAACCCTAAACTACACCTCTAACCTCTGACACCTTACCATATCCATCATCCTAAACCTACCCAACCCTAACCCTAAATCTAACCCTCACCCCAACCACAATGCCTAACACAAATCGTAACCCTAACTGTTATACCTAAGTCTAACCTAAAATCTAACCCTAACCCTAAAGCTAAACAAAACCCGGAAACTTAGCTCTAACCCTAAACACAACCTTAACACTAACCTAAAAACAAACCCAAACCTTAGCCATAACCCTAACCCTCAACCTCTCTTAAACTTCACCCTATCCCTACCCTAAAGCTAACCCTAACTTTAACCCTAACCTTAACCTTGGCCCACTTGTGACCCTAAACATAACCCTTAGTATATCTCTGACCCTAACCCTCGCCCTAAACCTAATCCTAATCCTAACACTGACCCTAACACTAACCTTACCTTAACCTAACTTGAAGCCTATCATAAACTTAAACCTAACCCTAACCCCTAACCCTAACTCTAACCCTAACCCTAGCCCTAACCCTAACCCTAATCCTAACACTTACCCAAAACCCTCACCTTAACTGTAATCGTAACTCTAAATCTAACCGTAACCCTAAACTTGACCCTAAGTACAACCCTATCCTAAACCTAACTGAAACACTAACCCTAACCCTAACTCTAACCCAAATCTTTAGCCTAAACCTAATCTAAACCCTTAACATAACCTTAACCAGTAAATATAACTCAAACCCTTACCCTAAGCCGAACCCTCACCTTAACCAAAATTTCACACTAACCATAACCCTAAACGTACCCTAACTTCATTCAAACCCTAACCCTAACCAAAATTAACACTGATACTAAACATAACCCTAAACCTCAACCTGAACCTAACCTAACCCTCACCCGAACCTGAACCCTAACCGCAACCCTAAACCTCATGCTTAACATAAACTTCACCCTAACACTAACCCTAAAACTAAACGTAACACTAAATCTCCCCCAACCCTGACCCTAGCCCTAAACCTAACCATAAACCTAAACCGAAACTTAACTCTAACCCTGACCCCAAATCTAACTCTAACCCTATTCCTAACGCTAAAACTTACCCTACACACTCAGCTTCAATGGAAACCCAGCAATAACCCTCACCCTAAAATCAAAACCTAACCCCAAACCTTAACCTAACCCTATCCCTAACCTTCACCTAGTCCTAAACTTAACAAGACTTAACCCTAACACTTAACCTAACCCTAAATCGAAACCTAACCTTAACCCTAAACTTCATCCTAAACTTAACCCTAACCCTAACCACTAACTCTAACCCTCAGCTCAACTCTCACCCTTAACTTCAACTTCACCCTAAACCTAACCCTAAACCAAAACCTAACCCTAACCCTAAACCTAACCCTATACCTGACCCTAATATTTACCCAAACACCTAAACCTAAACCTAACACTAAACCTACCCCTAAAGCTACCCCTAACCTTAACTCAAACACCAAACCCTAACCCTTACCCTAACCCTCATCCTTGACCTATTTTTACCCAAGACCTAAGCCGAACCCTAAACCTAAAACTAAACCAAACCGTAAACAATCCCCTAAATCTAGGCCTAACCCTAAACCTTACCCTAACCCTACCCCTAACCATAACACCGTAAAACATCAGCTTAATTGTGAACCTAACACTAACACTCACACGATCCCCTAACCCTTTTCCTAACCCTAACGCTATCCTTCATCCTAGCCCTAACACTTACCTAAACCTGACTCTTCCTCTAACCCTAAACTTAACCCTAACCTTAACTCTGCCTTAAACTTAACCCTAAACCTAACAATAACTCTAAACCTGACGCTAACCCTAACCCTAATTCCTAGCACTAATTCTTACTCTAAACCTAACCCTAACAACCCTAACCTAGCCCTACCATTTACCGTAAACCTAGCCTTAACCCTAACCTTGCCCAAACCCTAAACCTAAACCTATACCGACCTCTAACACCAACCTTAACCCTAATCTAACCTTAACCCTAACCCTGACTATTAACGGAAACTTCACCCTAAACCTAAGGCTAACTCCAACTCTAACGCTAACCATAACAATTACCATAACCCTCACCTTAAGTGGAAACCTAACCCTAACCCTCTCCCTAACCCTTAACCGTATCCCCAACCCTAAACATAATGTTATCTCCAAACTTATCCCTAAACCTAACCCTAATACGAACAGTAACCCTAATCTAACCCTAATCCTAATATTAACCCTAAACTCAACCCTACCCTACCATAAACCTAACCCTAACACCCTAAACTTAACGTCTAACACTATCTATACTCCTAAACCTATTTCTAACTTTCGCCCTTAACCTAAACTTCACACTAACCCTGAACCTAAACCTAACGCTAACCCTAAACATAAGCCCTAACCCTAACCGAACCCTAAACCTAACCTTAACACTAACCTGAACACAAACCCAAACTCTAGACCTAACCATACAAATAACCTTAACCCTAACCTAAACTTCATCCAAACCCTAACCCTAACCTTCAACCTAAACCCAACCCAAACCCTTACCTTAAACCTAACCCTAACCATAACGCTAGTCCCTCTGTAACCCCAAATTTAACCCTTACAACAGCTCTGGAACTAAACCTAAACATAATCCTGATCCTAACCCTAATTCTAACCTTGACCCTAAATAGAACACTAACTCTAATCCTAAACCTGGACATAAAGCTAACTCTTATCCTACACCTAACCCTAACTCTGAATCTAAACCTAACTCTAACTCTAACCCTAATCATAACACTTACCCTAATCCCTCACCTTAGCTGTAAAACTAACCGTAACCCTCACTCTAACTCCTAACAGTATCATTCAACCCTAACCCTAATGCTAACCCTAGCCCTAAGCAGAACACTAACCTGAAACCCCTAAGCCCTAACGATAACACTAACCCTAACCCAAACCCTAACCCCTAAGACCAAAGCCTAACCCAAACATTAACCCTAACTCTAACTCTAACCCGAAAACTAATTAGAAACCTAAACCTAACCCTAACCCTAACCCTAACCCTAACCCTAAACTAAACCTAACCATGACCGGAACCACAATGCCTAACCTGTACCCTCACTCAAACCCTAACCCTGAACTACACCTCTAACCTCTGACACCTTACCATAACCATAATCCTAAACCTACCCAACCCTAACCCTAAATCTAACCCTCACCCCAACCACAATGCCTAACACAAATCGTAACCCTAACTGTTATACCTAAGTCTAACCTAAAATCTAACCCTAACCCTAAAGCTAAACAAAACCCGTAAACTTAGCTCTAACCCTAAACACAACCTTAACACTAACCTAAAAACAAACCCAAACCTTAGCCATAACCCTAACCCTCAACCTCTCTTAAACTTCACCCTATCCCTAACCTAAAGCTAACCCTAACTTTAACCCTAACCTTAACCTTGGCCCACTTGTGACCCTAAACATAACCGTTAGTATATCTCTGACCCTAACCCTCGCCCGAAACCTAATCCTAACACTGACCCTAACACTAACCTAACCTTAACCTAACTTTAAGCCTATCATAAACTTAAACCTAACCCTAACCCCTAACCCTAACTCTAACCCTAACCCTAGCCCTAACCCTAACCCATAATCCTAACACTTACCCAAAACCCTCACCTTAACTCTAATCGTAACTCTAAATCTAACCGTAACCCTGAACTTGACCCTAAGTACAACCCTATCCTAAACCTAACTGAAACACTAACCCCTAACCCTAACTCTAACCCAAATCCTTAGCCTAAACCTAATCTAAACCCTTAACAGAACCTTAACCAGTAAATATAACTCAAACCCTTACCCTAAGCCGAACCCTCACCCTTAACCAAAATTTCACACTAACCATAACCCTAAACCTACCCTAACTTCATTCAAACCCTAACCCTAACCAAAATTAACACTGATACTAAACATAACCCTAAATCTCAACCTGAACCTAACCTAACCCTGACCCGATCCTGAACCCTAACCGCAACCCTAAACCTCATGCTTAACATAAACTTCACCCTAACACTAACCCTAAAACTAAACGTAACACTAAATCTCCCCCAACCCTGACCCTAGCCCTAAACCTAACCATAAACCTAACCCGAAACTTAACTCTAACCCTGACCCCAAATCTAACTCTAACCCTATTCCTAACGCTAAAACTTACCCTACACACTCAGCTTCAATGGAAACCCAGCAATAACCCTCACCCTAAAATCAAAACCTAACCCCAAACAGTAACCTAACCCTATCCCTAACCTTCACCTAGTCCTAAACTTAACAAGACTTAACCTTAACACTTAACCTAACCCTAAATCGAAACCTAACCTTAACCCTAAACTTCATCCTAAACTTGGCCCTAACCCTAACCACTAACTCTAACCCTCAGCTCAACTCTCACCCTTAACTTCAACTTCACCCTAAACCTAACCCTAAACCAAAAACTAACCCTCACCCTAAACCTAACCCTATACCTGACCCTAATATTTACCCAAACACCTAAACCTAACCCTAACACTAAACCTACCCCTAAAGCTACCCCTAACCTTAACTCAAACACCAAACCCTAACCCTTACCTTAACCCTCATCCTTGACCTATTTTTACCCAAGACCTAAGCCGAACCCTAAACCTAAAACTAAACCAAACCGTAAACAATCCCCTAAATCTAGGCCTAACCCTAAACCTTACCCTAACCCTACCCCTAACCATAACACCGTAAAACATCAGCTTAATTGTGAACCTAACACTAACACTCACACGATCCCCTAACCCTTTTCCTAACCCTAACGCTGTCCTTCATCCTAGCCCTAACACTTACCTAAACCTGACTCTTCCTCTAACCCTAAAATTAACCCTAACCTTAACTCTGCCTTAAACTTAACCCTAAACCTAACAATAACTCTAAACCTGACGCTAACCCTAAGCCTAATTCCTAGCACTAATTCTTACTCTAAACCTAACCCTAACAACCCTAACCTAGCCCTACCATTTACCGTAAACCTAGCCTTAACCCTAACCTTGCCCAAACCCTAAACCTAAACCTATACCGAACTCTAACACCAACCTTAACCCTAATCTAACCTTAACCCTAACCCTGACTATTAACGGAAACTTCACCCTAAACTTAAGGCTAACTCCAACTCTAACGCTAATCATAACAATTACCATAACCCTCACCTTAAGTGTAAACCTAACCCTAACCCTCTCCCTAACCCTTAACCGTATCCCCAACCCTAAACATAATGTTATCTCCAAACTTATCCCTAAACCTAACCCTAATACGAACAGTAACCCTAATCTAACCCTAATCCTAATATTAACCCTAAACTCAACCCTACCCTACCATAAACCTAACCCTAACACCCTAAACTTAACGTCTAACACTATCTATACTCCTAAACCTATTTCTAACTTTCGCCCTTAACCTAAACTTCACACTAACCCTGAACCTAAACCTAACGCTAACCCTAAACATAAGCCCTAACCCTAACCGAACCCTAAACCTAACCTTAACACTAACCTGAACACAAACCCAAACTCTAGACCTAACCATACAAATAACCTTAACCCTAACCTAAACTTCATCCAAACCCTAACCCTAACCTTCAACCTAAACCCAACCCAAACCCTTACCTTAAACCTAACCCTAACCATAACGCTAGTCCCTCTCTAACCCTAAATTTAACCCTTACAACAGCTCTGGAACTAAACCTAAACATTATCCTGATCCTAACCCTAATTCTAACCTTGACCCTAAATAGAACACTAACTCTAATCCTAAACCTGGACATAAAGCTAACTCTTATCCTACACCTAACCCTAACTCTGAATCTAAACCTAACTCTAACTCTAACCCTAATCATAACACTTACCCTAAACCCTCACCTTAGCTGTAAAACTAACCGTAACCCTCACTCTAACTCCTAACAGTATCCTTCCTCCCTAACCCTAATGCTAACCCTAGCCCTAAGCAGAACACTAACCTGAAACCCCTAAGCCCTAACGATAACACTAACCCTAACCCAAACCCTAACCCCTAAGACCAAAGCCTAACCCAAACATTAACCCTAACTCTAACTCTAAACCGAAAACTAATTAGAAACCTAACCCTAACCCTAACCCTAACCCTAAACTAAACCTAACCATGACCGGAACCACAATGCCTAACCTGTACCCTCACTCAAACCCTAACCCTAAACTACACCTCTAACCTCTGACACCTTACCATAACCATAATCCTAAACCTACCCAACCCTAACCCTAAATCTAACCCTCACTCCAACCATAATGCCTAACACAAATCGTAACCCTAACTGTTATACCTAAGTCTAACCTAAAATCTAACCCTAACCCTAAAGCTAAACAAAACCCGTAAACTTAGCTCTAACCCTAAACACAACCTTAACACTAACCTGAAAACAAACCCAAACCTTAGCCAGAACCCTAACCCTCAACCTCTCTTAAACTTCACCCTATCCCTAACCTAAAGCTAACCCTAACTTTAACCCTAACCTTAACCTTGGCCCACTTGTGACCCTAAACATAACCCTTAGTATATCTCTGACCCTAACCCTCGCCCTAAACCTAATTCTAATCCTAACACTGACCCTAACTCTAACCTTACCTTAACCTAACTTGAAGCCTATCATAAACTTAAACCTAACCCTAACCCCTAACCCTAACTCTAACCCTAACCCTAGCCCTAACCCTAACCCTAATCCTAACACTTACCCAAAACCCTCACCTTAACTGTAATCGTAACTCTAAATCTAACCGTAACCCTAAACTTGACCCTAAGTACAACCCTATCCTAAACCTAACTGAAACACTAACCCTAACCCTAACTCTAACCCAAATCTTTAGCCTAAACCTAATCTAAACCCTTAACATAACCTTAACCAGTAAATATAACTCAAACCCTTACCCTAAGCCGAACCCTCACCTTAACCAAAATTTCACACTAACCATAACCCTAAACCTACCCTAACTTCATTCAAACCCTAACCCTAACCAAAATTAACACTGATACTAAACATAACCCTAAACCTCAACCTGAACCTAACCTAACCCTGACCCGAACCTGAACCCTAACCGCAACCCTATACCTCATGCTTAACATAAACTTCACCCTAACACTAACCCTAAAACTAAACGTAACACTAAATCTCCCCCAACCCTGACCCTAGCCCTAAACCTAACCATAAACCTAAACCGAAACTTAACTCTAACCCTGACCCCAAATCTAACTCTAACCCTATTCCTAACGCTAAAACTTACCCTACACACTCAGCTTCAATGGAAACCCAGCAATAACCCTCACCCTAAAATCAAAACCTAACCCCAAACCTTAACCTAACCCTATCCCTAACCTTCACCTAGTCCTAAACTTAACAAGACTTAACCCTAACACTTAACCTAACCCTAAATCGAAACCTAACCTTAACCCTAAACTTCATCCTAAACTTAACCCTAACCCTAACCACTAACTCTAACCCTCAGCTCAACTCTCACCCTTAACTTCAACTTCACCCTAAACCTAACCCTAAACCAAAACCTAACCCTAACCCTAAACCTAACCCTATACCTGACCCTAATATTTACCCAAACACCTAAACCTAACCCTAACACTAAACCTACCCCTAAAGCTACCCCTAACCTTAACTCAAACACCAAACCCTAACCCTTACCCTAACCCTCATCCTTGACCTATTTTTACCCAAGACCTAAGCCGAACCCTAAACCTAAAACTAAACCAAACCGTAAACAATCCCCTAAATCTAGGCCTAACCCTAAACCTTACCCTAACCCTACCCCTAACCATAACACCGTAAAACATCAGCTTAATTGTGAACCTAACACTAACACTCACACGATCCCCTAACCCTTTTCCTAACCCTAACGCTATCCTTCATCCTAGCCCTAACACTTACCTAAACCTGACTCTTCCTCTAACCCTAAACTTAACCCTAACCTTAACTCTGCCTTAAACTTAACCCTAAACCTAACAATAACTCTAAACCTGACGCTAACCCTAACCCTAATTCCTAGCACTAATTCTTACTCTAAACCTAACCCTAACAACCCTAACCTAGCCCTACCATTTACCGTAAACCTAGCCTTAACCCTAACCTTGCCCAAACCCTAAACCTAAACCTATACCGACCTCTAACACCAACCTTAACCCTAATCTAACCTTAACCCTAACCCTGACTATTAACGGAAACTTCACCCTAAACCTAAGGCTAACTCCAACTCTAACGCTAACCATAACAATTACCATAACCCTCACCTTAAGTGGAAACCTAACCCTAACCCTCTCCCTAACCCTTAACCGTATCCCCAACCCTAAACATAATGTTATCTCCAAACTTATCCCTAAACCTAACCCTAATACGAACAGTAACCCTAATCTAACCCTAATCCTAATATTAACCCTAAACTCAACCCTACCCTACCATAAACCTAACCCTAACACCCTAAACTTAACGTCTAACACTATCTATACTCCTAAACCTATTTCTAACTTTCGCCCTTAACCTAAACTTCACACTAACCCTGAACCTAAACCTAACGCTAACCCTAAACATAAGCCCTAACCCTAACCGAACCCTAAACCTAACCTTAACACTAACCTGAACACAAACCCAAACTCTAGACCTAACCATACAAATAACCTTAACCCTAACCTAAACTTCATCCAAACCCTAACCCTAACCTTCAACCTAAACCCAACCCAAACCCTTACCTTAAACCTAACCCTAACCATAACGCTAGTCCCTCTCTAACCCTAAATTTAACCCTTACAACAGCTCTGGAACTAAACCTAAACATTATCCTGATCCTAACCCTAATTCTAACCTTGACCCTAAATAGAACACTAACTCTAATCCTAAACCTGGACATAAAGCTAACTCTTATCCTACACCTAACCCTAACTCTGAATCTAAACCTAACTCTAACTCTAACCCTAATCATAACACTTACCCTAAACCCTCACCTTAGCTGTAAAACTAACCGTAACCCTCACTCTAACTCCTAACAGTATCCTTCCTCCCTAACCCTAATGCTAACCCTAGCCCTAAGCAGAACACTAACCTGAAACCCCTAAGCCCTAACGATAACACTAACCCTAACCCAAACCCTAACCCCTAAGACCAAAGCCTAACCCAAACATTAACCCTAACTCTAACTCTAAACCGAAAACTAATTAGAAACCTAACCCTAACCCTAACCCTAACCCTAAACTAAACCTAACCATGACCGGAACCACAATGCCTAACCTGTACCCTCACTCAAACCATAACCCTAAACTACACCTCTAACCTCTGACACCTTACCATAACCATAATCCTAAACCTACCCAACCCTAACCCTAAATCTAACCCTCACTCCAACCACAATGCCTAACACAAATCGTAACCCTAACTCTTATACCTAAGTCTAACCTAAAATCTAACCCTAACCCTAAAGCTAAACAAAACCCGTAAACTTAGCTCTAACCCTAAACACAACCTTAACACTAACCTGAAAACAAACCCAAACCTTAGCCAGAACCCTAACCCTCAATCTCTCTTAAACTTCACCCTATCCCTAACCTAAAGCTAACCCTAACTTTAACTCTAACCTTAACCTTGGCCCACTTGTGACCCTAAACATAACCCTTAGTATATCTCTGACCCTAACCCTCGCCCTAAACCTAATCCTAATCCTAACACTGACCCTAACTCTAACCTTACCTTAACCTAACTTGAAGCCTATCATAAACTTAAACCTAACCCTAACCCCTAACCCTAACTCTAACCCTAACCCTAGCCCTAACCCTAACCCTAATCCTAACACTTACCCAAAACCCTCACCTTAACTGCAATCGTAACTCTAAATCTAACCGTAACCCTAAACTTGACCCTAAGTACAACCCTATCCTAAACCTACCTGAAACACTAACCCTAACCCTAACTCTAACCCAAATCTTTAGCCTAAACCTAATCTAAACCCTTAACATAACCTTAACCAGTAAATATAACTCAAACCCTTACCCTAAGCCGAACCCTCACCTTAACCAAAATTTCACACTAACCATAACCCTAAACCTACGCTAACTTCATTCAAACACTAACCCTAACCAAAATTAACACTGATACTAAACATAACCCTAAACCTCAACCTGAACCTAACCTAACCCTGACCCGAACCTGAACCCTAACCGCAACCCTATACCTCATGCTTAACATAAACTTCACCCTAACACTAACCCTAAAACTAAACGTAACACTAAATCTCCCCCAACCCTGACCCTAGCCCTAAACCTAACCATAAACCTAAACCGAAACTTAACTCTAACCCTGACCCCAAATCTAACTCTAACCCTATTCCTAACGCTAAAACTTACCCTACACACTCAGCTTCAATGGAAACCCAGCAATAACCCTCACCCTAAAATCAAAACCTAACCCCAAACCTTAACCTAACCCTATCCCTAACCTTCACCTAGTCCTAAACTTAACAAGACTTAACCCTAACACTTAACCTAACCCTAAATCGAAACCTAACCTTAACCCTAAACTTCATCCTAAACTTAACCCTAACCCTAACCACTAACTCTAACCCTCAGCTCAACTCTCACCCTTAACTTCAACTTCACCCTAAACCTAACCCTAAACCAAAACCTAACCCTAACCCTAAACCTAACCCTATACCTGACCCTAATATTTACCCAAACACCTAAACCTAACCCTAACACTAAACCTACCCCTAAAGCTACCCCTAACCTTAACTCAAACACCAAACCCTAACCCTTACCCTAACCCTCATCCTTGACCTATTTTTACCCAAGACCTAAGCCGAACCCTAAACCTAAAACTAAACCAAACCGTAAACAATCCCCTAAATCTAGGCCTAACCCTAAACCTTACCCTAACCCTACCCCTAACCATAACACCGTAAAACATCAGCTTAATTGTGAACCTAACACTAACACTCACACGATCCCCTAACCCTTTTCCTAACCCTAACGCTATCCTTCATCCTAGCCCTAACACTTACCTAAACCTGACTCTTCCTCTAACCCTAAACTTAACCCTAACCTTAACTCTGCCTTAAACTTAACCCTAAACCTAACAATAACTCTAAACCTGACGCTAACCCTAACCCTAATTCCTAGCACTAATTCTTACTCTAAACCTAACCCTAACAACCCTAACCTAGCCCTACCATTTACCGTAAACCTAGCCTTAACCCTAACCTTGCCCAAACCCTAAACCTAAACCTATACCGACCTCTAACACCAACCTTAACCCTAATCTAACCTTAACCCTAACCCTGACTATTAACGGAAACTTCACCCTAAACCTAAGGCTAACTCCAACTCTAACGCTAACCATAACAATTACCATAACCCTCACCTTAAGTGGAAACCTAACCCTAACCCTCTCCCTAACCCTTAACCGTATCCCCAACCCTAAACATAACGTTATCTCCAAACTTATCCCTAAACCTAACCCTAATATGAACAGTAACCCTAATCTAACCCTAATCCCAATATTAACCCTAAACTCAACCCTACCCTAACCATAAACCTAACCCTAACACCCTAAACTTAACGTCTAACACTATCTATACTCCTAAAACTATTTCTAACTTTCGCCCTTAACCTAAACTTCACACTAACCCTGAACCTAAACCTAACGCTAACCCTAAACATAAGCCCTAACCCTAACCGAACCCTAAACCTAACCTTAACACTAACCTGAACACAAACCCAAACTCTAGCCCTAACCATAAAAATAACCTTAACCCTAACCTAAACTTCATCCAAACCCTAACCCTAACCTTCAACCTAAACCCAACCCAAACCCTTACCTTAAACCTAACCCTAACAATAACGCTAGTCCCTCTGTAACCCTAAATTTAACCCTTGCAACAGCTCTGAAACTAAACCTAAACATAATCCTCATCCTAACCCTAATTCTAACCTTGACCCTAAATAGAACACTAACTCTAATCCTAAATCTGGACATAAAGCTAAATCTTATCCAACACCTAACCCTAACTCTGAATCTAAACCTAACTCTAACTCTAACCCTAATCATAACACTTACCCTAAACCCTCACCTTAGCTGTAAAACTAACCGTAACCCTCACTCTAACTCCTAACAGTATCCTTCCACCCTAACCCTAATGCTAACCCTAGCCCTAAGCAGAACACTAACCTGAAACCCCTAAGCCCTAACGATAACACTAACCCTAACCCAAACCCTAACCCCTAAGACCAAAGCCTAACCCAAACATTAACCCTAACTCTAACTCTAAACCGAAAACTAATTAGAAACCTAACCCTAACCCTAACCCTAACCCTAAACTAAACCTAACCATGACCGGAACCACAATGCCTAACCTGTACCCTCACTCAAACCATAACCCTAAACTACACCTCTAACCTCTGACACCTTACCATAACCATAATCCTAAACCTACCCAACCCTAACCCTAAATCTAACCCTCACTCCAACCACAATGCCTAACACAAATCGTAACCCTAACTCTTATACCTAAGTCTAACCTAAAATCTAACCCTAACCCTAAAGCTAAACAAAACCCGTAAACTTAGCTCTAACCCTAAACACAACCTTAACACTAACCTGAAAACAAACCCAAACCTTAGCCAGAACCCTAACCCTCAACCTCTCTTAAACTTCACCCTATCCCTAACCTAAAGCTAACCCTGACTTTAACCCTAACCTTAACCTTGGCCCACTTGTGACCCTAAACATAACCCTTAGTATATCTCTGACCCTAACCCTCGCCCTAAACCTAATCCTAATCCTAACACTGACCCTAACTCTAACCTTACCTTAACCTAACTTGAAGCCTATCATAAACTTAAACCTAACCCTAACCCCTAACCAATACTATCTCTCTATGCCTAGCCCTAACCCTAACCCTAATCCTAACACTTACCCAAAACCCTCACCTTAACTGTAATCGTAACTCTAAATCTAACCGTAACCCTAAACTTGACCCTAAGTACAACCCTATCCTAAACCTAACTGAAACACTAACCCTAACCCTAACTCTAACCCAAATCTTTAGCCTAAACCTAATCTAAACCCTTAACATAACCTTAACCAGTAAATATAACTCAAACCCTTACCCTAAGCCGAACCCTCACCCTTAACCAAAATTTCACACTAACCATAACCCTAAACCTACCCTAACTTCATTCAAACCCTAACCCTAACCAAAATTAACACTGATACTAAACATAACCCTAAACCTCAACCTGAACCTAACCTAACCCTGACCCGAACCTGAACCCTAACCGCAACCCTATACCTCATGCTTAACATAAACTTCACCCTAACACTAACCCTAAAACTAAACGTAACACTAAATCTCCCCCAACCCTGACCCTAGCCCTAAACCTAACCATAAACCTAACCCGAAACTTAACTCTAACCCTGACCCCAAATCTAACTCTAACCCTATTCCTAACGCTAAAACTTACCCTACACACTCAGCTTCAATGGAAACCCAGCAATAACCCTCACCCTAAAATCAAAACCTAACCCCAAACCTTAACCTAACCCTATCCCTAACCTTCACCTAGTCCTAAACTTAACAAGACTTAACCCTAACACTTAACCTAACCCTAAATCGAAACCTAACCTTAACCCTAAACTTCATCCTAAACTTAACCCTAACCCTAACCACTAACTCTAACCCTCAGCTCAACTCTCACCCTTAACTTCAACTTCACCCTAAACCTAACCCTAAACCAAAACCTAACCCTAACCCTAAACCTAACCCTATACCTGACCCTAATATTTACCCAAACACCTAAACCTAACCCTAACACTAAACCTACCCCTAAAGCTACCCCTAACCTTAACTCAAACACCAAACCCTAACCCTTACCCTAACCCTCATCCTTGACCTATTTTTACCCAAGACCTAAGCCGAACCCTAAACCTAAAACTAAACCAAACCGTAAACAATCCCCTAAATCTAGGCCTAACCCTAAACCTTACCCTAACCCTACCCCTAACCATAACACCGTAAAACATCAGCTTAATTGTGAACCTAACACTAACACTCACACGATCCCCTAACCCTTTTCCTAACCCTAACGCTATCCTTCATCCTAGCCCTAACACTTACCTAAACCTGACTCTTCCTCTAACCCTAAACTTAACCCTAACCTTAACTCTGCCTTAAACTTAACCCTAAACCTAACAATAACTCTAAACCTGACGCTAACCCTAACCCTAATTCCTAGCACTAATTCTTACTCTAAACCTAACCCTAACAACCCTAACCTAGCCCTACCATTTACCGTAAACCTAGCCTTAACCCTAACCTTGCCCAAACCCTAAACCTAAACCTATACCGACCTCTAACACCAACCTTAACCCTAATCTAACCTTAACCCTAACCCTGACTATTAACGGAAACTTCACCCTAAACCTAAGGCTAACTCCAACTCTAACGCTAACCATAACAATTACCATAACCCTCACCTTAAGTGGAAACCTAACCCTAACCCTCTCCCTAACCCTTAACCGTATCCCCAACCCTAAACATAACGTTATCTCCAAACTTATCCCTAAACCTAACCCTAATATGAACAGTAACCCTAATCTAACCCTAATCCCAATATTAACCCTAAACTCAACCCTACCCTAACCATAAACCTAACCCTAACACCCTAAACTTAACGTCTAACACTATCTATACTCCTAAAACTATTTCTAACTTTCGCCCTTAACCTAAACTTCACACTAACCCTGAACCTAAACCTAACGCTAACCCTAAACATAAGCCCTAACCCTAACCGAACCCTAAACCTAACCTTAACACTAACCTGAACACAAACCCAAACTCTAGCCCTAACCATAAAAATAACCTTAACCCTAACCTAAACTTCATCCAAACCCTAACCCTAACCTTCAACCTAAACCCAACCCAAACCCTTACCTTAAACCTAACCCTAACAATAACGCTAGTCCCTCTGTAACCCTAAATTTAACCCTTGCAACAGCTCTGAAACTAAACCTAAACATAATCCTCATCCTAACCCTAATTCTAACCTTGACCCTAAATAGAACACTAACTCTAATCCTAAATCTGGACATAAAGCTAAATCTTATCCAACACCTAACCCTAACTCTGAATCTAAACCTAACTCTAACTCTAACCCTAATCATAACACTTACCCTAAACCCTCACCTTAGCTGTAAAACTAACCGTAACCCTCACTCTAACTCCTAACAGTATCCTTCCACCCTAACCCTAATGCTAACCCTAGCCCTAAGCAGAACACTAACCTGAAACCCCTAAGCCCTAACGATAACACTAACCCTAACCCAAACCCTAACCCCTAAGACCAAAGCCTAACCCAAACATTAACCCTAACTCTAACTCTAAACCGAAAACTGATTAGAAACCTAACCCTAACCCTAACCCTAACCCTAAACTAAACCTAACCATGACCGGAACCACAATGCCTAACCTGTACCCTCACTCAAACCATAACCCTAAACTACACCTCTAACCTCTGACACCTTACCATAACCATAATCCTAAACCTACCCAACCCTAACCCTAAATCTAACCCTCACTCCAACCACAATGCCTAACACAAATCGTAACCCTAACTCTTATACCTAAGTCTAACCTAAAATCTAACCCTAACCCTAAAGCTCAACAAAACCCGTAAACTTAGCTCTAACCCTAAACACAACCTTAACACTAACCTGAAAACAAACCCAAACCTTAGCCAGAACCCTAACCCTCAACCTCTCTTAAACTTCACCCTATCCCTAACCTAAAGCTAACCCTAACTTTAACCCTAACCTTAACCTTGGCCCACTTGTGACCCTAAACATAACCCTTAGTATATCTCTGACCCTAACCCTCGCCCTAAACCTAATCCTAATCCTAACACTGACCCTAACTCTAACCTTACCTTAACCTAACTTGAAGCCTATCATAAACTTAAACCTAACCCTAACCCCTAACCCTAACTCTAACCCTAACCCTAGCCCTAACCCTAACCCTAATCCTAACACTTACCCAAAACCCTCACCTTAACTGTAATCGTAACTCTAAATCTAACCGTAACCCTAAACTTGACCCTAAGTACAACCCTATCCTAAACCTAACTGAAACACTAACCCTAACCCTAACTCTAACCCAAATCTTTAGCCTAAACCTAATCTAAACCCTTAACATAACCTTAACCAGTAAATATAACTCAAACCCTTACCCTAAGCCGAACCCTCACCCTTAACCAAAATTTCACACTAACCATAACCCTAAACCTACCCTAACTTCATTCAAACCCTAACCCTAACCAAAATTAACACTGATACTAAACATAACCCTAAACCTCAACCTGAACCTAACCTAACCCTGACCCGAACCTGAACCCTAACCGCAACCCTATACCTCATGCTTAACATAAACTTCACCCTAACACTAACCCTAAAACTAAACGTAACACTAAATCTCCCCCAACCCTGACCCTAGCCCTAAACCTAACCATAAACCTAACCCGAAACTTAACTCTAACCCTGACCCCAAATCTAACTCTAACCCTATTCCTAACGCTAAAACTTACCCTACACACTCGGCTTCAATGGAAACCCAGCAATAACCCTCACCCTAAAATCAAAACCTAACCCCAAACCTTAACCTAACCCTATCCCTAACCTTCACCTAGTCCTAAACTTAACAAGACTTAACCCTAACACTTAACCTAACCCTAAATCGAAACCTGACCTTAACCCTAAACTTCATCCTAAACTTAACCCTAACCCTAACCACTAACTCTAACCCTCAGCTCAACTCTCACCCTTAACTTCAACTTCACCCTAAACCTAACCCTAAACCAAAACCTAACCCTAACCCTAAACCTAACCCTATACCTGACCCTAATATTTACCCAAACACCTAAAACTAACCCAGCACTAAACCTACCCCTAAAGCTACCCCTAACCTTAACTCAAACACCAAACCCTAACCCTTACCCTAACCCTCATCCTTGACCTCATTTTACCCAAAACCTAAGCCGAACCCTAAACCTAAAACTAAACCAAACCGTAAACAATCCCCTAAATCTAGGCCTAACCCTAAACCTAACCCTAACCCTACCCCTAACCGTAACACCGTAAAACATCAGCTTAATTGTGAACCTAACACTAACACTCACACGATCCCCTAACTCTTTTCCTAACCCTAACGCTATCCTTCATCCTAGCCCTAACACTTACCTAAACCTGACTCTTCCTCTAACCCTAAAATTAACCCTAACCTTAACTCTGCCTTAAACTTAACCCTAAACCTAACAATAACTCTAAACCTGACGCTAACCCCAACCCTAATTCCTAGCACTAATTCTTACTCTAAACCTAACCCTAACAACCCTAACCTAGCCCTACCATTTACCGTAAACCTAGCCTTAACCCTAACCTTGCCCAAACCCTAAACCTAAACCTATACCGAACTCTAACACCAACCTTAACCCTAATCTAACCTTAACCCTAACCCTGACTATTAACGGAAACTTCACCCTAAACCTAAGGCTAACTCCAACTCTAACGCTAACCATAACAATTACCATAACCCTCACCTTAAGTGAAAACCTAACTCTAAACCTCTCCCTAACCCTTAACCGTATCCCCAACCCTAAACATAATGTTATCTCCAAACTTATCCCTAAACCTAACCCTAATACGAACAGTAACCCTAATCTAACCCTAATCCTAATATTAACCCTAAACTCAACCCTACCCTAACCATAAACCTAACCCTAACACCCTAAACTTAACATCTAACACGATCTATACTCCTAAACCTATTTCTAACTTTCGCCCTTAACCTAAACTTCACACTAACCCTGAACCTAAACCTAACGCTAACCCTAAACATAAGCCCTAACCCTAACCGAACCCTAAACCTAACCTTAACACTAACCTGAACACAAACCCAAACTCTAGACCTAACCATAAAAATAACCTTAACCCTAACCTAAACTTCATCCAAACCCTAACCCTAACCTTCAACCTAAACCCAACCCAAACCCTTACCTTAAACCTAACCCTAACCATAACGCTAGTCCCTCTCTAACCCTAAATTTAACCCTTACAACAGCTCTGAAACTAAACCTAAACATAATCCTGATCCTAACCCTAATTCTAACCTTGACCCTAAATAGAACACTAACTCTAATCCTAAACCTGGACATAAAGCTAACTCTTATCCTACACCTAACCCTAACTCTGAATCTAAACCTAACTCTAACTCTAACCCTAATCATAACACTTACCCTAAACCCTCACCTTAGCTGTAAAACTAACCGTAACCCTCACTCTAACTCCTAACAGTATCCTTCCACCCTAACCCTAATGCTAACCCTAGCCCTAAGCAGAACACTAACCTGAAACCCCTAAGCCCTAACGATAACACTAACCCTAACCCAAACCCTAACCCCTAAGACCAAAGCCTAACCCAAACATTAACCCTAACTCTAACTCTAACCCGAAAACTAATTAGAAACCTAACCCTAACCCTAACCCTAACCCGAACCCTAACCCTAAACTAAACCTAACCGTGACTGGAACCACAATGCCTAACCTGTACCCTCACTCAAACCCTAACCCTAAACTACACCTCTAACCTCTGACACCTTACCATAACCATAATCCTAAACCTACCCAACCCTAACCCTAAATCTAACCCTCACCCCAACCACAATGCCTAACACAAATCGTAACCCTAACTCTTATACCTAAGTCTAACCTAAAATCTAACCCTAACCCTAAAGCTAAACAAAACCCGGAAACTTAGCTCTAACCCTAAACACAACCTTAACACTATCCTAAAAACAAACCCAAACCTTAGCCAGAACCCTAACCCTCAAGATATCTTAAACTTCACCCTATCCCTAACCTAAAGCTAACCCTAACTTTAACCCTAACCTTAACCTTGGCCCACTTGTGACCCTAAACATAACCCTTAGTATATCTCTGACCCTAACCCTCGCCCGAAACCTAATCCTAATCCTAACACTGACCCTAACACTAACCTTACCTTAACCTAACTTGAAGCCTATCATAAACTTAAACCTAACCCTACCCCCTAACCCTAACTCTAACCCTAACCCTAGCCCTAACCCTAATCCTAATCCTAACACTTACCCAAAACCCTCACCTTAACTGTAATCGTAACTCTAAATCTAACCGTAACCCTTAACTTGACCCTAAGTACAACCCTATCCTAAACCTAACTGAAACACTAACCCTAACCCTAACTCTAACCCAAATCCTTAGGCTAAACCTAATCTAAACCCTTAACAGAACCTTAACCAATAAATATAACTCAAACACTTACCCTAAGCCGAACCCTCACCCTTAACCAAAATTTCACACTAACCATAACCCTAAAACTACCCTAACTTCATTCAAACCCTAACCCTAACCAAAATTAACACTGATACTAAACATAACCCTAAATCTCAACCTGATCCTAACCTAACCCTGACCCGAACCTGAACCCTAACCGCAACCCTAAACCTCATGCTTAACATAAACTTCACCCTAACACTAACCCTAAAACTAAACGTAACACTAAATCTCCCCCAACCCTGACCCTAGCCCTAAACCTAACCATAAACCTAACCCGAAACTTAACTCTAACCCTGACCCCAAATCTAACTCTAACCCTATTCCTAACGCTAAAACTTACCCTACACACTCAGCTTCAATGGAAACCCAGCAATAACCCTCACCCTAAAATCAAAACCTAACCCCAAACCTTAACCTAACCCTATCCCTAACCTTCACCTAGTCCTAAACTTAACAAGACTTAACCCTAACACTTAACCTAACCCTAAATCGAAACCTAACCTTAACCCTAAACTTCATCCTAAACTTAACCCTAACCCTAACCACTAACTCTAACCCTCAGCTCAACTCTCACCCTTAACTTCAACTTCACCCTAAACCTAACCCTAAACCAAAACCTAACCCTCACCCTAAACCTAACCCTATACCTGACCCTAATATTTACCCAAACACCTAAACCTAACCCTAACACTAAACCTACCCCTAAAGCTACCCCTAACCTTAACTCAAACACCAAACCCTAACCCTTACCCTAACCCTCATCCTTGACCTCATTTTACCCAAAACCTAAGCCGATCCCTAAACCTAAAACTAAACCAAACCGTAAACAATCCCCTAAATCTAGGCCTAACCCTAAACCTAACCCTAACCCTACCCCTAACCGTAACACCGTAAAACATCAGCTTAATTGTGAACCTAACACTAACACTCACACGATCCCCTAACCCTTTTCCTAACCCTAACGCTATCCTTCATCCTAGCCCTAACACTTACCTAAACCTGACTCTTCCTCTAACCCTAAAATTAACCCTAACCTTAACTCTGCCTTAAACTTAACCCTAAACCTAACAATAACTCTAAACCTGATGCTAACCCTAACCCTAATTCCTAGCACTAATTCTTACTCTAAACCTAACCCTAACAACCCTAACCTAGCCCTACCATTTACCGTAAACCTAGCCTTAACCCTAACCTTGCCCAAACCCTAAACCTAAACCTATACCGACCTCTAACACCAACCTTAACCTTAATATAACCTTAACGCTAACCCTGACTATTAACGGAAACTTCACCCTAAACCTAAGGCTAACTCCAACTCTAACGCTAACCATAACAATTACCATAACCCTCACCTTAAGTGTAAACCTAACCCTAACCCTCTCCCTAACCCTTAAATGTATCCCCAACCCTAAACATAATGTTATCTCCAAACTTATCCCTAAACCTAACCCTAATACGAACTGTAACCCTAATCTAACCCTAATCCTAATATTAACCCTAAACTCAACCCTACCCTAACCATAAACCTAACCCTAACACCCTAAACTTAACGTCTAACACTATCTATACTCCTAAACCTATTTCTAACTTTCGCCCTTAACCTAAACTTCACACTAACCCTGAACCTAAACCTAACGCTAACCCTAAACATAAGCCCTAACCCTAACCGAACCCTAAACCTAACCTTAACACGAACCTGAACACAAACCCAAACTCTAGCCCTAACCATAAAAATAACCTTAACCCTAACCTAAACTTCATCCAAACCCTAACCCTAACCTTCAACCTAAACCCAACCCAAACCCTTACCTTAAACCTAACCCTAACCATAACGCTAGTCCCTCTCTAACCCTAAATTTAACCCTTATAACAGCTCTGAAACTAAACCTAAACATAATCCTGATCCTAACCCTAATTCTAACCTTGACCCTAAATAGAACACTAACTCTAATCCTAAACCTGGACATAAAGCTAACTCTTATCCTACACCTAACCCTAACTCTGAATCTAAACCTAACTCTAACTTTAACCCTAATCATAACACTTACCCTAAACCCTCACCTTAGCTGTAAAACTAACCGTAACCCTCACTCTAACTCCTAACAGTATCCTTCCACCCTAACCCTAATGCTAACCCTAGCCCTAAGCAGAACACTAACCTGAAACCCCTAAGCCCTAACGATAACACTAACCCTAACCCAACCCTAACCCCTAAGACAAAAGCCTAACCCAAACATTAACCCTAACTCTAACTCTAACCCGAAAACTAATTAGAAACCTAACCCTAACCCTAACCCTAACCCTAAACTAAACCTAACCATGACCGGAACCACAATGCCTAACCTGTACCCTCACTCAAACCCTAACCATAAACTACACCTCTAACCTCTGACACCTTACCATAACCATAATCCTAAACCTACCCAACCCTAACCCTAAATCTAACCCTCACCCCAACCACAATGCCTAACACAAATCGTAACCCTAACTCTAATACCTAAGTCTAACCTAAAATCTAACCCTAACCCTAAAGCTAAACAAAACCCGTAAACTTAGCTCTAACCCTAAACACAACCTTAACACTAACCTAAAAACAAACCCAAACCTTAGCCAGAACCCTAACCCTCAACCTATCTTAAACTTCACCCTATCCCTAACCTAAAGCTAACCCTAACTTTAACCCTAACCTTAACCTTGGCCCACTTGTGACCCTAAACATAACACTTAGTATATCTCTGACCCTAACCCTCGCCCTAAACCTAATCCTAACACTGACCCTAACACTAATCTAACCTTAACCTAACTTTAAGAATATCATAAACTTAAACGTAACCCTAACCCCTAACCCTAACTCTAACCCTAACCCTAGCCCTAACCCTAACCCATAATCCTAACACTTACCCAAAACCCTCACCTTAACTGTAATCGTAACTCTAAATCTAACCGTAACCCTTAACTTGACCCTAAGTACAACCCTATCCTAAACCTAACTAAAACACTAACCCCTAACCCTAACTCTAACCCACATCCTTAGCCTAAAACTAATCTAAACCCTTAACAGAACCTTAACCAGTAAATATAATTCAAACCCTTACCCTAAGCCGAACCCTCACCCTTAACCAAAATTTCACACTAACCATAACCCTAAACCTACCCTAACTTCATTCAAACCCTAACCCTAACCAAAATTAACACTGATACTGAACATAACCCGAAATCTCAACCTGAACCTAACCTAACCCTGACCCGAACCTGAACCCTAACCGCAACCCTAAACCTCATGCTTAACATAAACTTCACTCTAACACTAACCCTAAAACTAAATGTAACACTAAATCTCCCCCAACCCTGACCCTAGCCCTAAACCTAACCATAAACCTAACCCGAAACTTAACTCTAACCCTGACCCCAAATCTAACTCTAACCCTATTCCTAACGCTAAAACTTACCCTACACACTCAGCTTCAATGGAAACCCAGCAATAACCCTCACCCTAAAATCAAAACCTAACCCCAAACCTTAACCTAACCCTATCCCTAACCTTCACCTAGTCCTAAACTTAACAAGACTTAACCCTAACACTTAACCTAACCCTAAATCGAAACCTAACCTTAACCCTAAACTTCATCCTAAACTTAAACCTAACCCTAACCACTAACTCTAACCCTCAGCTCAACTCTCACCCTTAACTTCAACTTCACCCTAAACCTAACCCTAACACTAAACCTACCCCTAAAGCTACCCCTAACCTTAACTCAAACACCAAACCCTAACCCTTACCCTAACCCTCATCCTTGACCTATTTTTACCCAAAACCTAAGCCGAACCCTAAACCTGAAACTAAACCAAACCGTAAACAATCCCCTAAATCTGGGCCTAACCCTATACCTATCCCTAACCCTACCCCTAACCGTAACACCATAAAACATCAGCTTAATTGTGAACCTAACACTAACACTCACACGATCCCCTAACCCTTTTCCTAACCCTAACGCTATCCTTCATCCTAGCCGTAACACTTACCTAAACCTGACTCTTCCTCTAACCCTAAAATTAACCCTAACCTTAACTCTGCCTTAAACTTAACCCTAAACCTAACAATAACTCTAAACCTGACGCTAACCCTAACCCTAATTCCTAGCACTAATTCTTACTCTAAACCTAACCCTAACAACCCTAACCTAGCCCTACCATTTACCGTAAACCTAGCCTTAACCCTAACCTTGCCCAAACCCTAAACCTAAACCTATACCGACCTCTAACACCAAACTTAACCCTAATCTAACCTTAACCCTAACCCTGACTATAAACGGAAACTTCACCCTAAACCTAAGGCTAACTCCAACTCTAACGCTAACCATAACAATTACCATAACCCTCACCTTAAGTGTAAACCTAACCCTAACCCTCTCCCTAACCCTTAACCGTATCCCCAACCCTCAACATAATGTTATCTCCAAACTTATCCCTAAACCTAACCCTAATACGAACAGTAACCCTAATCTAACCCTAATCCTAATATTATCCCTAAACTCAACCCTACCCTAACCGTAAACCTAACCCTAACACCCTAAACTTAACGTCTAACACTATCTATACTCCTAAACCTATTTCTAACTTTCGCCCTTAACCTAAACTTCACACTAACCCTGAACCTAAACCTAACGCTAACCCTAAACATAAGCCCTAACCCTAACCGAACCCTAAACCTAACCTTAACACTAACCTGAACACAAACCCAAACTCTAGCCCTAACCATAAAAATAACCTTAACCCTAACCTAAACTTCATCCAAACCCTAACCCTAACCTTCAACCTAAACCCAACCCAAACCCTTACCTTAAACCTAACCCTAACCATAACGCTAGTCCCTCTCTAACCCTAAATTTAACCCTTACAACAGCTCTGAAACTAAACCTAAACAGAATCCTGATCCTAACCTTTATTCTAACCTTGACCCTAAATAAAACACTAACTCTAATCCTAAACCTGGACATAAAGCTAACTCTTATCCTACACCTAACCCTAACTCTGAATCTAAACCTAACTCTAACTCTAACCCTAATCATAACACTTACCCTAAACCCTCACCTTAGCTGTAAAAGTAACCGTAACCCTCAATCTAACTCCTAACAGTATCCTTCAACCCTAACCCTAATGCTAACCCTAGCCCTAAGCAGAACACTAACCTGAAACCCCTAAGCCCTAATGATAACACTAACCCTAACCCAAACCCTAACCCCTAAGACCAAAGCCTAACCCAAACATTAACCCTAACTCTAACTCTAACCCGAAAACTAATTAGAAACCTAAACCTAACCCTAACCCTAACCCTAACCCTAACCCAAACCCTAACCCTAACCCTAACCCTAACCCTAACCCTAAACTAAACCTATCCATGACCGGAACCACAATGCCTAACCTGTACCCTCACTCAAACCCTAACCCTAAACTACACCTCTAACCTCTGACACCTTACCATAACCATAATCCTAAACCTACCCAACCCTAACTCTAAATCTAACCCTCACCCCAACCACAATGCCTAACACAAATCGTAACCCTAACTCTTATACCTAAGTCTAACCTAAAATCTAACCCTAACCCTAAAGCTAAACAAAACCCGGAAACTTAGCTCTAACCCTAAACACAACCTTAACACTAACCTAAAAACAAACCCAAACCTTAGCCAGAACCCTAACCCTCAACCTCTCTTAAACTTCACCCTATCCCTAACCTAAAGCTAACCCTAACTTTAACCCTAACCTTAACCTTGGCCCACTTGTGACCCTAAACATAACCCTTAGTATATCTCTGACCCTAACCCTCGCCCTAAACCTAATCCTAACACTGACCCTAACACTAACCTTACCTTAACCTAACTTGAAGCCTATCATAAACTTAAACCTAACCCTAACCCCTAACCCTAACTCTAACCCTAACCCTAGCCCTAACCCTAACCCTAATCCTAACACTTACTCAAAACTCTCACCTTAACTGTAATCGTAACTCTAAATCTAACCGTAACCCTTAAACTTGACCCTAAGTACAACCCTATCCTAAACCTAACGGAAACACTAACCCCTAACCCTAACTCTAACCCAAATCCTTAGCCTAAACCTAATCTAAACCCTTAACAGAACCTTAACCAGTAAATATAACTCAAACCCTTACCCTAAGCCGAACCCTCACCCTTAACCAAAATTTCACACTAACCATAACCCTAAACCTACCCTAACTTCATTCAAACCCTAACCCTAACCAAAATTAACACTGATACTAAACATAACCCTAAATCTCAACCTGAACCTAACCTAACCCTGACCCGAACCTGAACCCTAACCGCAACCCTAAACCTCATGCTTAACATAAACTTCACCCTAACACTAACCCTAAAACTAAACGTAACACTAAATCTCCCCCAACCCTGACCCTAGCCCTAAACCTAACCATAAACCTAACCCGAAACTTAACTCTAACCCTGACCCCAAATCTAACTCTAACCCTATTCCTAACGCTAAAACTTACCCTACACACTCAGCTTCAATGGAAACCCAGCAATAACCCTCAACCTAAAATCAAAACCTAACCCCAAACCTTAACCTAACCCTATCCCTAACCTTCACCTAGTCCTAAACTTAACAAGACTTAACCCTAACACTTAACCTAACCCTAAATCGAAACCTAACCTTAACCCTAAACTTCATCCTAAACTTAACCCTAACCCTAACCACTAACTCTAACCCTCAGCTCAACTCTCACCCTTAACTTCAACTTCACCCTAAACCTAACCCTAAACCAAAACCTAACCCTAACCCTAACCCTATACCTGACCCTAATATTTACCCAAACACCTAAACCTAACCCTAACACTAAACCTACCCCTAAAGCTACCCCTAACCTTAACTCAAACACCAAACCCTAACCCTTACCCTAACCCTCTTCCTTGACCTATTTTTACCCAAAACCTAAGCCGAGCCCTAAACCTAAAACTAAACCAAACCGTAAACAATCCCCTAAATCTAGGCCTAACCCTAAACCTAACCCTAACCCTACCCTTAACCGTAACACCGTAAAACATCAGCTTAATTGTAAACCTAACACTAACACTCACACGATCCCCTAACCCTTTTCCTAACCCTAACGCTATCCTTCATCCTAGCCCTAACACTTACCTAAACCTGACTCTTCCTCTAACCCTAAACTTAACCCTAACCTTAACTCTGCCTTAAACTTAACCCTAAACCTAACAATAACTCTAAACCTGACGCTAACCCTAAGCCTAATTCCTAGCACTAATTCTTACTCTAAACCTAACCCTAACAACCCTAACCTAGCCCTACCATTTACCGTAAACCTAGCCTTAACCCTAACCTTGCCCAAACCCTAAACCTAAACCTATACCGAACTCTAACACCAACCTTAACCCTAATCTAACCTTAACTCTAACCCTGACTATTAACGGAAACTTCACCCTAAACCTAAGGCTAACTCCAACTCTAACGCTAACCATAACAATTACCATAACCCTCACCTTAAGTGGAAACCTAACCCTAACCCTCTCCCTAACCCTTAACCGTATCCCCAACCCTCAACATAATGTTATCTCCAAACTTATCCCTAAACCTAACCCTAATACGAACAGTAACCCTAATCTAACCCTAATCCTAATATTATCCCTAAACTCAACCCTACCCTAACCGTAAACCTAACCCTAACACCCTAAACTTAACGTCTAACACTATCTATACTCCTAAACCTATTTCTAACTTTCGCCCTTAACCTAAACTTCACACTAACCCTGAACCTAAACCTAACGCTAACCCTAAACATAAGCCCTAACCCTAACCGAACCCTAAACCTAACCTTAACACTAACCTGAACACAAACCCAAACTCTAGCCCTAACCATAAAAATAACCTTAACCCTAACCTAAACTTCATCCAAACCCTAACCCTAACCTTCAACCTAAACCCAACCCAAACCCTTACCTTAAACCTAACCCTAACCATAACGCTAGTCCCTCTCTAACCCTAAATTTAACCCTTACAACAGCTCTGAAACTAAACCTAAACAGAATCCTGATCCTAACCCTTATTCTAACCTTGACCCTAAATAGAACACTAACTCTAATCCTAAACCTGGACATAAAGCTAACTCTTATCCTACACCTAACCCTAACTCTGAATCTAAACCTAACTCTAACTCTAACCCTAATCATAACACTTACCCTAAACCCTCACCTTAGCTGTAAAAGTAACCGTAACCCTCAATCTAACTCCTAACAGTATCCTTCAACCCTAACCCTAATGCTAACCCTAGCCCTAAGCAGAACACTAACCTGAAACCCCTAAGCCCTAATGATAACACTAACCCTAACCCAAACCCTAACCCCTAAGACCAAAGCCTAACCCAAACATTAACCCTAACTCTAACTCTAACCCGAAAACTAATTAGAAACCTAAACCTAACCCTAACCCTAACCCTAACCCAAACCCTAACCCTAACCCTAACCCTAACCCTAACCCTAAACTAAACCTATCCATGACCGGAACCACAATGCCTAACCTGTACCCTCACTCAAACCCTAACCCTAAACTACACCTCTAACCTCTGACACCTTACCATAACCATAATCCTAAACCTACCCAACCCTAACTCTAAATCTAACCCTCACCCCAACCACAATGCCTAACACAAATCGTAACCCTAACTGTTATACCTAAGTCTAACCTAAAATCTAACCCTATCGCTAAAGCTAAACAAAACCCGGAAACTTAGCTCTAACCCTAAACACAACCTTAACACTAACCTAAAAACAAACCCAAACCTTAGCCAGAACCCTAACCCTCAACCTATCTTAAACTTCACCCTATCCCTAACCTAAAGCTAACCCTAACTTTAACCCTTACCTGAACCTTGGCCCACTTGTGACCCTAAACATAACCCTTAGTATATCTCTGACCCTAACCCTCGCCCTAAACCTAATCCTAATCCTAACACTGACCCGAACACTAACCTAACCTTAACCTAACTTGAAGCCTATCATAAACTTAAACCTAACCCTAACCCCTAACCCTAACTCTAACCCTAACCCTAACCCTAATCCTTACACTTACCCAAAACCCTCACCTTAACTGTAATCGTAACTCTAAATCTAACCGTAACCCTAAACTTGACCCTAAGTACAACCCTATCCTAAACCTAACTGAAACACTAACCCCTAACCCTAACTCTAACCCAAATCCTTAGCCTAAACCTAATCAAAACCCTTAACATAACCTTAACCAGTAAATATAACTCAAACCCTTACCCTAAGCCGAACCCTCACCCTTAACCAAAATTTCACACTAACCATAATCCTAAACCTACCCTAACTTCATTCAAACCCTAACCCTAACCAAAATTAACACTAATACTAAACATAACCCTAAACCTCAACCTGAACCTAACCTAACCCTGACCCGAACCTGAACCCTAACCGCAACCCTAAACCTCATGCTTAACATAAACTTCACCCTAACACTAACCCTAAAACTAAACGTAACACTAAATCTCCCCCAACCCTGACCCTAGCCCTAAACCTAACCATAAACCTAACCCGAAACTTAACTCTAACCCTGACCCCAAATCTAACTCTAACCCTATTCCTAACGCTAAAACTTACCCTACACACTCAGCTTCAATGGAAACCCAGCAATAACCCTCACCCTAAAATCAAAACCTAACCCCAAACCTTAACCTAACCCTATCCCTAACCTTCACCTAGTCCTAAACTTAACAAGACTTAACCCTAACACTTAACCTAACCCTAAATCGAAACCTAACCTTAACTCTAAACTTCATCGTAAACTTAACCCTAACCCTAACCACTAACTCTAACCCTCAGCTCAACTCTCACCCTGAACTTCAACTTCACCCTAAACCTAACCCTAAACCAAAACCTAACCCTAACCCTAAACCTAACCCTATACCTGACCCTAATATTTACCCAAACAACTAAACCTAACCCTAACACTAAACCTACCCCTAAAGCTACCCCTAACCTTAAGTCAAACACCAAACCCTAACCCTTACCCTAACCCTCATCCTTGACCAATTTTTACCCGAAACCTAAGCCGAACCCTAAACCTAAAACTAAACCAAACCGTAAACAATCCCCTAAATCTAGGCCTAACCCTAAACCTAACCCTAACCCTACCCCTAACCGTAACACCGTAAAACATCAGCTTAATTGTGAACCTAACACTAACACTCACACGATCCCCTAACCCTTTTCCTAACCCTAACGCTATCCTTCATCCTAACCCTAACACTTACCTAAACCTGACTCTTCCTCTAACCCTAAACTTAACCCTAACCTTAACTCTGCCTTAAACTTAACCCTAAACCTAACAATAACTCTAAACCTGACGCTAACCCTAACCCTAATTCCTAGCACTAATTCTTACTCTAAACCTAACCCTAACAACCCTAACCTAGCCCTACCATTTACCGTAAACCTAGCCTTAACCCTAACCTTGCCCAAACCCTAAACCTAAACCTATACCGACCTCTAACACCAACCTTAACCCTAATCTAACCTTAACCCTAACCCTGACTATTAACGGAAACTTCACCCTAAACCTAAGGCTAACTCCAACTCTAACGCTAACCATAACAATTACCATAACCCTCACCTTAAGTGAAACCTAACCCTAACCCTCTCCCTAACCCTTAACCGTATCCCCAACCCTAAACATAATGTTATCTCCAAACTTATCCCTAAACCTAACCCTAATACGAACAGTAACCCTAATCTAACCCTAATCCTAATATTAACCCTAAACTCAACCCTACCCTAACCATAAACCTAACCCTAACACCCTAAACTTAACGTCTAACACTATCTATACTCCTAAACCTATTTCTAACTTTCGCCCTTAACCTAAACTTCACACTAACCCTGAACCTAAACCTAACGCTAACCCTAAACATAAGCCCTAACCCTAACCGAACCCTAAACCTAACCTTAACACGAACCTGAACACAAACCCAAACTCTAGCCCTAACCATGAAAATAACCTTAACCCTAACCTAAACTTCATCCAAACCCTAACCCTAACCTTCAACCTAAACCCAACCCAAACCCTTACCTTAAACCTAACCCTAACCATAACGCTAGTCCCTCTCTAACCCTAAATTTAACCCTTACAACAGCTCTGAAACTAAACTTAAACAGAATCCTGATCCTAACCCTAATTCTAACCTTGACCCTAAATAGAACACTAACTCTAATCCTAAACCTGGATATAAAGCTAACACTTATCCTACACCTAACCCTAACTCTGAATCTAAACCTAACTCTAACTCTAACCCTAATCATAACACTTACCCTAAACCCTCACCTTAGCTGTAAAAGTAACCGTAACCCTCACTCTAACTCTTAACAGTATCCTTCAACCCTAACCCTAATGCTAACCCTAGCCCTAAGCAGAACACTAACATGAAACCCCTAAGCCCTAATGATAACACTAACCCTAACCCAAACCCTAACCCCTAAGACAAAAGCCTAACCCAAACATTAACCCTAACTCTAACTCTAACCCGAAAACTAATTAGAAACCTATTCCTAACCCTAACCGTAACCCTAACCCTAACCCTAACCCTAAACTAAACCTAACCATGACCGGAACCACAATGCCTAACCTGTACCCTCACTCAAACCCTAACCCTAAACTACACCTCTAACCTCTGACACCTTACCATATCCATAATCCTAAACCTACCCAACCCTAACCCTAAATCTAACCCTCACCCCAACCACAATGCCTAACACAAATCGTAACCCTAACTCTTATACCTAAGTCTAACCTAAAATCTAACCCTAACCCTAAAGCTAAACAAAACCCGGAAACTTAGCTCTGACCGTAAACACAACCTTAACACTAACCTAAAAACAAACCCAAACCTTAGCCATAACCCTAACCCTCAAGCTATCTTAAACTTCACCCTATCCCTAACCTAAAGCTAACCCTAACTTTAGCCCTAACCTTAAAATTGGCCCACTTGTGACCCTAAACATAACCCTTAGTATATCTCTGACCCTAACCCTCGCCCTAAACCTAATCCTAATCCTAACACTGACCCGAACACTAACCTAACCTTAACCTAACTTGAAGCCTATCATAAACTTAAACCTAACCCTAACCCCTAACCCTAACTCTAACCCTAACCCTAACCCTAACCCTAATCCTAACACTTACCCAAAACCCTCACCTTAACTGTAATCGTAACTCTAAATCTAACCGTAACCCTAAACTTGACCCTAAGTACAACTCTATCCTAAACCTAACTGAAACACTAACCCCTAACCCTAACTCTAACCCAAATCCTTAGCCTAAACCTAATCGAAACCCTTAACATAACCTTAACCAGTAAATATAACTCAAACCCTTACCCTAAGCCGAACCCTCACCCTTAACCAAAATTTCACACTAACCATAACCCTAAACCTACCCTAACTTCATTCAAACCCTAACCCTAACCAAAATTAACACTAATACTAAACATAACCCTAAACCTCAACCTGAACCTAACCTAACCCTGACCCGAACCTGAACCCTAACCGCAACCCTAAACCTCATGCTTAACATAAACTTCACCCTAACACTAACCCTAAAACTAAACGTAACACTAAATCTCCCCCAACCCTGACCCTAGCCCGAAACCTAACCATAAACCTAACCCGAAACTTAACTCTAACCCTGACCCCAAATCTAACTCTAACCCTATTCCTAACGCTAAAACTTACCCTACACACTCAGCTTCAATGGAAACCCAGCAATAACCCTCACCCTAAAATCAAAACCTAACCCCAAACCTTAACCTAACCCTATCCCTAACCTTCACCTAGTCCTAAACTTAACAAGACTTAACCCTAACACTTAACCTAACCCTAAATCGAAACCTGACCTTAACCCTAAACTTCATCCTAAACTTAACCCTAACCCTAACCACTAACTCTAACCCTCAGCTCAACTCTCACCCTTAACTTCAACTTCACCCTAAACCTAACCCTAACCCTAAACCTAACCCTATTCCTCACCCTAATATTTACCCAAACACCTAAACCTAACCCTAACACTAAACCTACCCCTAAAGCTACCCCTAACCTTAACTCAAACACCAAACCCTAACCCTTACCCTAACCCTCTTCCTTGACCTATTTTTACCCAAAACCTAAGCCGAACCCTAAACCTAAAACTAAACCAAACCGTAAACAATCCCCTAAATCTAGGCCTAACCCTAAACCTAACCCTAACCCTACCCCTAACCGTAACACCGTAAAACATCAGCTTAATTGTGAACCTAACACTAACACTCACACGATCCCCTAACCCTTTTCCTAACCCTAACGCTATCCTTCATCCTAGCCCTAACACTTACCTAAACCTGACTCTTCCTCTAACCCTAAACTTAACCCTAACCTTAACTCTGCCTTAAACTTAACCCTAAACCTAACAATAACTCTAAACCTGACGCTAACCCTAACCCTAATTCCTAGCACTAATTCTTACTCTAAACCTAACCCTAACAACCCTAACCTAGCCCTACCATTTACCGTAAACCTAGCCTTAACCCTAACCTTGCCCAAACCCTAAACCTAAACCTATACCGACCTCTAACACCAACCTTAACCCTAATCTAACCTTAACCCTAACCCTGACTATTAACGGAAACATCACCCTAAACCTAAGGCTAACTCCAACTCTAACGCTAACCATAACAATTACCATAACCCTCACCTTAAGTGGAAACCTAACCCTAACCCTCTCCCTAACCCTTAACCGTATCCCCAACCCTAAACATAATGTTATCTCCAAACTTATCCCTAAACCTAACCCTAATACGAACAGTAACCCTAATCTAACCCTAATCCTAATATTAACCCTAAACTCAACCCTACCCTAACCATAAACCTAACCCTAACACCCTAAACTTAACGTCTAACACTATCTATACTCCTAAACCTATTTCTAACTTTCGCCCTTAACCTAAACTTCACACTAACCCTGAACCTAAACCTAACGCTAACCCTAAACATAAGCCCTAACCCTAACCGAACCCTAAACCTAACCTTAACACTAACCTGAACACAAACCCAAACTCTAGCCCTAACCATAAAAATAACCTTAACCCTAACCTAAACTTCATCCAAACCCTAACCCTAACCTTCAACCTAAACCCAACCCAAACCCTTACCTTAAACCTAACCCTAACCATAACGCTAGTCCCTCTCTAACCCTAAATTTAACCCTTACAACAGCTCTGAAACTAAACCTAAACATATTCCTGATCCTAACCCTAATTCTAACCTTGACCCTAAATAGAACACTAACTCTAATCCTAAACCTGGACATAAAGCTAACACTTATCATACACCTAACCCTAACTCTGAATCTAAACCTAACTCTAACTCTAACCCTAATCATAACACTTACCCTAAACCCTCACCTTAGCTGTAAAACTAACCGTAACCCTCACTCTAACTCCTAACAGTATCCTTCAACCCTAACCCTAATGCTAACCCTAGCCCTAAGCAGAACACTAACCTGAAACCCCTAAGCCCTAACGATAACACTAACCCTAACCCAATCCCTAACCCCTAAGACCAAAGCCTAACCCAAACATTAACCCTAACTCTAACTCTAACCCGAAAACTAATTAGAAACCTAAACCTAACCCTAACCCTACCCTAACCCTAACCCTAACCCTAACCCTAAACTAAACCTAACCATGACCGGAACCACAATGCCTAACCTGTACCCTCACTCAAACCCTAACCCTAAACTACACCTCTAACCTCTGACACCTTACCATATCCATAATCCTAAACCTACCCAACCCTAACCCTAAATCTAACCCTCACCCCAACCACAATGCCTAACACAAATCGTAACCCTAACTCTTATACCTAAGTCTAACCTAAAATCTAACCCTAACCCTAAAGCTCAACAAAACCCGTAAACTTAGCTCTAACCCTAAACACAACCTTAACACTTACCTAAAAACAAACCCAAACCTTAGCCATAACCCTAACCCTCAAGCTATCTTAAACTTCACCCTATCCCTAACCTAAAGCTAACCCTAACTTTAACCCTAACCTTAACCTTGGCCCACTTGTGACCCTAAACAACCCTTAGTATATCTCTGACCCTAACCCTCGCCCGAAACCTTATCCTAATCCTAACACTGACCCGAACACTAACCTAACCTTAACCTAACTTGAAGCCTATCATAAACTTAAACCTAACCCTAACCCCTAACCCTAACTCTAACCCTAACCCTAACCCTAACCCTAATCCTAACACTTACCCAAAACCCTCACCTTAACTGTAATCGTAACTCTAAATCTAACCGTAACCCTAAACTTGACCCTAAGTACAACCCTATCCTAAACCTAACTGAAACACTAACCCCTAACCCTAACTCTAACCCAAATCCTTAGCCTAAACCTAATCGAAACCCTTAACATAACCTTAACCAGTAAATATAACTCAAACCCTTACCCTAAGCCGAACCCTCACCCTTAACCAAAATTTCACACTAACCATAACCCTAAACCTACCCTAACTTCATTCAAACCCTAACCCTAACCAAAATTAACACTAATACTAAACATAACCCTAAACCTCAACCTGAACCTAACCTAACCCTGACCCGAACCTGAACCCTAACCGCAACCCTAAACCTCATGCTTAACATAAACTTCACCCTAACACTAACCCTAAAACTAAACGTAACACTAAATCTCCCCCAACCCTGACCCTAGCCCGAAACCTAACCATAAACCTAACCCGAAACTTAACTCTAACCCTGACCCCAAATCTAACTCTAACCCTATTCCTAACGCTAAAACTTACCCTACACACTCAGCTTCAATGGAAACCCAGCAATAACCCTCACCCTAAAATCAAAACCTAACCCCAAACCTTAACCTAACCCTATCCCTAACCTTCACCTAGTCCTAAACTTAACAAGACTTAACCCTAACACTTAACCTAACCCTAAATCGAAACCTAACCTTAACCCTAAACTTCATCCTAAACTTAACCCTAACCCTAACCACTAACTCTAACCCTCAGCTCAACTCTCACCCTTAACTTCAACTTCACCCTAAACCTAACCCTAAACCAAAACCTAACCGTATACCTCACCCTAATATTTACCCAAACACCTAAACCTAACCCTAACACTAAACCTACCTCTAAAGCTACCCCTAACCTTAACTCAAACACCAAACTCTAACCCTTACCCTAACCCTCTTCCTTGACCTATGTTTACCCAAAACCTAAGCCGAACCCTAAACCTAAAACTAAATCAAACCGTAAACAATCCCCTAAATCTAGGCCTAACCCTAAACCTAACCCTAACCCTACCCCTAGCCGTAACACCGTAAAACATCAGCTTAATTGTGAACCTAACACTAACACTCACACGATCCCCTAACCCTTTTCCTAACCCTAACGCTATCCTTCATCCTAGCCCTAACACTTACCTAAACCTGACTCTTCCTCTAACCCTAAACTTAACCCTAACCTTAACTCTGCCTTAAACTTAACCCTAAACCTAACAATAACTCTAAACCTGACGCTAACCCTAACCCTAATTCCTAGCACTAATTCTTACTCTAAACCTAACCCTAACAACCCTAACCTAGCCCTACCATTTACCGTAAACCTAGCCTTAACCCTAACCTTGCCCAAACCCTAAACCTAAACCTATACCGACCTCTAACACCAACCTTAACCTTAATCAAACCTTAACCCTAACCCTGACTATTAACGGAAACTTCACCCTAAACCTAAGGCTAACTCCAACTCTAACGCTAACCATAACAATTACCATAACCCTCACCTTAAGTGGAAACCTAACAATAACCCTCTCCCTAACCCTTAACCGTATCCCCAACCCTAAACATAATGTTATCTCCAAACTTATCCCTAAACCTAACCCTAATACGAACAGTAACCCTAATCTAACCCTAATCCTAATATTAACCCTAAACTCAACCCTACCCTAACCATAAACCTAACCCTAACACCCTAAACTTAACGTCTAACACTATCTATACTCCTAAACCTATTTCTAACTTTCGCCCTTAACCTAAACTTCACACTAACCCTGAACCTAAAACTAACGCTAACCCTAAACATAAGCCCTAACCCTAACCGAACCCTAAACCTAACCTTAACACTAACCTGAACACAAACCCAAACTCTAGCCCTAACCATAAAAATAACCTTAACCCTAACCTAAACTTCATCCAAACCCTAACCCTAACCTTCAACCTAAACCCAACCCAAACCCTTACCTTAAACCTAACCCTAACCATAACGCTAGTCCCTCTCTAACCCTAAATTTAACCCTTACAACAGCTCTGAAACTAAACCTAAACAGTATCCTAATCCTAACCCTAATTCTAACCTTGACCCTAAATAGAACACTAACTCTAATCCTAAACCTGGACATAAAGATAACTCTTATCCTACACCTAACCCTAACTCTGAATCTAAACCTAACTCTAACTCTAACCCTAATCATAACACTTACCCTAAACCCTCACCTTAGCTGTAAAACTAACCGTAACCCTCACTCTAACTCCTAACAGTATCCTTCCACCCTAACCCTAATGCTAACCCTAGCCCTAAGCAGAACACTAACCTGAAACCCCTAAGCCCTAACGATAACACTAACCCTAACCCAACCCTAACCCCTAAGACAAAAGCCTAACCCAAACATTAACCCTAACTCTAACTCTAAGCCGAAAACTAATTAGAAACCTAACCCTAACCCTAACCCGAAACTAAACCTAACCATGACTGGAACCACAATGCCTAACCTGTACCCTCACTCAAACCATAACCCTAAACTACACCTCTAACCTCTGACACCTTACCATAACCATAATCCTAAACCTACCCAACCCTAACCCTAAATCTAAACCTCACTCCAACCACAATGCCTAACACAAATCGTAACCCTAACTGTTATACCTAAGTCTAACCTAAAATCTAACCCTAACCCTAAAGCTAAACAAAACCCGTAAACTTAGCTCTAACCCTAAACACAACCTTAACAGTAACCTAAAAACAAACCCAAACCTTAGCCATAACCCTAACCCTCAACCTCTCTTAAACTTCACCCTATCCCTAACCTAAAGCTAACCCTAACTTTAACCCTAACCTTAACCTTGGCCCACTTGTGACCCTAAACATAACCCTTAGTATATCTCTGACCCTAACCCTCGCCCTAAACCTAATCCTAATCCTAACACTGACCCTAACTCTAACCTTACCTTAACCTAACTTGAAGGGTATCATAAACTTAAAGCTAACCCTAACCCCTAACCCTAACTCTAACCCTAACCCTAGCCCTAACCCTAACCCTAATCCTAACACTTACCCAAAACCCTCACCTTAACTGTAATCGTAACTCTAAATCTAACCGTAACCCTAAACTTGACCCTAAGTACAACCCTATCCTAAACCTAACGGAAACACTAACCCCTAACCCTAACCCTAACCCAAATCCTTAGCCTAAACCTAATCTAAACCCTTAACAGAACCTTAACCAGTAAATATAACTCAAACCCTTACCCTAAGCCGAACCCTCACCCTTAACCAAAATTTCACACTAACCATAACCCTAAACCTACCCTAACTTCATTCAAACCCTAACCCTAACCAAAATTAACACTGATACTAAACATAACCCTAAACCTCAACCTGAACCTAACCTAACCCTGACCCGAACCTGAACCCTAACCGCAACCCTATACCTCATGCTTAACATAAACTTCACCCTAACACTAACCCTAAAACTAAACGTAACACTAAATCTCCCCCAACCCTGACCCTAGCCCTAAACCTAACCATAAACCTAACCCGAAACTTAACTCTAACCCTGACCCCAAATCTAACTCTAACCCTATTCCTAACGCTAAAACTTACCCGACACACTCAGCTTCAATGGAAACCCAGCAATAACCCTCACCCTAAAATCAAAACCTAACCCCAAACCTTAACCTAACCCTATCCCTAACCTTCACCTAGTCCTAAACTTAACAAGACTTAACCCTAACACTTAACCTAACCCTAAATCGAAACCTAACCTTAACCCTAAACTTCATCCTAAACTTAACCCTAACCCTAACCACTAACTCTAACCCTCAGCTCAACTCTCACCCTTAACTTCAACTTCACCCTAAACCTAACCCTAAACCAAAACCTAACCCTAACCCTAAACCTAACCCTATACCTGACCCTAATATTTACCCAAACACCTAAACCTAACCCTAACACTAAACCTACCCCTAAAGCTACCCCTAACCTTAACTCAAACACCAAACCCTAACCCTTACCCTAACCCTCATCCTTGACCTATTTTTACCCAAGACCTAAGCCGAACCCTAAACCTAAAACTAAACCAAACCGTAAACAATCCCCTAAATCTAGGCCTAACCCTAAACCTAACCCTAACCCTACCCCTAACCATAACACCGTAAAACATCAGCTTAATTGTGAACCTAACACTAACACTCACACGATCCCCTAACCCTTTTCCTGACCCTAACGCTATCCTTCATCCTAGCCCTAACACTTACCTAAACCTGACTCTTCCTCTAACTCTAAAATTAACCCTAACCTTAACTCTGCCTTAAACTTAACCCTAAACCTAACAATAACTCTAAACCTGACGCTAACCCTAACCCTAATTCCTAGCACTAATTCTTACTCTAAACCTAACCCTAACAACCCTAACCTAGCCCTACCATTTACCGTAAACCTAGCCTTAACCCTAACCTTGCCCAAACCCTAAACCTAAACCTATACCGAACTCTAACACCAACCTTAACCCTAATCTAACCTTAACCCTAACCCTGACTATTAACGGAAACTTCACCCTAAACCTAAGGCTAACTCCAACTCTAACGCTAACCATAACAATTACCATAACCCTCACCTTAAGTGGAAACCTAACCCTAACCCTCTCCCTAACCCTTAACCGTATCCCCAACCCTAAACATAATGTTATCTCCAAACTTATCCCTAAACCTAACCCTAATACGAACAGTAACCCTAATCTAACCCTAATCCTGATATTAACCCTAAACTCAACCCTACCCTAACCATAAACCTAACCCTAACATCCTAAACTTAACGTCTAACACTATCTATACTCCTAAACCTATTTCTAACTTTCGCCCTTAACCTAAACTTCACACTAACCCTGAACCTAAACCTAACGCTAACCCTAAACATAAGCCCTAACCCTAACCGAACCCTAAACCTAACCTTAACACTAACCTGAACACAAACCCAAACTCTAGCCCTAACCATAAAAATAACCTTAACCCTAACCTAAACTTCATCCAAACCCTAACCCTAACCTTCAACCTAAACCCAACCCCAACCCTTACCTTAAACCTAACCCTAACCATAACGCTAGTCCCTCTCTAACCCTAAATTTAACCCTTACAACAGCTCTGAAACTAAACCTAAACAGAATCCTGATCCTAACCCTAATTCTAACCTTGACCCTAAATAGAACACTAACTCTAATCCTAAACCTGGATATAAAGCTAACACTTATCCTACACCTAACCCTAACTCTGAATCTAAACCTAACTCGAACTCTAACCCTAATCATAACACTTACCCTAAACCCTCACCTTAGCTGTAAAAGTAACCGTAACCCTCACTCTAACTCCTAACAGTATCCTTCAACCCTAACCCTAATGCTAACCCTAGCCCTAAGCAGAACACTAACCTGAAACCCCTAAGCCCTAATGATAACACTAACCCTAACCCAAACCCTAACCCCTAAGACAAAAGCCTAACCCAAACATTAACCCTAACTCTAACTCTAACCCGAAAACTAATTAGAAACCTATTTCTAACCCTAACCGTAACCCTAACCCTAACCCTAACCCTAAACTAAACCTAACCATGACCGGAACCACAATGCCTAACCTGTACCCTCACTCAAACCCTAACCCTAAACTACACCTCTAACCTCTGACACCTTACCATATCCATAATCCTAAACCTACCCTACCCTAACCCTAAATCTAACCCTCACCCCAACCACAATGCCTAACACAAATCGTAACCCTAACTCTTATACCTAAGTCTAACCTAAAATCTAACCCTAACCCTAAAGCTAAACAAAACCCGGAACCTTGGCTCTAACCCTAAACACAACCTTAACACTAACCTAAAAACAAACCCCAACCTTAGCCATAACCCTAACCCTCAACCTCTCTTAAACTTCACCCTATCCCTAACCTAAAGCTAACCCTAATTTTAACCCTAACCTTAACCTTGGCCCACTTGTGACCCTAAACATAACCCTTAGTATATCTCTGACCCTAACCCTCGCCCTAAACCTAATCCTAATCCTAACACTGACCCTAACACTAACCTAACCTTAACCTAACTTGAAGCCTATCATAAACTTAAAGCTAACCCTAACCCCTAACCCTAACTCTAACCCTAACCCTAGCCCTAACCCTAACCCTAATCCTAACACTTACCCAAAACCCTCACCTTAACTGTAATCGTAACTCTAAATCTAACCGTAACCCTAAACTTGACCCTAAGTACAACCCTATCCTAAACCTAACTGAAACACTAACCCCTAACCCTAACTCTAACCCAAATCCTTAGCCTAAACCTAATCGAAACCCTTAACATAACCTTAACCAGTAAATATAACTCAAACCCTTACCCTAAGCCGAACCCTCACCCTTAACCAAAATTTCACACTAACCATAACCCTAAACCTACCCTAACTTCATTCAAACCCTAACCCTAACCAAAATTAACACTAATACTAATCATAACCCTAAACCTCAACCTGAACCTAACCTAACCCTGACCCAAACCTGAACCCTAACCGCAACCCTAAACCTCATGCTTAACATAAACTTCACCCTAACACTAACCCTAAAACTAAACGTAACACTAAATCTCCCCCAACCCTGACCCTAGCCCGAAACCTAACCATAAACCTAACCCGAAACTTAACTCTAACCCTGACCCCAAATCTAACTCTAACCCTATTCCTAACGCTAAAACTTACCCTACACACTCAGCTTCAATGGAAACCCAGCAATAACCCTCACCCTAAAATCAAAACCTAACCCCAAACCTTAACCTAACCCTATCCCTAACCTTCACCTAGTCCTAAACTTAACAAGACTTAACCCTAACACTTAACCTAACCCTAAATCGAAACCTAACCTTAACCCTAAACTTCATCCTAAACTTAACCCTAACCCTAACCACTAACTCTAACCCTCAGCTCAACTCTCACCCTTAACTTCAACTTCACCCTAAACCTAACCCTAACCCTAAACCTAACCCTATACCTGACCCTAATATTTACCCAAACACCTAAACCTAACCCTAACACTAAACCTACCCCTAACGCTACCCCTAACCTTAACTCAAACACCAAACCCTAACCCTTACCCTAACCCTCATCCTTGACCTCATTTTACCCAAAACCTAAGCCGAACCCTAAACCTAAAACTAAACCAAACCGTAAACAATCCCCTAAATCTAGGCCTAACCCTAAACCTAACCCTAACCCTACCCCTAACCGTAACACCATAAAACATCAGCTTAATTGTGAACCTAACACTAACACTCACACGATCCCCTAACCCTTTTCCTAACCCTTACACCATCCTTCATCCTAGCCCTAACACTTACCTAAACCTGACTCTTCCTCTAACCCTAAACTTAACCCTAACCTTAACTCTGCCTTAAACTTAACCCTAAACCTAACAATAACTTTAAACCTGACGCTAACCCTAACCCTAATTCCTAGCACTAATTCTTACTCTAAACCTAACCCTAACAACCCTAACCTAGCCCTACCATTTACCGTAAACCTAGCCTTAACCCTAACCTTGCCCAAACCCTAAACCTAAACCTATACCGACCTCTAACACCAAACTTAACCCTAATCTAACCTTAACCCTAACCCTGACTATTAACGGAAACTTCACCCTAAACCTAAGGCTAACTCCAACTCTAACGCTAACCATAACAATTACCATAACCCTCACCTTAAGTGGAAACCTAACCCTAACCCTCTCCCTAACCCTTAACCGTATCCCCAACCCTAAACATAATGTTATCTCCAAACTTATCCCTAAACCTAACCCTAATACGAACAGTAACCCTAATCTAACCCTAATCCTAATATTAACCCTAAACTCAACCCTACCCTACCATAAACCTAACCCTAACACCCTAAACTTAACGTCTAACACTATCTATACTCCTAAACCTATTTCTAACTTTCGCCCTTAACCTAAACTTCACACTAACCCTGAACCTAAACCTAACGCTAACCCTAAACATAAGCCCTAACCCTAACCGAACCCTAAACCTAACCTTAACACTAACCTGAACACAAACCCAAACTCTAGCCCTAACCATAAAAATAACCTTAACCCTAACCTAAACTTCATCCAAACCCTAACCCTAAACTTCAACCTAAACCCAACCCAAACCCTTACCTTAAACCTAACCCTAACCATAACGCTAGTCCCTCTCTAACCCTAAATTTAACCCTTACAACAGCTCTGAAACTAAACCTAAACATAATCCTGATCCTAACCCTAATTCTAACCTCGACCCTAAATAGAACACTAACTCTAATCCTAAACCTGGATATAAAGCTAACTCTTATCCTACACCTAACCCTAACTCTGAATCTAAACCTAACTCTAACTCTAACCCTAATCATAACACTTACCCTAAACCCTCACCTTCGCTGTAAAACTAACCCTAACCCTCACTCTAACTCCTAACAGTATCCTTCAACCCTAACCCTAATGCTAACCCTAGCCCTAAGCAGAACACTAACCTGAAACCCCTAAGCCCTAACGATAACACTAACCCTAACCCAAACCCTAACCCCTAAGACCAAAGCCTAACCCAAACATTAACCCTAACTCTAACTCTAACCCGAAAACTAATTAGAAACCTAACACTAACCCTAACCCTAACCCTAAACTAAACCTAACCATGACCGGAACCACAATGCCTAACGTGTACCCTCACTCAAACCCTAACCCTAAACTACACCTCTAACCTCTGACACCTTACCATAACCATAATCCTAAACCTACCCAAACCTAACCCTAAATCTATCCCTCACCCCAACCACAATGCCTAACACAAATCGTAACCCTAACTCTTATACCTAAGTCTAACCTAAAATCTAACCCTAACCCTAAAGCTAAACAAAACCCGGAAACTTAGCTCTAACCCTAAACACAACCTTAACACTAACCTAAAAACAAACCCAAACCTTAGCCAGAACCCTAACCCTCAACCTATCTTAAAACTTCACCCTATCCCTAACCTAAAGCTAACCCTAACTTTAACCCTAACCTTAACCTTGGCCCACTTGTGACCCTAAACATAACCCTTAGTATATCTCTGACCCTAACCCTCGCCCTAAACCTAATCCTAATCCTAACACTGACCCTAACACTAACCTAACCTTAACCTAACTTGAAGCCTATCATAAACTTAAACCTAACCCTAACCCCTAACCCTAACTCGAACCCTAACCCTAACCCTAATCCTAACACTTACCCAAAACCCTCACCTTAACTGTAATCGTAACTCTAAATCTAACCGTAACCCTAAACTTGACCCTAAGTACAACCCTATCCTAAACCTAACTGAAACACTAACCCCTAACCCTAACTCTAACCCAAATCCTTAGCGTAAACCTAATCGAAACCCTTAACATAACCTTAACCAGTAAATATAACTCAAACCCTTACCCTAAGCCGAACCCTCACCCTTAACCAAAATTTCACACTAACCATAACCCTATACCTACCCTAACTTCATTCAAACCCTAACCCTAACCAAAATTAACACTAATACTAAACATAACCCTAAACCTCAACCTGAACCTAAGCTAACCCTGACCCGAACCTGAACCCTAACCGCAACCCTAAACCTCATGCTTAACATAAACTTCACCCTAACACTAACCCTAAAACTAAACGTAACACTAAATCTCCCCCAACCCTGACCCTAGCCCTAAACCTAACCATAAACCTAACCCGAAACTTAACTCTAACCCTGACCCCAAATCTAACTCTAACCCTATTCCTAACGCTAAAACTTACCCTACACACTCAGCTTCAATGGAAACCCAGCAATAACCTTCACCCTAAAATCAAAACCTAACCCCAAACCTTAACCTAACCCTATCCCTAACCTTCACCTAGTCCTAAACTTAACAAGACTTAACCCTAACACTTAACCTAACCCTAAATCGAAACCTAACCTTAACCCTAAACTTCATCCTAAACTTAACCCTAACCCTAACCACTAACTCTAACCCTCAGCTCAACTCTCACCCTGAACTTCAACTTCACCCTAAACCTAACCCTAAACCAAAACCTAACCCTAACCCTAAACCTAACCCTATACCTGACCCTAATATTTACCCAAACACCTAAACCTAACCCTAACACTAAACCTACCCCTAACGCTACCCCTAACCTTAACTCAAACACCAAACCCTAACCCTTACCCTAACCCTCATCCTTGACCTCATTTTACCCAAAACCTAAGCCGAACCCTAAACCTAAAACTAAACCAAACCGTAAACAATCCCCTAAATCTAGGCCTAACCCTAAACCTAACCCTAACCCTACCCCTAACCGTAACACCGTATACATCAGCTTAATTGTGAACCTAACACTAACACTCACACGATCCCCTAACCCTTTTCCTAACCCTAACGCTATCCTTCATCCTAGCCCTAACACTTACCTAAATCTGACTCTTCCTCTAACCCTAAAATTAACCCTAACCTTAACTCTGCCTTAAACTTAACCCTAAACCTAACAATAACTCTAAACCTGACGCTAACCCTAACCCTAATTCCTAGCACTAATTCTTACTCTAAACCTAACCCTAACAACCCTAACCTAGCCCTACCATTTACCGTAAACCTAGCCTTAACCCTAACCTTGCCCAAACCCTAAACCTAAACCTATACCGACCTCTAACACCAAACTTAACCCTAATCTAACCTTAACCCTAACCCTGACTATTAACGGAAACTTCACCCTAAACCTAAGGCTAACTCCAACTCTAACGCTAACCATAACAATTACCATAACCCTCACCTTAAGTGGAAACCTAACCCTAACCCTCTCCCTAACCCTTAACCGTATCCCCAACCCTAAACATAATGTTATCTCCAAACTTATCCCTAAACCTAACCCTAATACGAACAGTAACCCTAATCTAACCCTAATCCTAATATTAACCCTAAACTCAACCCTACCCTAACCATAAACCTAACCCTAACACCCTAAACTTAACGTCTAACACTATCTATACTCCTAAACCTATTTCTAACTTTCGCCCTTAACCTAAACTTCACACTAACCCTGAACCTAAACCTAACGCTAACCCTAAACATAAGCCCTAACCCTAACCGAACCCTAAACCTAACCTTAACACTAACCTGAACACAAACCCAAACTCTAGCCCTAACCATAAAAATAACCTTAACCCTAACCTAAACTTCATCCAAACCCTAACCCTAACCTTCAACCTAAACCCAACCCAAACCCTTACCTTAAACCTAACCCTAACCATAATGCTAGCCCCTCTCTAACCCTAAATTTAACCCTTACAACAGCTCTGAAACTAAACCTAAACATAATCCTGATCCTAACCCTAATTCTAACCTTGACCCTAAATAGAACACTAACTCTAATCCTAAACCTGGATATAAAGCTAACTCTTATCCTACACCTAACCCTAACTCTGAATCTAAACCTAACTCTAACTCTAACCCTAATCATAACACTTACCCTAAACCCTCACCTTAGCTGTAAAACTAACCGTAACCCTCACTCTAACTCCTAACAGTATCCTTCCACCCTAACCCTAATGCTAACCCTAGCCCTAAGCAGAACACTAACCTGAAACCCCTAAGCCCTAACGATAACACTAACCCTAACCCAAACCCTAACCCCTAAGACCAAAGCCTAACCCAAACATTAACCCTAACTCTAACTCTAACCCGAAAACTAATTAGAAACCTAACCCTAACCCTAACCCTAACCCTAACCCTAAACTAAACCTAACCATGACCGGAACCACAATGCCTAACCTGTACCCTCACTCAAACCCTAACCCTAAACTACACCTCTAACCTCTGACACCTTACCATAACCATAATCCTAAACCTACCCAAACCTAACCCTAAATCTATCCCTCACCCCAACCACAATGCCTAACACAAATCGTAACCCTAACTCTTATACCTAAGTCTAACCTAAAATCTAACCCTAACCCTAAAGCTCAACAAAACCCGGAAACTTAGCTCTAACCCTAAACACAACCTTAACACTAACCTAAAAACAAACCCCAACCTTAGCCATAACCCTAACCCTCAACCTATCTTAAAACTTCACCCTATCCCTAACCTAAAGCTAACCCTAACTTTAACCCTAACCTTAACCTTGGCCCACTTGTGACCCTAAACATAACCCTTAGTATATCTCTGACCCTAACCCTCGCTCTAAACCTAATCCTAATCCTAACACTGACCCTAACACTAAACTAACCTTAACCTAACTTGAAGCCTATCATAAACTTAAACCTAACCCTAACCCCTAACCCTAACTCGAACCCTAACCCTAACCCTAATCCTAACACTTACCCAAAACCCTCACCTTAACTGTAATCTTAACTCTAAATCTAACCGTAACCCTAAACTTGACCCTAAGTACAACCCTATCCTAAACCTAACTGAAACACTAACCCCTAACCCTAACTCTAACCCAAATCCTTAGCCTAAACCTAATCGAAACCCTTAACATAACCTTAACCAGTAAATATAACTCAAACCCTTACCCTAAGCCGAACCCTCACCCTTAACCAAAATTTCACACTAACCATAACCCTAAACCTACCCTAACTTCATTCAAACCCTAACCCTAACCAAAATTAACACTAATACTAAACATAACCCTAAACCTCAACCTGAACCTAACCTAACCCTGACCCGAACCTGAACCCTAACCGCAACCCTAAACCTCATGCTTAACATAAACTTCACCCTAACACTAACCCTAAAACTAAACGTAACACTAAATCTCCCCCAACCCTGACCCTAGCCCTAAACCTAACCATAAACCTAACCCGAAACTTAACTCTAACCCTGACCCCAAATCTAACTCTAACCCTATTCCTAACGCTAAAACTTACCCTACACACTCAGCTTCAATGGAAACCCAGCAATAACCTTCACCCTAAAATCAAAACCTAACCCCAAAGCTTAACCTAACCCTATCCCTAACCTTCACCTAGTCCTAAACTTAACAAGACTTAACCCTAACACTTAACCTAACCCTAAATCGAAACCTAACCTTAACCCTAAACTTCATCCTAAACTTAACCCTAACCCTAACCACTAACTCTAACCCTCAGCTCAACTCTCACCCTGAACTTCAACTTCACCCTAAACCTAACCCTAAACCAAAACCTAACCCTAACCCTAAACCTAACCCTATACCTGACCCTAATATTTACCCAAACACCTAAACCTAACCCTAACACTAAACCTACCCCTAACGCTACCCCTAACCTTAACTCAAACACCAAACCCTAACCCTTACCCTAACCCTCATCCTTGACCTCATTTTACCCAAAACCTAAGCCGAACCCTAAACCTAAAACTAAACCAAACCGTAAACAATCCCCTAAATCTAGGCCTAACCCTAAACCTAACCCTAACCCTAACCGTAACACCGTAAAACATCAGCTTAATTGTGAACCTAACACTAACACTCACACGATCCCCTAACCCTTTTCCTAACCCTAACGCTATCCTTCATCCTAGCCCTAACACTTACCTAAACCTGACTCTTCCTCTAACCCTAAAATTAACCCTAACCTTAACTCTGCCTTAAACTTAACCCGAAACCTAACAATAACTCTAAACCTGACGCTAACCCTAACCCTAATTCCTAGCACTAATTCTTACTCTAAACCTAACCCTAACAACCCTAACCTAGCCCTACCATTTACCGTAAACCTAGCCTTAACCCTAACCTTGCCCAAACCCTAAACCTAAACCTATACCGACCTCTAACACCAAACTTAACCCTAATCTAACCTTAACCCTAACCCTGACTATTAACGGAAACTTCACCCTAAACCTAAGGCTAACTCCAACTCTAACGCTAAACATAACAATTACCATAACCCTCACCTTAAGTGGAAACCTAACCCTAACCCTCTCCCTAACCCGTAACCGTATCCCCAACCCTAAACATAATGTTATCTCCAAACTTATCCCTAAACCTAACCCTAATACGAACAGTAACCCTAATCTAACCCTAATCCTAATATTAACCCTAAACTCAACCCTACCCTAACCATAAACCTAACCCTAACACCCTAAACATAACGTCTAACACTATCTATACTCCTAAACCTATTTCTAACTTTCGCCCTTAACCTAAACTTCACACTAACCCTGAACCTAAACCTAACGCTAACCCTAAACATAAGCCCTAACCCTAACCGAACCCTAAACCTAACCTTAACACTAACCTGAACACAAACCCAAACTCTAGACCTAACCATAAAAATAACCTTAACCCTAACCTAAACTTCATCCAAACCCTGACCCTAACCTTCAACCTAAACCCAACCCAAACCCTTACCTTAAACCTAACCCTAACCATAACGCTAGTCCCTCTCTAACCCTAAATTTAACCCTTACAACAGCTCTGAAACGAAACCTAAACATAATCCTGATCCTAACCCTAATTCTAACCTTGACCCTAAATAGAACACTAACTTTAATCCTAAACCTGGATATAAAGCTAACTCTTATCCTACACCTAACCCTAACTCTGAATCTAAACCTAACTCTAACTCTAACCCTAATCATAACACTTACCCTAAACCCTCACCTTAGCTGTAAAACTAACCGTAACCCTCACTCTAACTCCTAACAGTATCCTTCAACCCTAACCCTAATGCTAACCCTAGCCCTAAGCAGAACACTAACCTGAAACCCCTAAGCCCTAACGATAACACTAACCCTAACCCAAACCCTAACCCCTAAGACCAAAGCCTAACCCAAACATTAACCCTAACTCTAACTCTAACCCGAAAACTAATTAGAAACCTAACACTAACCCTAACCCTAACCCTAACCCTAAACTAAACCTAACCATGACCGGAACCACAATGCCTAACCTGTACCCTCACTCAAACCCTAACCCTAAACTACACCTCTAACCTCTGACACCTTACCATAACCATAATCCTAAACCTACCCAAACCTAACCCTAAATCTATCCCTCACCTCAACCACAATGCCTAACACAAATCGTAACCCTAACTCTTATACCTAAGTCTAACCTAAAATCTAACCCTAACCCTAAAGCTCAACAAAACCCGGAAACTTAGCTCTAACCCTAAACACAACCTTAACACTAACCTAAAACAAACCCAAACCTTAGCCATAACCCTAACCCTCAACCTCTCTTAAACTTCACCCTATCCCTAACCTAAAGCTAACCCTAACTTTAACCCTAACCTTAACCTTGGCCCACTTGTGACCCTAAACATAACCCTTAGTATATCTCTGACCCTAACCCTCGCCCTAAACCTAATCCTAATCCTAACACTGACCCTAACACTAACCAAACCTTAACCTAACTTGAAGCCTATCATAAACTTAAACCTAACCCTAACCCCTAACCCTAACCCCTAACCCTATCTCTAAACCTAACCCTAGCCCTAACCCTAACCCTAATCCTAACACTTACCCAAAACCCTCACCTTAACTGTAATCGTAACTCTAAATCTAACCGTAACCCTAAACTTGACCCTAAGTACAACCCTATCCTAAACCTAACTGAAACACTAACCCCTAACCCTAACTCTAACCCAAATCCTTAGCCTAAACCTAATCGAAACCCTTAACATAACCTTAACCAGTAAATATAACTCAAACACTTACCCTAAGCCGAACCCTCACCCTTAACCAAAATTTCACACTAACCATAACCCTAAACCTACCCTAACTTCATTCAAACCCTAACCCTAACCAAAATTAACACTAATACTAAACATAACCCTAAACCTCAACCTGAACCTAACCTAACCCTGACCCGAACCTGAACCCTAACCGCAACCCTAAACCTCATGCTTAACATAAACTTCACCCTAACACTAACCCTAAAACTAAACGTAACACTAAATCTCCCCCAACCCTGACCCTAGCCCTAAACCTAACCATAAAACTAACCCGAAACTTAACTCTAACCCTGACCCCAAATCTAACTCTAACCCTATTCCTAACGCTAAAACTTACCCTACACACTCAGCTTCAATGGAAACCCAGCAATAACCTTCACCCTAAAATCAAAACCTAACCCCAAACCTTAACCTAACCCTATCCCTAACCTTCACCTAGTCCTAAACTTAACAAGACTTAACCCTAACACTTAACCTAACCCTAAATCGAAACCTAACCTTAACCCTAAACTTCATCCTAAACTTAACCCTAACCCTAACCACTAACTCTAACCCTCAGCTCAACTCTCACCCTGAACTTCAACTTCACCCTAAACCTAACCCTAAACCAAAACCTAACCCTAACCCTAAACCTAACCCTATACCTGACCCTAATATTTACCCAAACACCTAAACCTAACCCTAACACTAAACCTACCCCTAACGCTACCCCTAACCTTAACTCAAACACCAAACCCTAACCCTTACCCTAACCCTCATCCTTGACCTCATTTTACCCAAAACCTAAGCCGAACCCTAAACCTAAAACTAAACCAAACCGTAAACAATCCCCTAAATCTAGGCCTAACCCTAAACCTAACCCTAACCCTAACCCTAACCGTAACACCGTAAAACATCAGCTTGATTGTGAACCTAACACTAACACTCACACGATCCCCTAACCCTTTTCCTAACCCTAACGCTATCCTTCATCCTAGCCCTAACACTTACCTAAACCTGACTCTTCCTCTAACCCTAAAATTAACCCTAACCTTAACTCTGCCTTAAACTTAACCCTAAACCTAACAATAACTCTAAACCTGACGCTAACCCTAACCCTAATTCCTAGCACTAATTCTTACTCTAAACCTAACCCTAACAACCCTAACCTAGCCCTACCATTTACCGTAAACCTAGCCTTAACCCTAACCTTGCCCAAACCCTAAACCTAAACCTATACCGACCTCTAACACCAAACTTAACCCTAATCTAACCTTAACCCTAACCCTGACTATTAACGGAAACTTCACCCTAAACCTAAGGCTAACTCCAACTCTAACGCTAACCATAACAATTACCATAACCCTCACCTTAAGTGGAAACCTAACCCTAACCCTCTCCCTAACCCTTAACCGTATCCCCAACCCTAAACATAATGTTATCTCCAAACTTATCCCTAAACCTAACCCTAATACGAACAGTAACCCTAATCTAACCCTAATCCTAATATTAACCCTAAACTCAACCCTACCCTAACCATAAACCTAACCCTAACACCCTAAACTTAACGTCTAACACTATCTATACTCGTAAACCTATTTCTAACTTTCGCCCTTAACCTAAACTTCACACTAACCCTGAACCTAAACCTAACGCTAACCCTAAACATAAGCCCTAACCCTAACCGAACCCTAAACCTAACCTTAACACTAACCTGAACACAAACCCAAACTCTAGCCCTAACCATAAAAATAACCTTAACCCTAACCTAAACTTCATCCAAACCCTGACCCTAACCTTCAACCTAAACCCAACCCAAACCCTTACCTTAAACCTAACCCTAACCATAACGCTAGTCCCTCTCTAACCCTAAATTTAACCCTTACAACAGCTCTGAAACGAAACCTAAACATAATCCTGATCCTAACACTAATTCTAACCTTGACCCTAAATAGAACACTAACTCTAATCCTAAACCTGGATATAAAGCTAACTCTTATCCTACACCTAACCCTAACTCTGAATCTAAACCTAACTCTAACTCTAACCCTAATCATAACACTTACCCTAAACCCTCACCTTAGCTGTAAAACTAACCGTAACCCTCACTCTAACTCCTAACAGTATCCTTCAACCCTAACCCTAATGCTAACCCTAGCCCTAAGCAGAACACTAACCTGAAACCCCTAAGCCCTAACGATAACACTAACCCTAACCCAAACCCTAACCCCTAAGACCAAAGCCTAACCCAAACATTAACCCTAACTCTAACTCTAACCCGAAAACTAATTAGAAACCTAACCCTAACCCTAACCCTAACCCTAACCCTAACCCTAAACTAAACCTAACCATGACCGGAACCACAATGCCTAACCTGTACCCTCACTCAAACCCTAACCCTAAACTACACCTCTAACCTCTGACACCTTACCATAACCATAATCCTAAACCTACCCAAACCTAACCCTAAATCTATCCCTCACCCCAACCACAATGCCTAACACAAATCGTAACCCTAACTCTTATACCTAAGTCTAACCTAAAATCTAACCCTAACCCTAAAGCTCAACAAAACCCGGAAACTTAGCTCTAACCCTAAACACAACCTTAACACTAACCTAAAACAAACCCAAACCTTAGCCATAACCCTAACCCTCAACCTCTCTTAAACTTCACCCTATCCCTAACCTAAAGCTAACCCTAACTTTAACCCTAACCTTAACCTTGGCCCACTTGTGACCCTAAACATAACCCTTAGTATATCTCTGACCCTAACCCTCGCCTAAACCTAATCCTAATCCTAACACTGACCCTAACACTAACCAAACCTTAACCTAACTTGAAGCCTATCATAAACTTAAACCTAACCCTAACCCCTAACCCTAACTCTAACCCTAACCCTAGCCCTAACCCTAACCCTAATCCTAACACTTACCCAAAACCCTCACCTTAACTGTAATCGTAACTCTAAATCTAACCGTAACCCTAAACTTGACCCTAAGTACAACCCTATCCTAAACCTAACTGAAACACTAACCCCTAACCCTAACTCTAACCCAAATCCTTAGCCTAAACCTAATCGAAACCCTTAACATAACCTTAACCAGTAAATATAATTCAAACCCTTACCCTAAGCCGAACCCTCACCCTTAACCAAAATTTCACACTAACCATAACCCTAAACCTACCCTAACTTCATTCAAACCCTAACCCTAACCAAAATTAACACTAATACTAAACATAACCCTAAACCTCAACCTGAACCTAACCTAACCCTGACCCGAACCTGAACCCTAACCGCAACCCTAAACCTCATGCTTAACATAAACTTCACCCTAACACTAACCCTAAAACTAAACGTAACACTAAATCTCCCCCAACCCTGACCCTAGCCCTAAACCTAACCATAAAACTAACCCGAAACTTAACTCTAACCCTGACCCCAAATCTAACTCTAACCCTATTCCTAACGCTAAAACTTACCCTACACACTCAGCTTCAATGGAAACCCAGCAATAACCTTCACCCTAAAATCAAAACCTAACCCCAAACCTTAACCTAACCCTATCCCTAACCTTCACCTAGTCCTAAACTTAACAAGACTTAACCCTAACACTTAACCTAACCCTAAATCGAAACCTAACCTTAACCCTAAACTTCATCCTAAACTTAACCCTAACCCTAACCACTAACTCTAACCCTCAGCTCAACTCTCACCCTTAACTTCAACTTCACCCTAAACCTAACCCTAAACCAAAACCTAACCCTAACCCTAAACCTAACCCTATACCTGACCCTAATATTTACCCAAACACCTAAACCTAACCCTAACACTAAACCTACCCCTAACGCTACCCCTAACCTTAACTCAAACACCAAACCCTAACCCTTACCCTAACCCTCATCCTTGACCTCATTTTACCCAAAACCTAAGCCGAACCCTAAACCTAAAACTAAACCAAACCGTAAACAATCCCCTAAATCTAGGCCTAACCCTAAACCTAACCCTAACCCTAACCCTAACCGTAACACCGTAAAACATCAGCTTGATTGTGAACCTAACACTAACACTCACACGATCCCCTAACCCTTTTCCTAACCCTAACGCTATCCTTCATCCTAGCCCTAACACTTACCTAAACCTGACTCTTCCTCTAACCCTAAAATTAACCCTAACCTTAACTCTGCCTTAAACTTAACCCTAAACCTAACAATAACTCTAAACCTGACGCTAACCCTAACCCTAATTCCTAGCACTAATTCTTACTCTAAACCTAACCCTAACAACCCTAACCTAGCCCTACCATTTACCGTAAACCTAGCCTTAACCCTAACCTTGCCCAAACCCTAAACCTAAACCTATACCGACCTCTAACACCAAACTTAACCCTAATCTAACCTTAACCCTAACCCTGACTATTAACGGAAACTTCACCCTAAACCTAAGGCTAACTCCAACTCTAACGCTAACCATAACAATTACCATAACCCTCACCTTAAGTGGAAACCTAACCCTAACCCTCTCCCTAACCCTTAACCGTATCCCCAACCCTAAACATAATGTTATCTCCAAACTTATCCCTAAACCTAACCCTAATACGAACAGTAACCCTAATCTAACCCTAATCCTAATATTAACCCTAAACTCAACCCTACCCTAACCATAAACCTAACCCTAACACCCTAAACTTAACGTCTAACACTATCTATACTCGTAAACCTATTTCTAACTTTCGCCCTTAACCTAAACTTCACACTAACCCTGAACCTAAACCTAACGCTAACCCTAAACATAAGCCCTAACCCTAACCGAACCCTAAACCTAACCTTAACACTAACCTGAACACAAACCCAAACTCTAGCCCTAACCATAAAAATAACCTTAACCCTAACCTAAACTTCATCCAAACCCTGACCCTAACCTTCAACCTAAACCCAACCCAAACCCTTACCTTAAACCTAACCCTAACCATAACGCTAGTCCCTCTCTAACCCTAAATTTAACCCTTACAACAGCTCTGAAACGAAACCTAAACATAATCCTGATCCTAACACTAATTCTAACCTTGACCCTAAATAGAACACTAACTCTAATCCTAAACCTGGATATAAAGCTAACTCTTATCCTACACCTAACCCTAACTCTGAATCTAAACCTAACTCTAACTCTAACCCTAATCATAACACTTACCCTAAACCCTCACCTTAGCTGTAAAACTAACCGTAACCCTCACTCTAACTCCTAACAGTATCCTTCAACCCTAACCCTAATGCTAACCCTAGCCCTAAGCAGAACACTAACCTGAAACCCCTAAGCCCTAACGATAACACTAACCCTAACCCAAACCCTAACCCCTAAGACCAAAGCCTAACCCAAACATTAACCCTAACTCTAACTCTAACCCGAAAACTAATTAGAAACCTAACCCTAACCCTAACCCTAACCCTAACCCTAACCCTAAACTAAACCTAACCATGACCGGAACCACAATGCCTAACCTGTACCCTCACTCAAACCCTAACCCTAAACTACACCTCTAACCTCTGACACCTTACCATAACCATAATCCTAAACCTACCCAAACCTAACCCTAAATCTATCCCTCACCCCAACCACAATGCCTAACACAAATCGTAACCCTAACTCTTATACCTAAGTCTAACCTAAAATCTAACCCTAACCCTAAAGCTCAACAAAACCCGGAAACTTAGCTCTAACCCTAAACACAACCTTAACACTAACCTAAAACAAACCCAAACCTTAGCCATAACCCTAACCCTCAACCTCTCTTAAACTTCACCCTATCCCTAACCTAAAGCTAACCCTAACTTTAACCCTAACCTTAACCTTGGCCCACTTGTGACCCTAAACATAACCCTTAGTATATCTCTGACCCTAACCCTCGCCTAAACCTAATCCTAATCCTAACACTGACCCTAACACTAACCAAACCTTAACCTAACTTGAAGCCTATCATAAACTTAAACCTAACCCTAACCCCTAACCCTAACTCTAACCCTAACCCTAGCCCTAACCCTAACCCTAATCCTAACACTTACCCAAAACCCTCACCTTAACTGTAATCGTAACTCTAAATCTAACCGTAACCCTAAACTTGACCCTAAGTACAACCCTATCCTAAACCTAACTGAAACACTAACCCCTAACCCTAACTCTAACCCAAATCCTTAGCCTAAACCTAATCGAAACCCTTAACATAACCTTAACCAGTAAATATAATTCAAACCCTTACCCTAAGCCGAACCCTCACCCTTAACCAAAATTTCACACTAACCATAACCCTAAACCTACCCTAACTTCATTCAAACCCTAACCCTAACCAAAATTAACACTAATACTAAACATAACCCTAAACCTCAACCTGAACCTAACCTAACCCTGACCCGAACCTGAACCCTAACCGCAACCCTAAACCTCATGCTTAACATAAACTTCACCCTAACACTAACCCTAAAACTAAACGTAACACTAAATCTCCCCCAACCCTGACCCTAGCCCTAAACCTAACCATAAAACTAACCCGAAACTTAACTCTAACCCTGACCCCAAATCTAACTCTAACCCTATTCCTAACGCTAAAACTTACCCTACACACTCAGCTTCAATGGAAACCCAGCAATAACCTTCACCCTAAAATCAAAACCTAACCCCAAACCTTAACCTAACCCTATCCCTAACCTTCACCTAGTCCTAAACTTAACAAGACTTAACCCTAACACTTAACCTAACCCTAAATCGAAACCTAACCTTAACCCTAAACTTCATCCTAAACTTAACCCTAACCCTAACCACTAACTCTAACCCTCAGCTCAACTCTCACCCTTAACTTCAACTTCACCCTAAACCTAACCCTAAACCAAAACCTAACCCTAACCCTAAACCTAACCCTATACCTGACCCTAATATTTACCCAAACACCTAAACCTAACCCTAACACTAAACCTACCCCTAACGCTACCCCTAACCTTAACTCAAACACCAAACCCTAACCCTTACCCTAACCCTCATCCTTGACCTCATTTTACCCAAAACCTAAGCCGAACCCTAAACCTAAAACTAAACCAAACCGTAAACAATCCCCTAAATCTAGGCCTAACCCTAAACCTAACCCTAACCCTAACCCTAACCGTAACACCGTAAAACATCAGCTTGATTGTGAACCTAACACTAACACTCACACGATCCCCTAACCCTTTTCCTAACCCTAACGCTATCCTTCATCCTAGCCCTAACACTTACCTAAACCTGACTCTTCCTCTAACCCTAAAATTAACCCTAACCTTAACTCTGCCTTAAACTTAACCCTAAACCTAACAATAACTCTAAACCTGACGCTAACCCTAACCCTAATTCCTAGCACTAATTCTTACTCTAAACCTAACCCTAACAACCCTAACCTAGCCCTACCATTTACCGTAAACCTAGCCTTAACCCTAACCTTGCCCAAACCCTAAACCTAAACCTATACCGACCTCTAACACCAAACTTAACCCTAATCTAACCTTAACCCTAACCCTGACTATTAACGGAAACTTCACCCTAAACCTAAGGCTAACTCCAACTCTAACGCTAACCATAACAATTACCATAACCCTCACCTTAAGTGGAAACCTAACCCTAACCCTCTCCCTAACCCTTAACCGTATCCCCAACCCTAAACATAATGTTATCTCCAAACTTATCCCTAAACCTAACCCTAATACGAACAGTAACCCTAATCTAACCCTAATCCTAATATTAACCCTAAACTCAACCCTACCCTAACCATAAACCTAACCCTAACACCCTAAACTTAACGTCTAACACTATCTATACTCCTAAACCTATTTCTAACTTTCGCCCTTAACCTAAACTTCACACTAACCCTGAACCTAAACCTAACGCTAACCCTAAACATAAGCCCTAACCCTAACCGAACCCTAAACCTAACCTTAACACTAACCTGAACACAAACCCAAACTCTAGCCCTAACCATAAAAATAACCTTAACCCTAACCTAAACTTCATCCAAACCCTGACCCTAACCTTCAACCTAAACCCAACCCAAACCCTTACCTTAAACCTAACCCTAACCATAACGCTAGTCCCTCTCTAACCCTAAATTTAACCCTTACAACAGCTCTGAAACGAAACCTAAACATAATCCTGATCCTAACCCTAATTCTAACCTTGACCCTAAATAGAACACTAACTCTAATCCTAAACCTGGATATAAAGCTAACTCTTATCCTACACCTAACCCTAACTCTGAATCTAAACCTAACTCTAACTCTAACCCTAATCATAACACTTACCCTAAACCCTCACCTTAGCTGTAAAACTAACCGTAACCCTCACTCTAACTCCTAACAGTATCCTTCAACCCTAACCCTAATGCTAACCCTAGCCCTAAGCAGAACACTAACCTGAAACCCCTAAGCCCTAACGATAACACTAACCCTAACCCAAACCCTAACCCCTAAGACCAAAGCCTAACCCAAACATTAACCCTAACTCTAACTCTAACCCGAAAACTAATTAGAAACCTAACCCTAACCCTAACCCTAACCCTAAACTAAACCTAACCATGACCGGAACCACAATGCCTAACCTGTACCCTCACTCAAACCCTAACCCTAAACTACACCTCTAACCTCTGACACCTTACCATAACCATAATCCTAAACCTACCCAAACCTAACCCTAAATCTATCCCTCACCCCAACCACAATGCCTAACACAAATCGTAACCCTAACTCTTATACCTAAGTCTAACCTAAAATCTAACCCTAACCCTAAAGCTCAACAAAACCCGGAAACTTAGCTCTAACCCTAAACACAACCTTAACACTAACCTAAAACAAACCCAAACCTTAGCCATAACCCTAACCCTCAACCTCTCTTAAACTTCACCCTATCCCTAACCTAAAGCTAACCCTAACTTTAACCCTAACCTTAACCTTGGCCCACTTGTGACCCTAAACCTAACCCTTAGTATATCTCTGACCCTAACCCTCGCCCTAAACCTAATCCTAATCCTAACACTGACCCTAACACTAACCAAACCTTAACCTAACTTTAAGCCTGTCATAAACTTAAACCTAACCCTAACCCCTAACCCTAACTCTAACCCTAACCCTAGCCCTAACCCTAACCCTAATCCTAACACTTACCCAAAACCCTCACCTTAACTGTAATCGTAACTCTAAATCTAACCGTAACCCTAAACTTGACCCTAAGTACAACCCTATCCTAAACCTAACTGAAACACTAACCCCTAACCCTAACTCTAACCCAAATCCTTAGCCTAAACCTAATCGAAACCCTTAACATAACCTTAACCAGTAAATATAACTCAAACCCTTACCCTAAGCCGAACCCTCACCCTTAACCAAAATTTCACACTAACCATAACCCTAAACCTACCCTAACTTCATTCAAACCCTAACCCTAACCAAAATTAACACTGATACTAAACATAACCCTAAACCTCAACCTGAACCTAACCTAACCCTGACCCGAACCTGAACCCTAACCGCAACCCTAAACCTCATGCTTAACATAAACTTCACCCTAACACTAACCCTAAAACTAAACGTAACACTAAATCTCCCCCAACCCTGACCCTAGCCCTAAACCTAACCATAAACCTAACCCGAAACTTAACTCTAACCCTGACCCCAAATCTAACTCTAACCCTATTCCTAACGCTAAAACTTACCCTACACACTCAGCTTCAATGGAAACCCAGCAATAACCTTCACCCTAAAATCAAAACCTAACCCCAAACCTTAACCTAACCCTATCCCTAACCTTCACCTAGTCCTAAACTTAACAAGACTTAACCCTAACACTTAACCTAACCCTAAATCGAAACCTAACCTTAACCCTAAACTTCATCCTAAACTTAACCCTAACCCTAACCACTAACTCTAACCCTCAGCTCAACTCTCACCCTTAACTTCAACTTCACCCTAAACCTAACCCTAAACCAAAACCTAACCCTAACCCTAAACCTAACCCTATACCTGACCCTAATATTTACCCAAACACCTAAACCTAACCCTAACACTAAACCTACCCCTAACGCTACCCCTAACCTTAACTCAAACACCAAACCCTAACCCTTACCCTAACCCTCATCCTTGACCTCATTTTACCCAAAACCTAAGCCGAACCCTAAACCTAAAACTAAACCAAACCGTAAACAATCCCCTAAATCTAGGCCTAACCCTAAACCTAACCCTAACCCTAACCCTAACCGTAACACCGTAAAACATCAGCTTGATTGTGAACCTAACACTAACACTCACACGATCCCCTAACCCTTTTCCTAACCCTAACGCTATCCTTCATCCTAGCCCTAACACTTACCTAAACCTGACTCTTCCTCTAACCCTAAAATTAACCCTAACCTTAACTCTGCCTTAAACTTAACCCTAAACCTAACAATAACTCTAAACCTGACGCTAACCCTAACCCTAATTCCTAGCACTAATTCTTACTCTAAACCTAACCCTAACAACCCTAACCTAGCCCTACCATTTACCGTAAACCTAGCCTTAACCCTAACCTTGCCCAAACCCTAAACCTAAACCTATACCGACCTCTAACACCAAACTTAACCCTAATCTAACCTTAACCCTAACCCTGACTATTAACGGAAACTTCACCCTAAACCTAAGGCTAACTCCAACTCTAACGCTAACCATAACAATTACCATAACCCTCACCTTAAGTGGAAACCTAACCCTAACCCTCTCCCTAACCCTTAACCGTATCCCCAACCCTAAACATAATGTTATCTCCAAACTTATCCCTAAACCTAACCCTAATACGAACAGTAACCCTAATCTAACCCTAATCCTAATATTAACCCTAAACTCAACCCTACCCTAACCATAAACCTAACCCTAACACCCTAAACTTAACGTCTAACACTATCTATACTCCTAAACCTATTTCTAACTTTCGCCCTTAACCTAAACTTCACACTAACCCTGAACCTAAACCTAACGCTAACCCTAAACATAAGCCCTAACCCTAACCGAACCCTAAACCTAACCTTAACACTAACCTGAACACAAACCCAAACTCTAGCCCTAACCATAAAAATAACCTTAACCCTAACCTAAACTTCATCCAAACCCTAACCCTAACCTTCAACCTAAACCCAACCCAAACCCTTACCTTAAACCTAACCCTAACCATAACGCTAGTCCCTCTCTAACCCTAAATTTAACCCTTACAACAGCTCTGAAACGAAACCTAAACATAATCCTGATCCTAACCCTAATTCTAACCTTGACCCTAAATAGAACACTAACTCTAATCCTAAACCTGGATATAAAGCTAACTCTTATCCTACACCTAACCCTAACTCTGAATCTAAACCTAACTCTAACTCTAACCCTAATCATAACACTTACCCTAAACCCTCACCTTAGCTGTAAAACTAACCGTAACCCTCACTCTAACTCCTAACAGTATCCTTCAACCCTAACCCTAATGCTAACCCTAGCCCTAAGCAGAACACTAACCTGAAACCCCTAAGCCCTAACGATAACACTAACCCTAACCCAAACCCTAACCCCTAAGACCAAAGCCTAACCCAAACATTAACCCTAACTCTAACTCTAACCCGAAAACTAATTAGAAACCTAACCCTAACCCTAACCCTAACCCTAAACTAAACCTAACCATGACCGGAACCACAATGCCTAACCTGTACCCTCACTCAAACCCTAACCCTAAACTACACCTCTAACCTCTGACACCTTACCATAACCATAATCCTAAACCTACCCAAACCTAACCCTAAATCTATCCCTCACCCCAACCACAATGCCTAACACAAATCGTAACCCTAACTCTTATACCTAAGTCTAACCTAAAATCTAACCCTAACCCTAAAGCTCAACAAAACCCGGAAACTTAGCTCTAACCCTAAACACAACCTTAACACTAACCTAAAACAAACCCAAACCTTAGCCATAACCCTAACCCTCAACCTCTCTTAAACTTCACCCTATCCCTAACCTAAAGCTAACCCTAACTTTAACCCTAACCTTAACCTTGGCCCACTTGTGACCCTAAACATAACCCTTAGTATATCTCTGACCCTAACCCTCGCCCTAAACCTAATCCTAATCCTAACACTGACCCTAACACTAACCAAACCTTAACCTAACTTTAAGCCTGTCATAAACTTAAACCTAACCCTAACCCCTAACCCTAACTCTAACCCTAACCCTAGCCCTAACCCTAACCCTAATCCTAACACTTACCCAAAACCCTCACCTTAACTGTAATCGTAACTCTAAATCTAACCGTAACCCTAAACTTGACCCTAAGTACAACCCTATCCTAAACCTAACTGAAACACTAACCCCTAACCCTAACTCTAACCCAAATCCTTAGCCTAAACCTAATCGAAACCCTTAACATAACCTTAACCAGTAAATATAACTCAAACCCTTACCCTAAGCCGAACCCTCACCCTTAACCAAAATTTCACACTAACCATAACCCTAAACCTACCCTAACTTCATTCAAACCCTAACCCTAACCAAAATTAACACTGATACTAAACATAACCCTAAACCTCAACCTGAACCTAACCTAACCCTGACCCGAACCTGAACCCTAACCGCAACCCTAAACCTCATGCTTAACATAAACTTCACCCTAACACTAACCCTAAAACTAAACGTAACACTAAATCTCCCCCAACCCTGACCCTAGCCCTAAACCTAACCATAAACCTAACCCGAAACTTAACTCTAACCCTGACCCCAAATCTAACTCTAACCCTATTCCTAACGCTAAAACTTACCCTACACACTCAGCTTCAATGGAAACCCAGCAATAACCTTCACCCTAAAATCAAAACCTAACCCCAAACCTTAACCTAACCCTATCCCTAACCTTCACCTAGTCCTAAACTTAACAAGACTTAACCCTAACACTTAACCTAACCGTAAATCGAAACCTAACCTTAACCCTAAACTTCATCCTAAACTTAACCCTAACCCTAACCACTAACTCTAACCCTCAGCTCAACTCTCACCCTTAACTTCAACTTCACCCTAAACCTAACCCTAAACCAAAACCTAACCCTAACCCTAAACCTAACCCTATACCTGACCCTAATATTTACCCAAACACCTAAACCTAACCCTAACACTAAACCTACCCCTAACGCTACCCCTAACCTTAACTCAAACACCAAACCCTAACCCTTACCCTAACCCTCATCCTTGACCTCATTTTACCCAAAACCTAAGCCGAACCCTAAACCTAAAACTAAACCAAACCGTAAACAATCCCCTAAATCTAGGCCTAACCCTAAACCTAACCCTAACCCTAACCCTAACCGTAACACCGTAAAACATCAGCTTGATTGTGAACCTAACACTAACACTCACACGATCCCCTAACCCTTTTCCTAACCCTAACGCTATCCTTCATCCTAGCCCTAACACTTACCTAAACCTGACTCTTCCTCTAACCCTAAAATTAACCCTAACCTTAACTCTGCCTTAAACTTAACCCTAAACCTAACAATAACTCTAAACCTGACGCTAACCCTAAGCCTAATTCCTAGCACTAATTCTTACTCTAAACCTAACCCTAACAACCCTAACCTAGCCCTACCATTTACCGTAAACCTAGCCTTAACCCTAACCTTGCCCAAACCCTAAACCTAAACCTATACCGACCTCTAACACCAAACTTAACCCTAATCTAACCTTAACCCTAACCCTGACTATTAACGGAAACTTCACCCTAAACCTAAGGCTAACTCCAACTCTAACGCTAACCATAACAATTACCATAACCCTCACCTTAAGTGGAAACCTAACCCTAACCCTCTCCCTAACCCTTAACCGTATCCCCAACCCTAAACATAATGTTATCTCCAAACTTATCCCTAAACCTAACCCTAATACGAACAGTAACCCTAATCTAACCCTAATCCTAATATTAACCCTAAACTCAACCCTACCCTAACCATAAACCTAACCCTAACACCCTAAACTTAACGTCTAACACTATCTATACTCCTAAACCTATTTCTAACTTTCGCCCTTAACCTCAACTTCACACTAACCCTGAACCTAAACCTAACGCTAACCCTAAACATAAGCCCTAACCCTAACCGAACCCTAAACCTAACCTTAACACTAACCTGAACACAGACCCAAACTCTAGGCCTAACCATAAAAATAACCTTAACCCTAACCTAAACTTCATCCAAACCCTGACCCTAACCTTCAACCTAAACCCAACCCAAACCCTTACCTTAAACCTAACCCTAACCATAACGCTAGTCCCTCTCTAACCCTAAATTTAACCCTTACAACAGCTCTGAAACGAAACCTAAACATAATCCTGATCCTAACCCTAATTCTAACCTTGACCCTAAATAGAACACTAACTCTAATCCTAAACCTGGATATAAAGCTAACTCTTATCCTACACCTAACCCTAACTCTGAATCTAAACCTAACTCGAACTCTAACCCTAATCATAACACTTACCCTAAACCCTCACCTTAGCTGTAAAACTAACCGTAACCCTCACTCTAACTCCTAACAGTATCCTTCAACCCTAACCCTAATGCTAACCCTAGCCCTAAGCAGAACACTAACCTGAAACCCCTAAGCCCTAACGATAACACTAACCCTAACCCAAACCCTAACCCCTAAGACCAAAGCCTAACCCAAACATTAACCCTAACTCTAACTCTAACCCGAAAACTAATTAGAAACCTAACCCTAACCCTAACCCTAACCCTAAACTAAACCTAACCATGACCGGAACCACAATGCCTAACCTGTACCCTCACTCAAACCCTAACCCTAAACTACACCTCTAACCTCTGACACCTTACCATAACCATAATCCTAAACCTACCCAAACCTAACCCTAAATCTATCCCTCACCCCAACCACAATGCCTAACACAAATCGTAACCCTAACTCTTATACCTAAGTCTAACCTAAAATCTAACCCTAACCCTAAAGCTCAACAAAACCCGGAAACTTAGCTCTAACCCTAAACACAACCTTAACACTAACCTAAAACAAACCCAAACCTTAGCCATAACCCTAACCCTCAACCTCTCTTAAACTTCACCCTATCCCTAACCTAAAGCTAACCCTAACTTTAACCCTAACCTTAACCTTGGCCCACTTGTGACCCTAAACATAACCCTTAGTATATCTCTGACCCTAACCCTCGCCCTAAACCTAATCCTAATCCTAACACTGACCCTAACACTAACCAAACCTTAACCTAACTTGAAGCCTATCATAAACTTAAACCTAACCCTAACCCCTAACCCTAACTCTAACCCTAACCCTAGCCCTAACCCTAACCCTAATCCTAACACTTACCCAAAACCCTCACCTTAACTGTAATCGTAACTCTAAATCTAACCGTAACCCTAAACTTGACCCTAAGTACAACCCTATCCTAAACCTAACTGAAACACTAACCCCTAACCCTAACTCTAACCCAAATCCTTAGCCTAAACCTAATCGAAACCCTTAACATAACCTTAACCAGTAAATATAACTCAAACCCTTACCCTAAGCCGAACCCTCACCCTTAACCAAAATTTCACACTAACCATAACCCTAAACCTACCCTAACTTCATTCAAACCCTAACCCTAACCAAAATTAACACTAATACTAAACATAACCCTAAACCTCAACCTGAACCTAACCTAACCCTGACCCGAACCTGAACCCTAACCGCAACCCTAAACCTCATGCTTAACATAAACTTCACCCTAACACTAACCCTAAAACTAAACGTAACACTAAATCTCCCCCAACCCTGACCCTAGCCCTAAACCTAACCATAAATCTAACCCGAAACTTAACTCTAACCCTGACCCCAAATCTAACTCTAACCCTATTCCTAACGCTAAAACTTACCCTACACACTCAGCTTCAATGGAAACCCAGCAATAACCCTCACCCTAAAATCAAAACCTAACCCCAAACCTTAACCTAACCCTATCCCTAACCTTCACCTAGTCCTAAACTTAACAAGACTTAACCCTAACACTTAACCTAACCCTAAATCGAAACCTAACCTTAACCCTAAACTTCATCCTAAACTTAACCCTAACCCTAACCACTAACTCTAACCCTCAGCTCAACTCTCACCCTTAACTTCAACTTCACCCTAAACCTAACCCTAAACCAAAACCTAACCCTAACCCTAAACCTAACCCTATACCTGACCCTAATATTTACCCAAACACCTAAACCTAACCCTAACACTAAACCTACCCCTAACGCTACCCCTAACCTTAACTCAAACACCAAACCCTAACCCTTACCCTAACCCTCATCCTTGACCTCATTTTACCCAAAACCTAAGCCGAACCCTAAACCTAAAACTAAACCAAACCGTAAACAATCCCCTAAATCTAGGCCTAACCCTAAACCTAAACCTAACCCTACCCCTAACCGTAACACCGTAAAACATCAGCTTTATTGTGAACCTAACACTAACACTCACACGATCCCCTAACCCTTTTCCTAACCCTAACGCTATCCTTCATCCTAGCCCTAACACTTACCTAAACCTGACTCTTCCTCTAACCCTAAAATTAACCCTAACCTTAACTCTGCCTTAAACTTAACCCTAAACCTAACAATAACTCTAAACCTGACGCTAACCCTAACCCTAATTCCTAGCACTAATTCTTACTCTAAACCTAACCCTAACAACCCTAACCTAGCCCTACCATTTACCGTAAACCTAGCCTTAACCCTAACCTTGCCCAAACCCTAAACCTAAACCTATACCGACCTCTAACACCAAACTTAACCCTAATCTAACCTTAACCCTAACCCTGACTATTAACGGAAACTTCACCCTAAACCTAAGGCAACTCCAACTCTAACGCTAACCATAACAATTACCATAACCCTCACCTTAAGTGGAAACCTAACCCTAACCCTCTCCCTAACCCTTAACCGTATCCCCAACCCTAAACATAATGTTATCTCCAAACTTATCCCTAAACCTAACCCTAATACGAACAGTAACCCTAATCTAACCCTAATCCTAATATTAACCCTAAACTCAACCCTACCCTAACCATAAACCTAACCCTAACACCCTAAACTTAACGTCTAACACTATCTATACTCCTAAACCTATTTCTAACTTTCGCCCTTAACCTCAACTTCACACTAACCCTGAACCTAAACCTAACGCTAACCCTAAACATAAGCCCTAACCCTAACCGAACCCTAAACCTAACCTTAACACTAACCTGAACACAAACCCAAACTCTAGGCCTAACCATAAAAATAACCTTAACCCTAACCTAAACTTCATCCAAACCCTGACCCTAACCTTCAACCTAAACCCAACGCAAACCCTTACCTTAAACCTAACCCTAACCATAACGCTAGTCCCTCTCTAACCCTAAATTTAACCCTTACAACAGCTCTGAAACGAAACCTAAACATAATCCTGATCCTAACCCTAATTCTAACCTTGACCCTAAATAGAACACTAACTCTAATCCTAAACCTGGATATAAAGCTAACTCTTATCCTACACCTAACCCTAACTCTGAATCTAAACCTAACTCTAACTCTAACCCTAATCATAACACTTACCCTAAACCCTCACCTTAGCTGTAAAACTAACCGTAACCCTCACTCTAACTCCTAACAGTATCCTTCAACCCTAACCCTAATGCTAACCCTAGCCCTAAGCAGAACACTAACCTGAAACCCCTAAGCCCTAACGATAACACTAACCCTAACCCAAACCCTAACCCCTAAGACCAAAGCCTAACCCAAACATTAACCCTAACTCTAACTCTAACCCGAAAACTAATTAGAAACCTAACCCTAACCCTAACCCTAACCCTAACCCTAACCCTAAAGTACACCTAACCATGACCGGAACCACAATGCCTAACCTGTACCCTCACTCAAACCCTAACCCTAAACTACACCTCTAACCTCTGACACCTTACCATAACCATAATCCTAAACCTTCCCAACCCTAACCCTATATCTAACCCTCACACCAACCACAATGCCTAACACAAATCGTAACCCTAACTCTTATACCTAAGTCTAACCTAAAATCTAACCCTAACCCTAAAGCTAAACAAAACCCGGAAACTTAGCTCTAACCCTAAACACAACCTTAACACTAACCTAAAAACAAACCCAAACCTTAGCCATAACCCTAACCCTCAACCTCTCTTAAACATCACCCTATCCCTAACCTAAAGCTAACCCTAACCTTAACCTTGGCCCACTTGTGACCCTAAACATAACCCTTAGTATATCTCTGACCCTAACCCTCGCCCTAAACCTAATCCTAATCCTAACACTGACCCTAACACTAACCAAACCTTAACCTAACTTTAAGCCTATCATAAACTTAAGCCTAACCCTAACCCCTAACCCTAACTCTAACCCTAACCCTAGCCCTAACCCTAACCCTAATCCTAACACTTACCCAAAACCCTCACCTTAACTGTAATCGTAACTCTAAATCCAACCGTAACCCTAAACTTGACCCTAAGTACAACCCTATCCTAAACCTAACTGTAACACTAACCCCTAACCCTAACTCTAACCCAAATCCTTAGCCTAAACCTAATCTAAACCCTTAACAAAACCTTAACCAGTAAATATAACTCAAACCCTTACCCTAAGCCGAACCTTCACCCTTAACCAAAATTTTACACTCAGCATAACCCTAAACCTACACTAACTTCATTCAAACCCTAACCCTAACCAAAATTAACACTAATACTAAACATAACCCTAAACCTCAACCTGAACCTAACCTAACCCTGACCCGAACCTGAACCCTAACCGCAACCCTAAACCTCATGCTTAACATAAACTTCACCCTAACACTAACCCTAAAACTAAACGTAACACTAAATCTCCCCCAACCCTGACCCTAGCCCTAAACCTAACCATAAACCTAACCCGAAACTTAACTCTAACCCTGACCCCAAATCTAACTCTAACCCTATTCCTAACGCTAAAACTTACCCTACACACTCAGCTTCAATGGAAACCCAGCAATAACCCTCACCCTAAAATCAAAACCTAACCCCAAAGCTTAACCTAACCCTATCCCTAACCTTCACCTAGTCCTAAACTTAACAAGACTTAACCCTAACACTTAACCTAACCCTAAATCGAAACCTAACCTTAACCCTAAACTTCATCCTAAACTTAACCCTAACCCTAACCACTAACTCTAACCCTCAGCTCAACTCTCACCCTGAACTTCAACTTCACCCTAAACCTAACTCTAAACCAAAACCTAACCCTAACCCTAAACCTAACCCTATACCTCACCCTAATATTTACCCAAACACCTAAACCTAACCCTAACACTAAACCTACCCCTAACGCTACCCCTAACCTTAACTCAAACACCAAACCCTAACCCTTACCCTAACCCTCATCCTTGACCTCATTTTACCCAAAACCTAAGCTGAACCCTAAACCTAAAACTAAACCAAACCGTAAACAATCCCCTAAATCTAGGCCTAACCCTAAACCTAACCCTAACCCTACCCCTAACCGTAACACCGTAAAACATCAGCTTAATTGTGAACCTAACACTAACACTCACACGATCCCCTAACCCTTTTCCTAACCCTAACGCTATCCTTCATCCTAGCCCTAACACTTACCTAAACCTGACTCTTCCTCTAACCCTAAAATTAACCCTAACCTTAACTCTGCCTTAAACTTAACCCTAAACCTAACAATAACTCTAAACCTGACGCTAACCCTAACCCTAATTCCTAGCACTAATTCTTACTCTAAACCTAACCCTAACAACCCTAACCTAGCCCTACCATTAACCGTAAACCTAGCCTTAACCCTAACCTTGCCCAAACCCTAAACCTAAACCTATACCGACCTCTAACACCAAACTTAACCCTAATCTAACCTTAACCCTAACCCTGACTATTAACGGAAACTTCACCCTAAACCTAAGGCTAACTCCAACTCTAACGCTAACCATAACAATTACCATAACGCTCACCTTAAGTGGAAACCTAACCCTAACCCTCTCCCTAACCCTTAACCGTATCCCCAACCCTAAACATAATGTTATCTCCAAACTTATCCCTAAACCTAACCCTAATACGAACAGTAACCCTAATCTAACCCTAATCCTAATATTAACCCTAAACTCAACCCTACCCTAACCATAAACCTAACCCTAACACCCTACACTTAACGTCTAACACTATCTATACTCCTAAACCTATTTCTAACTTTCGCCCTTAACCTCAACTTCACACTAACCCTGAACCTAAACCTAACGCTAACCCTAAACATAAGCCCTAACCCTAACCGAACCCTAAACCTAACCTTAACACTAACCTGAACACAAACCCAAACTCTAGGCCTAACCATAAAAATAACCTTAACCCTAACCTAAACTTCATCCAAACCCTGACCCTAACCTTCAACCTAAACCCAACGCAAACCCTTACCTTAAACCTAACCCTAACCATAACGCTAGTCCCTCTCTAACCCTAAATTTAACCCTTACAACAGCTCTGAAACTAAACCTAAACATAATCCTGATCCTAACCCTAATTCTAACCTTGACCCTAAATAGAACACTAACTCTAATCCTAAACCTGGATATAAAGCTAACTCTTATCCTACACCTAACCCTAACTCTGAATCTAAACCTAACTCTAACTCTAACCCTAATCATAACACTTACCCTAAACCCTCACCTTAGCTGTAAAACTAACCGTAACCCTCACTCTAACTCCTAACAGTATCCTTCAACCCTAACCCTAATGCTAACCCTAGCCCTAAGCAGAACACTAACCTGAAACCCCTAAGCCCTAACGATAACACTAACCCTAACCCAAACCCTAACCCCTAAGACCAAAGCCTAACCCAAACATTAACCCTAACTCTAACTCTAACCCGAAAACTAATTAGAAACCTAACCCTAACCCTAACCCTAACCCTAACCCTAAACTAAACCTAACCATGACCGGAACCACAATGCCTAACCTGTACCCTCACTCAAACCCTAACCCTAAACTACACCTCTAACCTCTGACACCTTACCATAACCATAATCCTAAACCTTCCCAACCCTAACCCTATATCTAACCCTCACACCAACCACAATGCCTAACACAAATCGTAACCCTAACTCTTATACCTAAGTCTAACCTAAAATCTAACCCTAACCCTAAAGCTAAACAAAACCCGGAAACTTAGCTCTAACCCTAAACACAACCTTAACACTAACCTAAAAACAAACCCAAACCTTAGCCATAACCCTAACCCTCAACCTCTCTTAAACTTCACCCTATCCCTAACCTAAAGCTAACCCTAACTTTAACCCTAACCTTAACCTTGGCCCACTTGTGACCCTAAACATAACCCTTAGTATATCTCTGACCCTAACCCTCGCCCTAAACCTAATCCTAATCCTAACACTGACCCTAACACTAACCAAACCTTAACCTAACTTGAAGCCTATCATAAACTTAAACCTAACCCTAACCCCTAACCCTAACTCTAACCCTAACCCTAACCCTAATCCTAACACTTACCCAAAACCCTCACCTTAACTGTAATCGTAACTCTAAATCTAACCGTAACCCTAAACTTGACCCTAAGTACAACCCTATCCTAAACCTAACTGTAACACTAACCCCTAACCCTAACTCTAACCCAAATCCTTAGCCTAAACCTAATCGAAACCCTTAACATAACCTTAACCAGTAAATATAACTCAAACCCTTACCCTAAGCCGAACCCTCACCCTTAACCAAAATTTCACACTAAGCATAACCCTAAACCTACACTAACTTCATTCAAACCCTAACCCTAACCAAAATTAACACTAATACTAAACATAACCCTAAACCTCAACCTGAAACTAACCTAACCCTGACCCGAACCTGAACCCTAACCGCAAACCTAAACCTCATGCTTAACATAAACTTCACCCTAACACTAACCCTAAAACTAAACGTAACACTAAATCTCCCCCAACCCTGACCCTAGCCCTAAACCTAACCATAAACCTAACCCGAAACTTAACTCTAACCCTGACCCCAAATCTAACTCTAACCCTATTCCTAACGCTAAAACTTACCCTACACACTCAGCTTCAATGGAAACCCAGCAATAACCCTCACCCTAAAATCAAAACCTAACCCCAAACCTTAACCTAACCCTATCCCTAACCTTCACCTAGTCCTAAACTTAACAAGACTTAACCCTAACACTTAACCTAACCCTAAATCGAAACCTAACCTTAACCCTAAACTTCATCCTAAACTTAACCCTAACCCTAACCACTAACTCTAACCCTCAGCTCAACTCTCACCCTTAACTTCAACTTCACCCTAAACCTAACCCTATACCAAAACCTAACCCTAACCCTAAACCTAACCCTATACCTGACCCTTATATTTACCCAAACACCTAAACCTAACCCTAACACTAAACCTACCCCTAAAGCTACCCCTAACCTTAACTCAAACACCAAACCCTAACCCTTACCCTAACCCTCATCCTTGACCTCATTTTACCCAAAACCTAAGCCGAACCCTAAACCTAAAACTAAACCAAACCGTAAACAATCCCCTAAATCTAGGCCTAACCCTAAACCTAACCCTAACCCTACCCCTAACCGTAACACCGTAAAACATCAGCTTGATTGTGAACCTAACACTAACACTCACACGATCCCCTAACTCTTTTCCTAACCCTAACGCTATCCTTCATCCTAGCCCTAACACTTACCTAAACCTGACTCTTCCTCTAACCCTAAACTTAACCCTAACCTTAACTCTGCCTTAAACTTAACCCTAAACCTAACAATAACTCTAAACCTGACGCTAACCCTAACCCTAATTCCTAGCACTAATTCTTACTCTAAACCTAACCCTAACAACGCTAACCTAGCCCTACCATTTACCGTAAACCTAGCCTTAACCCTAACCTTGCCCAAACCCTAAACCTAAACCTATACCGACCTCTAACACCAAACTTAACCCTAATCTAACCTTAACCCTAACCCTGACTATTAACGGAAACTTCACCCTAAACCTAAGGCTAACTCCAACTCTAACGCTAACCATAACAATTACCATAACCCTCACCTTAAGTGTAAACCTAACCCTAACCCTCTCCCTAACCCTTAACCGTATCCCCAACCCTAAACATAATGTTATCTCCAAACTTATCCCTAAACCTAACCCTAATACGAACAGTAACCCTAATCTAACCCTAATCCTAATATTAACCCTAAACTCAACCCTACCCTAACCATAAACCTAACCCTAACACCCTAAACTTAACGTCTAACACTATCTATACTCCTAAACCTATTTCTAACTTTCGCCCTTAACCTAAACTTCACACTAACCCTGAACCTAAACCTAACGCTAACCCTAAACATAAGCCCTAACCCTAACCGAACCCTAAACCTAACCTTAACACTAACCTGAACACAAACCCAAACTCTAGCCCTAACCATAAAAATAACCTTAACCCTAACCTAAACTTCATCCAAACCCTAACCCTAACCTTCAACCTAAACCCAACCCAAACCCTTACCTTAAACCTAACCCTAACCATAACGCTAGTCCCTCTCTAACCCTAAATTTAACCCTTACAACAGCTCTGAAACGAAACCTAAACATAATCCTGATCCTAACCCTAATTCTAACCTTGACCCTAAATAGAACACTAACTCTAATCCTAAACCTGGATATAAAGCTAACTCTTATCCCACACCTAACCCTAACTCTGAATCTAAACCTAACTCTAACTCTAACCCTAATCATAACACTTACCCTAAACCCTCACCTTAGCTGTAAAACTAACCGTAACCCTAACTCTAACTCCTAACAGTATCCTTCCACCCTAACCCTAATGCTAACCCTAGCCCTAAGCAGAACACTAACCTGAAACCCCTAAGCCCTAACGATAACACTAACCCTAACCCAAACCCTAACCCCTAAGACCAAAGCCTAACCCAAACATTAACCCTAACTCTAACTCTAACCCGAAAACTAATTAGAAACCTAACCCTAACCCTAACCCTAACCCTAACCCTAACCCTAAACTAAACCTAACCATGACCGGAACCACAATGCCTAACCTGTACCCTCACTCAAACCCTAACCCTAAACTACACCTCTAACCTCTGACACCTTAGCATAACCATAATCCTAAACCTACCCAAACCTAACCCTAAATCTATCCCTCACCCCAACCACAATGCCTAACACAAATCGTAACCCTAACTCTTATACCTAAGTCTAACCTAAAATCTAACCCTAACCCTAAAGCTAAACAAAACCCGGAAACTTAGCTCTAACCCTAAACACAACCTTAACACTAACCTAAAAACAAACCCAAACCTTAGCCATAACCCTAACCCTCAACCTCTCTTAAACTTCACCCTATCCCTAACCTAAAGCTAACCCTAACTTTAACCCTAACCTTAACCTTGGCCCACTTGTGACCCTAAACATAACCCTTAGTATATCTCTGACCCTAACCCTCGCCCTAAACCTAATCCTAATCCTAACACTGACCCTAACACTAACCAAACCTTAACCTAACTTGAAGCCTATCATAAACTTAAACCTAACCCTAACCCCTAACCCTAACTCTAACCCTAACCCTAGCCCTAACCCTAACCCTAATCCTAACACTTACCCAAAACCCTCACCTTAACTGTAATCGTAACTCTAAATCTAACCGTAACCCTAAACTTGACCCTAAGTACAACCCTATCCTAAACCTAACTGAAACACTAACCCCTAACCCTAACTCTAACCCAAATCCTTAGCCTAAACCTAATCGAAACCCTTAACATAACCTTAACCAGTAAATATAACTCAAACCCTTACCCTAAGCCGAACCCTCACCCTTAACCAAAATTTCACACTAACCATAACCCTAAACCTACCCTAACTTCATTCAAACCCTAACCCTAACCAAAATTAACACTAATACTAAACATAACCCTAAACCTCAACCTGAACCTAACCTAACCCTGACCCGAACCTGAACCCTAACCGCAACCCTAAACCTCATGCTTAACATAAACTTCACCCTAACACTAACCCTAAAACTAAACGTAACACTAAATCTCCCCCAACCCTGACCCTAGCCCTAAACCTAACCATAAACCTAACCCGAAACTTAACTCTAACCCTGACCCCAAATCTAACTCTAACCCTATTCCTAACGCTAAAACTTACCCTACACACTCAGCTTCAATGGAAACCCAGCAATAACCCTCACCCTAAAATCAAAACCTAACCCCAAACCTTAACCTAACCCTATCCCTAACCTTCACCTAGTCCTAAACTTAACAAGACTTAACCCTAACACTTAACCTAACCCTAAATCGAAACCTAACCTTAACCCTAAACTTCATCCTAAACTTAACCCTAACCCTAACCACTAACTCTAACCCTCAGCTCAACTCTCACCCTTAACTTCAACTTCACCCTAATCCTAACCCTAAACCAAAACCTAACCCTAACCCTAAACCTAACCCTATACCTGACCCTAATATTTACCCAAACACCTAAACCTAACCCTAACACTAAACCTACCCCTAAAGCTACCCCTAACCTTAACTCAAACACCAAACCCTAACCCTTACCCTAACCCTCATCCTTGACCTCATTTTACCCAAAACCTAAGCCGAACCCTAAACCTAAAACTAAACCAAACCGTAAACAATCCCCTAAATCTAGGCCTAACCCTAAACCTAACCCTAACCCTACCCCTAACCGTAACACCGTAAAACATCAGCTTAATTGTGAACCTAACACTAACACTCACACGATCCCCTAACCCTTTTCCTAACCCTAACGCTATCCTTCATCCTATCCCTAACACTTACCTAACCCTGACTCTTCCTCTAACCCTAAAATTAACCCTAACCTTAACTCTGCCTTAAACTTAACCCTAAACCTAACAATAACTCTAAACCTGACGCTAACCCTAACCCTAATTCCTAGCACTAATTCTTACTCTAAACCTAACCCTAACAACCCTAACCTAGCCCTACCATTTACCGTAAACCTAGCCTTAACCCTAACCTTGCCCAAACCCTAAACCTAAACCTATACCGACCTCTAACACCAAACTTAACCCTAATCTAACCTTAACCCTAATCCTGACTATTAACGGAAACTTCACCCTAAACCTAAGGCTAACTACAACTCTAACGCTAACCATAACAATTACCATAACCCTCACCTTAAGTGTAAACCTAACCCTAACCCTCTCCCTAAACCTTAACCGTATCCCCAACCCTAAACATAATGTTATCTCCAAACTTATCCCTAAACCTAACCCTAATACGAACAGTAACCCTAATCTAACCCTAATCCTAATATTAACCCTAAACTCAACCCTACCCTACCATAAACCTAACCCTAACACCCTAAACTTAACGTCTAACACTATCTATACTCCTAAACCTATTTCTAACTTTCGCCCTTAACCTAAACTTCACACTAACCCTGAACCTAAACCTAACGCTAACCCTAAACATAAGCCCTAACCCTAACCGAACCCTAAACCTAACCTTAACACTAACCTGAACACAAACCCAAACTCTAGCCCTAACCATAAAAATAACCTTAACCCTAACCTAAACTTCATCCAAACCCTAACCCTAACCTTCAACCTAAACCCAACCCAAACCCTTACCTTAAACCTAACCCTAACCATAACGCTAGTCCCTCTCTAACCCTAAATTTAACCCTTACAACAGCTCTGAAACGAAACCTAAACATAATCCTGATCCTAACCCTAATTCTAACCTTGACCCTAAATAGAACACTAACTCTAATCCTAAACGTGGATATAAAGCTAACTCTTATCCCACACCTAACCCTAACTCTGAATCTAAACCTAACTCTAACTCTAACCCTAATCATAACACTTACCCTAAACCCTCACCTTAGCTGTAAAACTAACCGTAACCCTCACTCTAACTCCTAACAGTATCCTTCCACCCTAACCCTAATGCTAACCCTAGCCCTAAGCAGAACACTAACCTGAAACCCCTAAGCCCTAACGATAACACTAACCCTAACCCAAACCCTAACCCCTAAGACCAAAGCCTAACCCAAACATTAACCCTAACTCTAACTCTAACCCTAAAACTAATTAGAAACCTAACCCTAACCCTAAACCTAACCCTAACCCTAACCCTAAACTAAACCTAACCATGACCGGAACCACAATGCCTAACCTGTACCCTCACTCAAACCCTAACCCTAAACTACACCTCTAACCTCTGACACCTGACCATAACCATAATCCTAAACCTACCGAACCCTAACCCTAAATCTAACCCTCACCCCAACCACAATGCCTAACACAAATCGTAACCCTAACTCTTATACCTAAGTCTAACCTAAAATCTAACCCTAACCCTAAAGCTAAACAAAACCCGGAAACTTAGCTCTAACCCTAAACACAACCTTAACACTAACCTAAAAACAAACCCAAACCTTAGCCATAACCCTAACCCTCAACCTCTCTTAAACTTCACCCTATCCCTAACCTAAAGCTAACCCTAACTTTAACCCTAACCTTAACCTTGGCCCACTTGTGACCCTAAACATAACCCTTAGTATATCTCTGACCCTAACCCTCGTCCTAAACCTAATCCTAAGAGTGACCCTAACACTAACCTAACCTTAACCTAACTTTAAGCCTATCATAAACTTAAACCTAACCCTAACCCCTAACCCTAACTCTAACCCTAACCTTAGCCCTAACCCTAACCCTAATCCTAACACTTACACAAAACCCTCACCTTAACTGTAATCGTAACTCTAAATCTAACCGTAACCCTAAACTTGACCCTAAGTACAACCCTATCCTAAACCTAACTGAAACACTAACCCCTAACCCTAACTCTAACCCAAATCCTTAGCCTAAACCTAATCGAAACCCTTAACATAACCTTAACCAGTAAATATAACTCAAACCCTTACCCTAAGCCGAACCCTCACCCTTAACCAAAATTTCACACTAACCATAACCCTAAACCTACCCTAACTTCATTCAAACCCTAACCCTAACCAAAATTAACACTAATACTAAACATAACCCTAAACCTCAACCTGAACCTAACCTAACCCTGACCCGAACCTGAACCCTAACCGCAACCCTAAACCTCATGCTTAACATAAACTTCACCCTAACACTAACCCTAAAACTAAACGTAACACTAAATCTCCCCCAACCCTGACCCTAGCCCTAAACCTAACCATAAACCTAACCCAAAACTTAACTCTAACCCTGACCCCAAATCTAACTCTAACCCTATTCCTAACGCTAAAACTTACCCTACACACTCAGCTTCAATGGAAACCCAGCAATAACCCTCACCCTAAAATCAAAACCTAACCCCAAACCTTAACCTAACCCTATCCCTAACCTTCACCTAGTCCTAAACTTAACAAGACTTAACCCTAACACTTAACCTAACCCTAAATTGAAACCTAACCTTAACCCTAAACTTCATCCTAAACTTAACCCTAACCCTAACCACTAACTCTAACCCTCAGCTCAACTCTCACCCTTAACTTCAACTTCACCCTAAGCCTAACCCTAAAAAAAAACCTAACCCTAACCCTAAACCTAACCCTAAAAATGACCCTAATATTTACCCAAACACCTAAACCTAACCCTAACACTAAACCTATCCCTAAAGCTACCCCTAACCTTAACTCAAACACCAAACCCTAACCCTTACCCTAACCCTCATCCTTGACCTCATTTTACCCAAAACCTAAGCCGAACCCTAAACCTAAAACTAAACCAAACCGTAAACAATCCCCTAAATCTAGGCCTAACCCTAAACCTAACCCTAACCCTACCCCTAACCGTAACACCGTAAAACATCAGCTTAATTGTGAACCTAACACTAACACTCACACGATCCCCTAACCCTTTTCCTAACCCTAACGCTATCCTTCATCCTAGCCCTAACACTTACCTAAACCTGACTCTTCCTCTAACCCTAAAATTAACCCTAACCTTAACTCTGCCTTAAACTTAACCCTAAACCTAACAATAACTCTAAACCTGACGCTAACCCTAACCCTAATTCCTAGCACTAATTCTTACTCTAAACCTAACCCTAACAACCCTAACCTAGCCCTACCATTTACCGTAAACCTAGCCTTAACCCTAACCTTGCCCAAACCCTAAACCTAAACCTATACCGACCTCTAACACCAAACTTAACCCTAATCTAACCTTAACCCTAACCCTGACTATTAACGGAAACTTCACCCTAAACCTAAGGCTAACTCCAACTCTAACGCTAACCATAACAATTACCATAACCCTCACCTTAAGTGTAAACCTAACCCTAACCCTCTCCCTAACCCTTAACCGTATCCCCAACCCTAAACATAATGTTATCTCCAAACTTATCCCTAAACCTAACCCTAATACGAACAGTAACCCTAATCTAACCCTAATCCTAATATTAACCCTAAACTCAACCCTACCCTAACCATAAACCTAACCCTAACACCCTAAACTTAACGTCTAACACTATCTATACTCCTAAACCTATTTCTAACTTTCGCCCTTAACCTAAACTTCACACTAACCCTGAACCTAAACCTGACGCTAACCCTAAACATAAGCCCTAACCCTAACCGAACCCTAAACCTAACCTTAACACTAACCTGAACACAAACCCAAACTCTAGCCCTAACCATAAAAATAACCTTAACCCTAACCTAAACTTCATCCAAACCCTAACCCTAACCTTCAACCTAAACCCAACCCAAACCCTTCCCTTAAACCTAACCCTAACCATAACGCTAGTCCCTCTCTAACCCTAAATTTAACCCTTACAACAGCTCTGAAACTAAACCTAAACCTAATCCTGATCCTAACCCTAATTCTAACCTTGACCCTAAATAGAACACTAACTCTACTCCTAAACATGGATATAAAGCTAACTCTTGTCCCACACCTAACTCTAACTCTGAATCTAAACCTAACTCTAACTCTAACCCTAATCTTACACTTACCCTAAACCCTCACCTTAGCTGTAAAACTAACCGTAACCCTCACTCTAACTCCTAACAGTATCCTTCAACCCTAACCCTAATGCTAACCCTAGCCCTAAGCAGAACACTAACCTGAAACCCCTAAGCCCTAACGATAACACTAACCCTAACCCAAACCCTAACCCCTAAGACCAAAGCCTAACCCAAACATTAACCCTAACTCTAACTCTAACCCTAAAACTAATTAGAAACCTAACCCTAGCCCTAAACCTAACCCTAACCCTAACCCTAAACTAAACCTAACCATGACCGGAACCACAATGCCTAACCTGTACCCTCACTCAAACCCTAACCATAAACTACACCTCTAACCTCTGACACCTTACCATAACCATAATCCTAAACCTACCGAACCCTAACCCTAAATCTAACCCTCACCCCAACCACAATGCCTAACACAAATCGTAACCCTAACTCTTATACCTAAGTCTAACCTAAAATCTAACCCTAACCCTAAAGCTAAACAAAACCCGGAAACTTAGCTCTAACCCTAAACACAACCTTAACACTAACCTAAAAACAAACCCAAACCTTAGCCAGAACCCTAACCCTCAACCTCTCTTAAACTTCACCCTATCCCTAACCTAAAGCTAACCCTAACTTTAACCCTAACCTTAACCTTGGCCCACTTGTGACCCTAAACATAACCCTTAGTATATCTCTGACCCTAACCCTCGTCCTAAACCTAATCCTAAGAGTGACCCTAACACTAACCTAACCTTAACCTAACTTTAAGCCTATCATAAACTTAAACCTAACCCTAACCCCTAACCCTAACTCGAACCCTAACCTTAGCCCTAACCCTAACCCTAATCCTAACACTTACACAAAACCCTCACCTTAACTGTAATCGTAACTCTAAATCTAACCGTAACCCTAAACTTGACCCTAAGTACAACCCTATCCTAAACCTAACTGAAACACTAACCCCTAACCCTAACTCTAACCCAAATCCTTAGCCTAAACCTAATCGAAACCCTTAACATAACCTTAACCAGTAAATATAACTCAAACCCTTACCCTAAGCCGAACCCTCACCCTTAACCAAAATTTCACACTAACCATAACCCTAAACCTACCCTAACTTCATTCAAACCCTAACCCTAACCAAAATTAACACTAATACTAAACATAACCCTAAACCTCAACCTGAACCTAACCTAACCCTGACCCGAACCTGAACCCTAACCGCAACCCTAAACCTCATGCTTAACATAAACTTCACCCTAACACTAACCCTAAAACTAAACGTAACACTAAATCTCCCCCAACCCTGACCCTAGCCCTAAACCTAACCATAAACCTAACCCGAAACTTAACTCTAACCCTGACCCCAAATCTAACTCTAACCCTATTCCTAACGCTAAAACTTACCCTACACACTCAGCTTCAATGGAAACCCAGCAATAACCCTCACCCTAAAATCAAAACCTAACCCCAAACCTTAACCTAACCCTATCCCTAACCTTCACCTAGTCCTAAACTTAACAAGACTTAACCCTAACACTTAACCTAACCCTAAATCGAAACCTAACCTTAACCCTAAACTTCATCCTAAACTTAACCCTAACCCTAACCACTAACTCTAACCCTCAGCTCAACTCTCACCCTTAACTTCAACTTCACCCTAAGCCTAACCCTAAAAAAAAACCTAACCCTAACCCTAAACCTAACCCTAAAAATGACCCTAATATTTACCCAAACACCTAAACCTAACCCTAACACTAAACCTACCCCTAAAGCTACCCCTAACCTTAACTCAAACACCAAACCCTAACCCTTACCCTAACCCTCATCCTTGACCTCATTTTACCCAAAACCTAAGCCGAACCCTAAACCTAAAACTAAACCAAACCGTAAACAATCCCCTAAATCTAGGCCTAACCCTAAACCTAAACCTAACCCTACCCCTAACCGTAACACCGTGAAACATCAGCTTAGTTGTGAACCTAACACTAACACTCAAACGATCCCCTAACCCTTTTCCTAACCCTAACGCTATCCTTCATCCTAGCCCTAACACTTACCTAAACCTGACTCTTCCTCTAACCCTAAAATTAACCCTAACCTTAACTCTGCCTTAAACTTAACCCTAAACCTAACAATAACTCTAAACCTGACGCTAACCCTAACCCTAATTCCTAGCACTAATTCTTACTCTAAACCTAACCCTAACAATCCTAACCTAGCCCTACCATTTACCATAAACCTAGCCTTAACCCTAACCTTGCCCAAACCCTAAACCTAAACCTATACCGACCTCTAACACCAAACTTAACCCTAATCTAACCTTAACCCTAACCCTGACTATTAACGGAAACTTCACCCTAAACCTAAGGCTAACTCCAACTCTAACGCTAACCATAACAATTACCATAACCCTCACCTTAAGTGTAAACCTAACCCTAACCCTCTCTCTACCCCTTAACCGTATCCCCAACCCTAAACATAATGTTATCTCCAAACTTATCCCTAAACCTAACCCTAATACGAACAGTAACCCTAATCTAACCCTGATCCTAATATTATCCCTAAACTCAACACTACCCTAACCATAAACCTAACCCTAACACCCTAAACTTAACGTCTAACACTATCTATACTCCTAAACCTATTTCGAACTTTCGCCCTTAACCTAAACTTCACACTAACCCTGAACCTAAACCTAACGCTAACCCTAAACATAAGCCCTAACCCTAACCGAACCCTAAACCTAACCTTAACACTAACCTGAACACAAACCCAAACTCTAGGCCTAACCATAAAAATAACCTTAACCCTAACCTAAACTTCATCCAAACCCTAACCCTAACCTTCAACCTAAACCCAACCCAAACCCTTCCCTTAAACCTAACCCTAACCATAACGCTAGTCCCTCTCTAACCCTAAATTTAACCCTTACAACAGCTCTGAAACTAAACCTAAACATAATCCTGATCCTAACCCTAATTCTAACCTTGACCCTAAATAGAACACTAACTCTAATCCTAAACCTGGATATAAAGCTAACTCTTATCCTACACCTAACCCTAACTCTGAATCTAAACCTAACTCTAACTCTAACCCTAATCATAACACTTACCCTAAACCCTCACCTTAGCTGTAAAACTAACCGTAACCCTCACTCTAACTCCTAACAGTATCCTTCCACCCTAACCCTAATGCTAACCCTAGCCCTAAGCAGAACACTAACCTGAAACCCCTAAGCCCTAACGATAACACTAACCCTAACCCAAACCCTAACCCCTAAGACCAAAGCCTAACCCAAACATTAACCCTAACTCTAACTCTAACCCGAAAACTAATTAGAAACCTAACCCTAACCCTAACCCTAACCCTAACCCTAACCCTAACCCTAACCCTAACCCTAAACTAAACCTAACCATGACCGGAACCCCAATGCCTAACCTGTACCCTCACTCAAACCCTAACCCTAAACTACACCTCTAACCTCTGACACCTTAGCATAACCATAATCCTAAACCTACCCAAACCTAACCCTAAATCTATCCCTCACCCCAACCACAATGCCTAACACAAATCGTAACCCTAACTCTTATACCCAAGTCTAACCTAAAATCTAACCCTAACCCTAAAGCTAAACAAAACCCGGAAACTTAGCTCTAACCCTAAACACAACCTTAACACTAACCTAAAAACAAACCCAAACCTTAGCCATAACCCTAACCCTCAACCTCTCTTAAACTTCACCCTATCCCTAACCTAAAGCTAACCCTAACTTTAACCCTAACCTTAACCTTGGCCCACTTGTGACCCTAAACATAACCCTTAGTATATCTCTGACCCTAACCCTCGCCCTAAACCTAATCCTAATCCTAACACGGACCCTAACACTAACCAAACCTTAACCTAACTTGAAGCCTATCATAAACTTAAACCTAACCCTAACCCCTAACCCTAACTCTAACCCTAACCCTAGCCCTAACCCTACCCTAATCCTAACACTTACCCAAAACCCTCACCTTAACTGTAATCGTAACTCTAAATCTAACCGTAACCCTAAACTTGACCCTAAGTACAACCCTATCCTAAACCTAACTGAAACACTAACCCCTAACCCTAACTCTAACCCAAATCCTTAGCCTAAACCTAATTGAAACCCTTAACATAACCTTAACCAGTAAATATAACTCAAACCCTTACCCTAAGCCGAACCCTCACCCTTAACCAAAATTTCACACTAACCATAACCCTAAACCTACCCTAACTTCATTCAAACCCTAACCCTAACCAAAATTAACACTAATACTAAACATAACCCTAAACCTCAACCTGAACCTAACCTAACCCTGACCCGAACCTGAACCCTAACCGCAACCCTAAACCTCATGCTTAACATAAACTTCACCCTAACACTAACCCTAAAACTAAACGTAACACTAAATCTCCCCCCACCCTGACTCTAGCCCTAAACCTAACCATAAACCTAACCCGAAACTTAACTCTAACCCTGACCCCAAATCTAACTCTAACCCTATTCCTAACGCTAAAACTTACCCTACACACTCAGCTTCAATGGAAACGCAGCAATAACCCTCACCCTAAAATCAAAAAATAACCCCAAACCTTAACCTAATTCTATCCCTAACCTTCACCTAGTCCTAAACTTAACAAGACTTAACCCTAACACTTAACCTAACCCTAAATCGAAACCTAACCTTAACCCTAAACTTCATCCTAAACTTAACCTTAACCCTAACCACTAACTCTAACCCTCAGCTCAACTCTCACCCTTAACTTCAACTTCACCCTAAACCTAACCCTAAACCAAAACCTAACCCTAACCCTAAACCTAACCCTATACCTGACCCTAATATTTACCCAAACACCTAAACCTAACCCTAACACTAAACCTACCCCTAAAGCTACCCCTAACCTTAACTCAAACACCAAACCCTAACCCTTACCCTAACCCTCATCCTTGACCTCATTTTACCCAAAACCTAAGCCGAACCCTAAACCTAAAACTAAACCAAACCGTAAACAATCCCCTAAATCTAGGCCTAACCCTAAACCTAACCCTAACCCTACCCCTAACCGTAACACCGTAAAACATCAGCTTAATTGTGAACCTAACACTAACACTCACACGATCCCCTAACCCTTTTCCTAACCCTAACGCTATCCTTCATCCTAGCCCTAACACTTAGCTAAACCTGACTCTTCCTCTAACTCTAAAATTAACCCTAACCTTAACTCTGCCTTAAACTTAACCCTAAACCTAACAATAACTCTAAACCTGATGCTAACCCTAACCCTAATTCCTAGCACTAATTCTTACTCTAAACCTAACCCTAACAACCCTAACCTAGCCCTACCATTTACCGTAAACCTAGCCTTAACCCTAACCTTGCCCAAATCCTAAACCTAAACCTATACCGAACTCTAACACCAACCTTAACCCTAATCTAACCTTAACCCTAACCCTGACTATTAACGGAAACTTCACCCTAAACCTAAGGCTAACTCCAACTCTAACGCTAACCATAACAATTACCATAACCCTCACCTTAAGGGTAAACCTAACCCTAACCCTCTCCCTAAACCTTAACCGTATCCCCAACCCTAAACATAAGGTTATCTCCAAACTTATCCCTAAACCTAACCCTAATACGAACAGTAACCCTAATCTAACCCTAATCCTAATATTATCCCTAAACTCAACCCTACCCTAACCATAAACCTAACCCTAACACCCTAAACTTAACGTCTAACACTATCTATACTCCTAAACCTATTTCTAACTTTCGCCCTTAACCTAAACTTCACACTAACCCTGAACCTAAACCTAACGCTAACCCTAAACATAAGCCCTAACCCTAACCGAACCCTAAACCTAACCTTAACACTAACCTGAACACAAACCCAAACTCTAGCCCTAACCATAAAAATAACCTTAACCCTAACCTAAACTTCATCCAAACCCTAACCCTAACCTTCAATCTAAACCCAACCCAAACCCTTACCTTAAACCTAACCCTAACCATAACGCTAGTCCCTCTCTAACCCTAAATTTAACCCTTACAACAGCTCTGAAACTAAACCTAAACATAATCCTGATCCTAACCCTAATTCTAACCTTGACCCTAAATAGAACACTAACTCTAATCCTAAACCTGGATATAAAGCTAACTCTTATCCTACACCTAACCCTAACTCTGAATTTAAACCTAACTCTAACTCTAACCCTAATCATAACACTTACCCTAAACCCTCACCTTAGCTGTAAAACTAACCGTAACCCTCACTCTAACTCCTAACAGTATCCTTCAACCCTAACCCTAATGCTAACCCTAGCCCTAAGCAGAACACTAACCTGAAACCCCTAAGCCCTAACGATAACACTAACCCTAACCCAAACCCTAACCCCTAAGACCAAAGCCTAACCCAAACATTAACCCTAACTCTAACTCTAACCCGAAAACTAATTAGAAACCTAACCCTAACCCTAACCCTAACCCTAACCCTAACCCTAACTCTAACCCTAAACTAAACCTAACCATGACCGGAACCCCAATGCCTAACCTGTACCCTCACTCAAACCCTAACCCTAAACTACACCTCTAACCTCTGACACCTTAGCATAACCATAATCCTAAACCTACCCAAACCTAACCCTAAATCTATCCCTCACCCCAACCACAATGCCTAACACAAATCGTAACCCTAACTCTTATACCTAAGTCTAACCTAAAATCTAACCCTAACCCTAAAGCTAAACAAAACCCGGAAACTTAGCTCTAACCCTAAACACAACCTTAACACTAACCTAAAAACAAACCCAAACCTTAGCCATAACCCTAACCCTCAACCTCTCTTAAACTTCACCCTATCCGTAACCTAAAGCTAACCCTAACTTTAACCCTAACCTTCACCTTGGCCCACTTGTGACCCTAAACATAACCCTTAGTATATCTCTGACCCTAACCCTCGCCCTAAACCTAATCCTAATCCTAACACTGACCCTAACACTAACCAAACCTTAACCTAACTTGAAGCCTATCGTAAACTTAAACCTAACCCTAACCCCTAACCCTAACTCTAACCCTAACCCTAGCCCTAACCCTAACCCTAATCCTAACACTTACCCAAAACCCTCACCTTAACTGTAATCGTAACTCTAAATCTAACCGTAACCCTAAACTTGACCCTAAGTACAACCCTATCCTAAACCTAACTGAAACACTAACCCCTAACCCTAACTCTAACCCAAATCCTTAGCCTAAACCTAATTGAAACCCTTAACATAACCTTAACCAGTAAATATAACTCAAACCCTTACCCTAAGCCGAACCCTCACCCTTAACCAAAATTTCACACTAACCATAACCCTAAACCTACCCTAACTTCATTCAAACCCTAACCCTAACCAAAATTAACACTAATACTAAACATAACCCTAAACCTCAACCTGAACCTAACCTAACCCTGACCCGAACCTGAACCCTAACCGCAACCCTAAACCTCATGCTTAACATAAACTTCACCCTAACACTAACCCTAAAACTAAACGTAACACTAAATCTCCCCCAACCCTGACCCTAGCCCTAAACCTAACCATAAACCTAACCCGAAACTTAACTCTAACCCTGACCCCAAATCTAACTCTAACCCTATTCCTAACGCTAAAACTTACCCTACACACTCAGCTTCAATGGAAACCCAGCAATAACCCTCACCCTAAAATCAAAAAATAACCCAAACCTTAACCTAACCCTATCCCTAACCTTCACCTAGTCCTAAACTTAACAAGACTTAACCCTAACACTTAACCTAACCCTAAATCGAAACCTAACCTTAACCCTAAACTTCATCCTAAACTTAACCTTAACCCTAACCACTAACTCTAACCCTCAGCTCAACTCTCACCCTTAACTTCAACTTCACCCTAAACCTAACCCTAAACGAAAACCTAACCCTAACCCTAAACCTAACCCTATACCTGACCCTAATATTTACCCAAACACCTAAACCTAACCCTAACACTAAACCTACCCCTAAAGCTACCCCTAACCTTAACTCAAACACCAAACCCTAAACCTTACCCTAACCCTCATCCTTGACCTCATTTTACCCAAAACCTAAGCCGAACCCTAAACCTAAAACTAAACCAAACCGTAAACAATCCCCTAAATCTAGGCCTAACCCTAAACCTAACCCTAACCCTACCCCTAACCGTAACACCGTAAAACATCAGCTTAATTGTGAACCTAACACTAACACTCACACGATCCCCTAACCCTTTTCCTAACCCTAACGCTATCCTTCGTCCTAGCCCTAACACTTACCTAAACCTGACTCTTCCTCTAACCCTAAAATTAACCCTAACCTTAACTCTGCCTTAAACTTAACCCTAAACCTAACAATAACTCTAAACCTGACGCTAACCCTAACCCTAATTCCTAGCACTAATTCTTACTCTAAACCTAACCCTAACAACCCTAACCTAGCCCTACCATTTACCGTAAACCTAGCCTTAACCCTAACCTTGCCGAAACCCTAAACCTAAACCTATACCGACCTCTAACACCAACCTTAACCCTAATCTAACCTTAACCCTAACCCTGACTATTAACGGAAACTTCACCCTAAACCTAAGGCTAACTCCAACTCTAACGCTAACCATAACAATTACCATAACCCTCACCTTAAGTGTAAACCTAACCCTAACCCTCTCCCTAAACCTTAACCGTATCCCCAACCCTAAACATAAGGTTATCTCCAAACTTATCCCTAAACCTAACCCTAATACGAACAGTAACCCTAATCTAACCCTAATCCTAATATTATCCCTAAACTCAACCCTACCCTAACCATAAACCTAACCCTAACACCCTAAACTTAACGTCTAACACTATCTATACTCCTAAACCTATTTCGAACTTTCGCCCTTAACCTAAACTTCACACTAACCCTGAACCTAAACCTAACGCTAACCCTAAACATAAGCCCTAACCCTAACCGAACCCTAAACCTAACCTTAACACTAACCTGAACACAAACCCAAACTCTAGCCCTAACCATAAAAATAACCTTAACCCTAACCTAAACTTCATCCAAACCCTAACCCTAACCTTCAATCTAAACCCAACCCAAACCCTTACCTTAAACCTAACCCTAACCATAACGCTAGTCCCTCTCTAACCCTAAATTTAACCCTTACAACAGCTCTGAAACTAAACCTAAACATAATCCTGATCCTAACCCTAATTCTAACCTTGACCCTAAATAGAACACTAACTCTAATCCTAAACCTGGATATAAAGCTAACTCTTATCCTACACCTAACCCTAACTCTGAATCTAAACCTAACTCTAACTCTAACCCTAATCATAACACTTACCCTAAACCCTAACCTTAGCTGTAAAACTAACCGTAACCCTCACTCTAACTCCTAACAGTATCCTTCAACCTTAACCCTAATGCTAACCCTAGCCCTAAGCAGAACACTAACCTGAAACCCCTAAGCCCTAACGATAACACTAACCCTAACCCAAACCCTAACCCCTAAGACCAAAGCCTAACCCAAACATTAACCCTAACTCTAACTCTAACCCGAAAACTAATTAGAAACCTAACCCTAACCCTAACCCTAACCCTAACCCTAACCCTAACCCTAACCCTAAACTAAACCTAACCATGACCGGAACCCCAATGCCTAACCTGTACCCTCACTCAAACCCTAACCCTAAACTACACCTCTAACCTCTGACACCTTACCATAACCATAATCCTAAACCTACCCAAACCTAACCCTAAATCTATCCCTCACCCCAACCACAATGCCTAACACAAATCGTAACCCTAACTCTTATACCTAAGTCTAACCTAAAATCTAACCCTAACCCTAAAGCTAAACAAAACCCGGAAACTTAGCTCTAACCCTAAACACAACCTTAACACTAACCTAAAAACAAACCCAAACCTTAGCCATAACCCTAACCCTCAACCTCTCTTAAACTTCACCCTATCCCTAACCTAAAGCTAACCCTAACTTTAACCCTAACCTTAACCTTGGCCCACTTGTGACCCTAAACATAACCCTTAGTATATCTCTGACCCTAACCCTCGCCCTAAACCTAATCCTAATCCTAATCCTAACACTGACCCTAACACTAACCAAACCTTAACCTAACTTGAAGCCTATCATAAACTTAAACCTAACCCTAACCCCTAACCCTAACTCTAACCCTAACCCTAGCCCTAACCCTAACCCTAATCCTAACACTTACCCAAAACCCTCACCTTAACTGTAATCGTAACTCTAAATCTAACCGTAACCCTAAACTTGACCCTAAGTACAACCCTATCCTAAACCTAACTGAAATACTAACCCCTAACCCTAACTCTAACCCAAATCCTTAGCCTAAACCTAATTGAAACCCTTAACATAACCTTAACCAGTAAATATAACTCAAACCCTTACCCTAAGCCGAACCCTCACCCTTAACCAAAATTTCACACTAACCATAACCCTAAACCTACCCTAACTTCATTCAAACCCTAACCCTAACCAAAATTAACACTAATACTAAACATAACCCTAAACCTCAACCTGAACCTAACCTAACCCTGACCCGAACCTGAACCCTAACCGCAACCCTAAACCTCATGCTTAACATAAACTTCACCCTAACACTAACCCTAAAACTAAACGTAACACTAAATCTCCCCCAACCCTGACCCTAGCCCTAAACCTAACCATAAACCTAACCCGAAACTTAACTCTAACCCTGACCCCAAATCTAACTCTAACCCTATTCCTAACGCTAAAACTTACCCTACACACTCAGCTTCAATGGAAACCCAGCAATAACCCTCACCCTAAAATCAAAAAATAACCCCAAATCTTAACCTAACCCTATCCCTAACCTTCACCTAGTCCTAAACTTAACAAGACTTAACCCTAACACTTAACCTAACCCTAAATCGAAACCTAACCTTAACCCTAAACTTCATCCTAAACTTAACCTTAACCCTAACCACTAACTCTAACCCTCAGCTCAACACTCACCCTTAACTTCAACTTCACCCTAAACCTAACCCTAAACGAAAACCTAACCCTAACCCTAAACCTAACCCTATACCTGACCCTAATATTTACCCAAACACCTAAACCTAACCCTAACACTAAACCTACCCCTAAAGCTACCCCTAACCTTAACTCAAACACCAAACCCTAAACCTTACCCTAACCCTCATCCTTGACCTCATTTTACCCAAAACCTAAGCCGAACCCTAAACCTAAAACTAAACCAAACCGTAAACAATCCCCTAAATCTAGGCCTAACCCTAAACCTAACCCTAACCCTACCCCTAACCGTAACACCGTAAAACATCAGCTTAATTGTGAACCTAACACTAACACTCACACGATCCCCTAACCCTTTTCCTAACCCTAACGCTATCCTTCGTCCTAGCCCTAACACTTACCTAAACCTGACTCTTCCTCTAACCCTAAAATTAACCCTAACCTTAACTCTGCCTTAAACTTAACCCTAAACCTAACAATAACTCTAAACCTGACGCTAACCCTAACCCTAATTCCTAGCACTAATTCTTACTCTAAACCTAACCCTAACAACCCTAACCTAGCCCTACCATTTACCGTAAACCTAGCCTTAACCCTAACCTTGCCGAGACCCTAAACCTAAACCTATACCGACCTCTAACACCAACCTTAACCCTAATCTAACCTTAACCCTAACCCTGACTATTAACGGAAACTTCACCCTAAACCTAAGGCTAACTCCAACTCTAACGCTAACCATAACAATTACCATAACCCTCACCTTAAGTGTAAATCTAACCCTAACCCTCTCCCTAAACCTTAACCGTATCCCCAACCCTAAACATAAGGTTATCTCCAAACTTATCCCTAAACCTAACCCTAATACGAACAGTAACCCTAATCTAACCCTAATCCTAATATTATCCCTAAACTCAACCCTACCCTAACCATAAACCTAACCCTAACACCCTAAACTTAACGTCTAACACTATCTATACTCCTAAACCTATTTCGAACTTTCGCCCTTAACCTAAACTTCACACTAACCCTGAACCTAAACCTAACGCTAACCCTAAACATAAGCCCTAACCCTAACCGAACCCTAAACCTAACCTTAACACTAACCTGAACACAAACCCAAACTCTAGCCCTAACCATAAAAATAACCTTAACCCTAACCTAAACTTCATCCAAACCCTGACCCTAACCTTCAATCTAAACCCAACCCAAACCCTTACCTTAAACCTAACCCTAACCATAACGCTAGTCCCTCTCTAACCCTAAATTTAACCCTTACAACAGCTCTGAAAATAAACCTAAACATAATCCTGATCCTAACCCTAATTCTAACCTTGACCCTAAATAGAACACTAACTCTAATCCTAAACCTGGATATAAAGCTAACTCTTATCCTACACCTAACCCTAACTCTGAATCTAAACCTAACTCTAACTCTAACCCTAATCATAACACTTACCCTAAACCCTCACCTTAGCTGTAAAACTAACCGTAACCCTCACTCTAACTCCTAACAGTATCCTTCAACCCTAACCCTAATGCTAACCCTAGCCCTAAGCAGAACACTAACCTGAAACCCCTAAGCCCTAACGATAACACTAACCCTAACCCAAACCCTAACCCCTAAGACCAAAGCCTAACCCAAACATTAACCCTAACTCTAACTCTAACCCTAAAACTAATTAGAAACCTAACCCTAACCCTAAACCTAACCCTAACCCTAACCCTAAACTAAACCTAACCATGACCGGAACCACAATGCCTAACCTGTACCCTCACTCAAACCCTAACCCTAAACTACACCTCTAACCTCTGACACCTTACCATAACCATAATCCTAAACCTACCGAACCCTAACCCTAAATCTAACCCTCACCCCAACCACAATGCCTAACACAAATCGTAACCCTAACTCTTATACCTAAGTCTAACCTAAAATCTAACCCTAACCCTAAAGCTAAACAAAACCCGGAAACTTAGCTCTAACCCTAAACACAACCTTAACACTAACCTAAAAACAAACCCAAACCTTAGCCATAACCCTAACCCTCAACCTCTCTTAAACTTCACCCTATCCCTAACCTAAAGCTAACCCTAACTTTAACCCTAACCTTAACCTTGGCCCACTTGTGACCCTAAACATAACCCTTAGTATATCTCTGACCCTAACCCTCGTCCTAAACCTAATCCTAAGAGTGACCCTAACACTAACCTAACCTTAACCTAACTTGAAGCCTATCATAAACTTAAACCTAACCCTAACCCCTAACCCTAACTCTAACCCTAACCTTAGCCCTAACCCTAACCCTAATCCTAACACTTACACAAAACCCTCACCTTAACTGTAATCGTAACTCTAAATCTAACCGTAACCCTAAACTTGACCCTAAGTACAACCCTATCCTAAACCTAACTGAAACACTAACCCCTAACCCTAACTCTAACCCAAATCCTTAGCCTAAACCTAATCGAAACCCTTAACATAACCTTAACCAGTAAATATAACTCAAACCCTTACCCTAAGCCGAACCCTCACCCTTAACCAAAATTTCACACTAACCATAACCCTAAACCTACCCTAACTTCATTCAAACCCTAACCCTAACCAAAATTAACACTAATACTAAACATAACCCTAAACCTCAACCTGAACCTAACCTAACCCTGACCCGAACCTGAACCCTAACCGCAACCCTAAACCTCATGCTTAACATAAACTTCACCCTAACACTAACCCTAAAACTAAACGTAACACTAAATCTCCCCCAACCCTGACCCTAGCCCTAAACCTAACCATAAACCTAACCCGAAACTTAACTCTAACCCTGACCCCAAATCTAACTCTAACCCTATTCCTAACGCTAAAACTTACCCTACACACTCAGCTTCAATGGAAACCCAGCAATAACTCTCACCCTAAAATCAAAACCTAACCCCAAACCTTAACCTAACCCTATCCCTAACCTTCACCTAGTCCTAAACTTAACAAGACTTAACCCTAACACTTAACCTAACCCTAAATCGAAACCTAACCTTAACCCTAAACTTCATCCTAAACTTAACCCTAACCCTAACCACTAACTCTAACCCTCAGCTCAACTCTCACCCTTAACTTCAACTTCACCCTAAGCCTAACCCTAAAAAAAAACCTAACCCTAACCCTAAACCTAACCCTAAAAATGACCCTAATATTTACCCAAACACCTAAACCTAACCCTAACACTAAACCTACCCCTAAAGCTACCCCTAACCTTAACTCGAACACCAAACCCTAACCCTTACCCTAACCCTCATCCTTGACCTCATTTTACCCAAAACCTAAGCCGAACCCTAAACCTAAAACTAAACCAAACCGTAAACAATCCCCTAAATCTAGGCCTAACCCTAAACCTAAACCTAACCCTACCCCTAACCGTAACACCGTGAAACATCAGCTTAATTGTGAACCTAACACTAACACTCAAACGATCCCCTAACCCTTTTCCTAACCCTAACGCTATCCTTCATCCTAGCCCTAACACTTACCTAAACCTGACTCTTCCTCTAACCCTAAAATTAACCCTAACCTTAACTCTGCCTTAAACTTAACCCTAAACCTAACAATAACTCTAAACCTGACGCTAACCCTAACCCTAATTCCTAGCACTAATTCTTACTCTAAACCTAACCCTAACAATCCTAACCTAGCCCTACCATTTACCATAAACCTAGCCTTAACCCTAACCTTGCCCAAACCCTAAACCTAAACCTATACCGACCTCTAACACCAAACTTAACCCTAATCTAACCTTAACCCTAACCCTGACTATTAACGGAAACTTCACCCTAAACCTAAGGCTAACTCCAACTCTAACGCTAACCATAACAATTACCATAACCCTCACCTTAAGTGGAAACCTAACCCTAACCCTCTCCCTACCCCTTAACCGTATCCCCAACCCTAAACATAATGTTATCTCCAAACTTATCCCTAAACCTAACCCTAATACGAACAGTAACCCTAATCTAACCCTGATCCTAATATTATCCCTAAACTCAACACTACCCTAACCATAAACCTAACCCTAACACCCTAAACTTAACGTCTAACACTATACTCCTAAACCTATTTCTAACTTTCGCCCTTAACCTAAACTTCACACTAACCCTGAACCTAAACCTAACGCTAACCCTAAACATAAGCCCTAACCCTAACCGAACCCTAAACCTAACCTTAACACTAACCTGAACACAAACCCAAACTCTAGGCCTAACCATAAAAATAACCTTAACCCTAACCTAAACTTCATCCAAACCCTAACCCTAACCTTCAACCTAAACCCAACCCAAACCCTTCCCTTAAACCTAACCCTAACCATAACGCTAGTCCCTCTCTAACCCTAAATTTAACCCTTACAACAGCTCTGAAACTAAACCTAAACATAATCCTGATCCTAACCCTAATTCTAACCTTGACCCTAAATAGAACACTAACTCTAATCCTAAACCTGGATATAAAGCTAACTCTTATCCTACACCTAACCCTAACTCTGAATCTAAACCTAACTCTAACTCTAACCCTAATCATAACACTTACCCTAAACCCTCACCTTAGCTGTAAAACTAACCGTAACCCTCACCCTAACTCCTAACATTATCCTTCAACCCTAACCCTAATGCTAACCCTAGCCCTAAGCAGAACACTAACCTGAAACCCCTAAGCCCTAACGATAACACTAACCCTAACCCAAACCCTAACCCCTAAGACCAAAGCCTAACCCAAACATTAACCCTAACTCTAACTCTAACCCGAAAACTAATTAGAAACCTAACCCTAACCCTAACCCTAACCCTAACCCTAACCCTAAACTAAACCTAACCATGACCGGAACCACAATGCCTAACCTGTACCCTCACTCAAACCCTAACCCTAAACTACACCTCTAACCTCTGACACCTTTCCATAACCATAATCCTAAACCTACCCAAACCGAACCCTAAATCTATCCCTCACCCCAACCACAATGCCTAACACAAATCGTAACCCTAACTCTTATACCGAAGTCTAACCTAAAATCTAACCCTAACCCTAAAGCTAAACAAAACCCGTAAACTTAGCTCTAACCCTAAACACAACCTTAACACGAACCTAAAAACAAACCCAAACCTTAGCCATAACCCTAACCCTCAACCTCTCTTAAACTTCACCCTATCCCTAACCTAAAGCTAACCCTAACTTTAACCCTAACCTTAACCTTGGCCCACTTGTGACCCTAAACATAACCCTTAGTATATCTCTGACCCTAACCCTCGTCCTAAACCTAATCCTAAGAGTGACCCTAACACTAACCTAACCTTAACCTAACTTTAAGCCTATCATAAACTTAAACCTAACCCTAACCCCTAACCCTAACTCTAACCCTAACCTTAGCCCTAACCCTAACCCTAATCCTAACACTTACACAAAACCCTCACCTTAACTGTAATCGTAACTCTAAATCTAACCGTAACCCTAAACTTGACCCTAAGTACAACCCTATCCTAAACCTAACTGAAACACTAACCCCTAACCCTAACTCTAACCCAAATCCTTAGCCTAAACCTAATTGAAACCCTTAACATAACCTTAACCAGTAAATATAACTCAAACCCTTACCCTAAGCCGAACCCTCACCCTTAACCAAAATTTCACACTAACCATAACCCTAAACCTACCCTAACTTCATTCAAACCCTAACCCTAACCAAAATTAACACTAATACTAAACATAACCCTAAACCTCAACCTGAACCTAACCTAACCCTGACCCGAACCTGAACCCTAACCGCAACCCTAAACCTCATGCTTAACATAAACTTCACCCTAACACTAACCCTAAAACTAAACGTAACACTAAATCTCCCCCAACCCTGACCCTAGCCCTAAACCTAACCATAAACCTAACCCGAAACTTAACTCTAACCCTGACCCCAAATCTAACTCTAACCCTATTCCTAACGCTAAAACTTACCCTACACACTCAGCTTCAATGGAAACCCAGCAATAACCCTCACCCTAAAATCAAAAAATAACCCAAACCTTAACCTAACCCTATCCCTAACCTTCACCTAGTCCTAAACTTAACAAGACTTAACCCTAACACTTAACCTAACCCTAAATCGAAACCTAACCTTAACCCTAAACTTCATCCTAAACTTAACCTTAACCCTAACCACTAACTCTAACCCTCAGCTCAACTCTCACCCTTAACTTCAACTTCACCCTAAACCTAACCCTAAACGAAAACCTAACCCTAACCCTAAACCTAACCCTATACCTGACCCTAATATTTACCCAAACACCTAAACCTAACCCTAACACTAAACCTACCCCTAAAGCTACCCCTAACCTTAACTCAAACACCAAACCCTAAACCTTACCCTAACCCTCATCCTTGACCTCATTTTACCCAAAACCTAAGCCGAACCCTAAACCTAAAACTAAACCAAACCGTAAACAATCCCCTAAATCTAGGCCTAACCCTAAACCTAACCCTAACCCTACCCCTAACCGTAACACCGTAAAACATCAGCTTAATTGTGAACCTAACACTAACACTCACACGATCCCCTAACCCTTTTCCTAACCCTAACGCTATCCTTCGTCCTAGCCCTAACACTTACCTAAACCTGACTCTTCCTCTAACCCTAAAATTAACCCTAACCTTAACTCTGCCTTAAACTTAACCCTAAACCTAACAATAACTCTAAACCTGACGCTAACCCTAACCCTAATTCCTAGCACTAATTCTTACTCTAAACCTAACCCTAACAACCCTAACCTAGCCCTACCATTTACCGTAAACCTAGCCTTAACCCTAACCTTGCCGAAACCCTAAACCTAAACCTATACCGACCTCTAACACCAACCTTAACCCTAATCTAACCTTAACCCTAACCCTGACTATTAACGGAAACTTCACCCTAAACCTAAGGCTAACTCCAACTCTAACGCTAACCATAACAATTACCATAACCCTCACCTTAAGTGTAAACCTAACCCTAACCCTCTCCCTAAACCTTAACCGTATCCCCAACCCTAAACATAAGGTTATCTCCAAACTTATCCCTAAACCTAACCCTAATACGAACAGTAACCCTAATCTAACCCTAATCCTAATATTATCCCTAAACTCAACCCTACCCTAACCATAAACCTAACCCTAACACCCTAAACTTAACGTCTAACACTATCTATACTCCTAAACCTATTTCGAACTTTCGCCCTTAACCTAAACTTCACACTAACCCTGAACCTAAACCTAACGCTAACCCTAAACATAAGCCCTAACCCTAACCGAACCCTAAACCTAACCTTAACACTAACCTGAACACAAACCCAAACTCTAGCCCTAACCATAAAAATAACCTTAACCCTAACCTAAACTTCATCCAAACCCTAACCCTAACCTTCAATCTAAACCCAACCCAAACCCTTACCTTAAACCTAACCCTAACCATAACGCTAGTCCCTCTCTAACCCTAAATTTAACCCTTACAACAGCTCTGAAACTAAACCTAAACATAATCCTGATCCTAACCCTAATTCTAACCTTGACCCTAAATAGAACACTAACTCTAATCCTAAACCTGGATATAAAGCTAACTCTTATCCTACACCTAACCCTAACTCTGAATCTAAACCTAACTCTAACTCTAACCCTAATCATAACACTTACCCTAAACCCTAACCTTAGCTGTAAAACTAACCGTAACCCTCACTCTAACTCCTAACAGTATCCTTCAACCTTAACCCTAATGCTAACCCTAGCCCTAAGCAGAACACTAACCTGAAACCCCTAAGCCCTAACGATAACACTAACCCTAACCCAAACCCTAACCCCTAAGACCAAAGCCTAACCCAAACATTAACCCTAACTCTAACTCTAACCCGAAAACTAATTAGAAACCTAACCCTAACCCTAACCCTAACCCTAACCCTAACCCTAACCCTAACCCTAAACTAAACCTAACCATGACCGGAACCCCAATGCCTAACCTGTACCCTCACTCAAACCCTAACCCTAAACTACACCTCTAACCTCTGACACCTTACCATAACCATAATCCTAAACCTACCCAAACCTAACCCTAAATCTATCCCTCACCCCAACCACAATGCCTAACACAAATCGTAACCCTAACTCTTATACCTAAGTCTAACCTAAAATCTAACCCTAACCCTAAAGCTAAACAAAACCCGGAAACTTAGCTCTAACCCTAAACACAACCTTAACACTAACCTAAAAACAAACCCAAACCTTAGCCATAACCCTAACCCTCAACCTCTCTTAAACTTCACCCTATCCCTAACCTAAAGCTAACCCTAACTTTAACCCTAACCTTAACCTTGGCCCACTTGTGACCCTAAACATAACCCTTAGTATATCTCTGACCCTAACCCTCGCCCTAAACCTAATCCTAATCCTAATCCTAACACTGACCCTAACACTAACCAAACCTTAACCTAACTTGAAGCCTATCATAAACTTAAACCTAACCCTAACCCCTAACCCTAACTCTAACCCTAACCCTAGCCCTAACCCTAACCCTAATCCTAACACTTACCCAAAACCCTCACCTTAACTGTAATCGTAACTCTAAATCTAACCGTAACCCTAAACTTGACCCTAAGTACAACCCTATCCTAAACCTAACTGAAATACTAACCCCTAACCCTAACTCTAACCCAAATCCTTAGCCTAAACCTAATTGAAACCCTTAACATAACCTTAACCAGTAAATATAACTCAAACCCTTACCCTAAGCCGAACCCTCACCCTTAACCAAAATTTCACACTAACCATAACCCTAAACCTACCCTAACTTCATTCAAACCCTAACCCTAACCAAAATTAACACTAATACTAAACATAACCCTAAACCTCAACCTGAACCTAACCTAACCCTGACCCGAACCTGAACCCTAACCGCAACCCTAAACCTCATGCTTAACATAAACTTCACCCTAACACTAACCCTAAAACTAAACGTAACACTAAATCTCCCCCAACCCTGACCCTAGCCCTAAACCTAACCATAAACCTAACCCGAAACTTAACTCTAACCCTGACCCCAAATCTAACTCTAACCCTATTCCTAACGCTAAAACTTACCCTACACACTCAGCTTCAATGGAAACCCAGCAATAACCCTCACCCTAAAATCAAAAAATAACCCCAAATCTTAACCTAACCCTATCCCTAACCTTCACCTAGTCCTAAACTTAACAAGACTTAACCCTAACACTTAACCTAACCCTAAATCGAAACCTAACCTTAACCCTAAACTTCATCCTAAACTTAACCTTAACCCTAACCACTAACTCTAACCCTCAGCTCAACACTCACCCTTAACTTCAACTTCACCCTAAACCTAACCCTAAACGAAAACCTAACCCTAACCCTAAACCTAACCCTATACCTGACCCTAATATTTACCCAAACACCTAAACCTAACCCTAACACTAAACCTACCCCTAAAGCTACCCCTAACCTTAACTCAAACACCAAACCCTAAACCTTACCCTAACCCTCATCCTTGACCTCATTTTACCCAAAACCTAAGCCGAACCCTAAACCTAAAACTAAACCAAACCGTAAACAATCCCCTAAATCTAGGCCTAACCCTAAACCTAACCCTAACCCTACCCCTAACCGTAACACCGTAAAACATCAGCTTAATTGTGAACCTAACACTAACACTCACACGATCCCCTAACCCTTTTCCTAACCCTAACGCTATCCTTCGTCCTAGCCCTAACACTTACCTAAACCTGACTCTTCCTCTAACCCTAAAATTAACCCTAACCTTAACTCTGCCTTAAACTTAACCCTAAACCTAACAATAACTCTAAACCTGACGCTAACCCTAACCCTAATTCCTAGCACTAATTCTTACTCTAAACCTAACCCTAACAACCCTAACCTAGCCCTACCATTTACCGTAAACCTAGCCTTAACCCTAACCTTGCCGAGACCCTAAACCTAAACCTATACCGACCTCTAACACCAACCTTAACCCTAATCTAACCTTAACCCTAACCCTGACTATTAACGGAAACTTCACCCTAAACCTAAGGCTAACTCCAACTCTAACGCTAACCATAACAATTACCATAACCCTCACCTTAAGTGTAAATCTAACCCTAACCCTCTCCCTAAACCTTAACCGTATCCCCAACCCTAAACATAAGGTTATCTCCAAACTTATCCCTAAACCTAACCCTAATACGAACAGTAACCCTAATCTAACCCTAATCCTAATATTATCCCTAAACTCAACCCTACCCTAACCATAAACCTAACCCTAACACCCTAAACTTAACGTCTAACACTATCTATACTCCTAAACCTATTTCGAACTTTCGCCCTTAACCTAAACTTCACACTAACCCTGAACCTAAACCTAACGCTAACCCTAAACATAAGCCCTAACCCTAACCGAACCCTAAACCTAACCTTAACACTAACCTGAACACAAACCCAAACTCTAGCCCTAACCATAAAAATAACCTTAACCCTAACCTAAACTTCATCCAAACCCTGACCCTAACCTTCAATCTAAACCCAACCCAAACCCTTACCTTAAACCTAACCCTAACCATAACGCTAGTCCCTCTCTAACCCTAAATTTAACCCTTACAACAGCTCTGAAAATAAACCTAAACATAATCCTGATCCTAACCCTAATTCTAACCTTGACCCTAAATAGAACACTAACTCTAATCCTAAACCTGGATATAAAGCTAACTCTTATCCTACACCTAACCCTAACTCTGAATCTAAACCTAACTCTAACTCTAACCCTAATCATAACACTTACCCTAAACCCTCACCTTAGCTGTAAAACTAACCGTAACCCTCACTCTAACTCCTAACAGTATCCTTCAACCCTAACCCTAATGCTAACCCTAGCCCTAAGCAGAACACTAACCTGAAACCCCTAAGCCCTAACGATAACACTAACCCTAACCCAAACCCTAACCCCTAAGACCAAAGCCTAACCCAAACATTAACCCTAACTCTAACTCTAACCCTAAAACTAATTAGAAACCTAACCCTAACCCTAAACCTAACCCTAACCCTAACCCTAAACTAAACCTAACCATGACCGGAACCACAATGCCTAACCTGTACCCTCACTCAAACCCTAACCCTAAACTACACCTCTAACCTCTGACACCTTACCATAACCATAATCCTAAACCTACCGAACCCTAACCCTAAATCTAACCCTCACCCCAACCACAATGCCTAACACAAATCGTAACCCTAACTCTTATACCTAAGTCTAACCTAAAATCTAACCCTAACCCTAAAGCTAAACAAAACCCGGAAACTTAGCTCTAACCCTAAACACAACCTTAACACTAACCTAAAAACAAACCCAAACCTTAGCCATAACCCTAACCCTCAACCTCTCTTAAACTTCACCCTATCCCTAACCTAAAGCTAACCCTAACTTTAACCCTAACCTTAACCTTGGCCCACTTGTGACCCTAAACATAACCCTTAGTATATCTCTGACCCTAACCCTCGTCCTAAACCTAATCCTAAGAGTGACCCTAACACTAACCTAACCTTAACCTAACTTGAAGCCTATCATAAACTTAAACCTAACCCTAACCCCTAACCCTAACTCTAACCCTAACCTTAGCCCTAACCCTAACCCTAATCCTAACACTTACACAAAACCCTCACCTTAACTGTAATCGTAACTCTAAATCTAACCGTAACCCTAAACTTGACCCTAAGTACAACCCTATCCTAAACCTAACTGAAACACTAACCCCTAACCCTAACTCTAACCCAAATCCTTAGCCTAAACCTAATCGAAACCCTTAACATAACCTTAACCAGTAAATATAACTCAAACCCTTACCCTAAGCCGAACCCTCACCCTTAACCAAAATTTCACACTAACCATAACCCTAAACCTACCCTAACTTCATTCAAACCCTAACCCTAACCAAAATTAACACTAATACTAAACATAACCCTAAACCTCAACCTGAACCTAACCTAACCCTGACCCGAACCTGAACCCTAACCGCAACCCTAAACCTCATGCTTAACATAAACTTCACCCTAACACTAACCCTAAAACTAAACGTAACACTAAATCTCCCCCAACCCTGACCCTAGCCCTAAACCTAACCATAAACCTAACCCGAAACTTAACTCTAACCCTGACCCCAAATCTAACTCTAACCCTATTCCTAACGCTAAAACTTACCCTACACACTCAGCTTCAATGGAAACCCAGCAATAACTCTCACCCTAAAATCAAAACCTAACCCCAAACCTTAACCTAACCCTATCCCTAACCTTCACCTAGTCCTAAACTTAACAAGACTTAACCCTAACACTTAACCTAACCCTAAATCGAAACCTAACCTTAACCCTAAACTTCATCCTAAACTTAACCCTAACCCTAACCACTAACTCTAACCCTCAGCTCAACTCTCACCCTTAACTTCAACTTCACCCTAAGCCTAACCCTAAAAAAAAACCTAACCCTAACCCTAAACCTAACCCTAAAAATGACCCTAATATTTACCCAAACACCTAAACCTAACCCTAACACTAAACCTACCCCTAAAGCTACCCCTAACCTTAACTCGAACACCAAACCCTAACCCTTACCCTAACCCTCATCCTTGACCTCATTTTACCCAAAACCTAAGCCGAACCCTAAACCTAAAACTAAACCAAACCGTAAACAATCCCCTAAATCTAGGCCTAACCCTAAACCTAAACCTAACCCTACCCCTAACCGTAACACCGTGAAACATCAGCTTAATTGTGAACCTAACACTAACACTCAAACGATCCCCTAACCCTTTTCCTAACCCTAACGCTATCCTTCATCCTAGCCCTAACACTTACCTAAACCTGACTCTTCCTCTAACCCTAAAATTAACCCTAACCTTAACTCTGCCTTAAACTTAACCCTAAACCTAACAATAACTCTAAACCTGACGCTAACCCTAACCCTAATTCCTAGCACTAATTCTTACTCTAAACCTAACCCTAACAATCCTAACCTAGCCCTACCATTTACCATAAACCTAGCCTTAACCCTAACCTTGCCCAAACCCTAAACCTAAACCTATACCGACCTCTAACACCAAACTTAACCCTAATCTAACCTTAACCCTAACCCTGACTATTAACGGAAACTTCACCCTAAACCTAAGGCTAACTCCAACTCTAACGCTAACCATAACAATTACCATAACCCTCACCTTAAGTGGAAACCTAACCCTAACCCTCTCCCTACCCCTTAACCGTATCCCCAACCCTAAACATAATGTTATCTCCAAACTTATCCCTAAACCTAACCCTAATACGAACAGTAACCCTAATCTAACCCTGATCCTAATATTATCCCTAAACTCAACACTACCCTAACCATAAACCTAACCCTAACACCCTAAACTTAACGTCTAACACTATACTCCTAAACCTATTTCTAACTTTCGCCCTTAACCTAAACTTCACACTAACCCTGAACCTAAACCTAACGCTAACCCTAAACATAAGCCCTAACCCTAACCGAACCCTAAACCTAACCTTAACACTAACCTGAACACAAACCCAAACTCTAGGCCTAACCATAAAAATAACCTTAACCCTAACCTAAACTTCATCCAAACCCTAACCCTAACCTTCAACCTAAACCCAACCCAAACCCTTCCCTTAAACCTAACCCTAACCATAACGCTAGTCCCTCTCTAACCCTAAATTTAACCCTTACAACAGCTCTGAAACTAAACCTAAACATAATCCTGATCCTAACCCTAATTCTAACCTTGACCCTAAATAGAACACTAACTCTAATCCTAAACCTGGATATAAAGCTAACTCTTATCCTACACCTAACCCTAACTCTGAATCTAAACCTAACTCTAACTCTAACCCTAATCATAACACTTACCCTAAACCCTCACCTTAGCTGTAAAACTAACCGTAACCCTCACCCTAACTCCTAACATTATCCTTCAACCCTAACCCTAATGCTAACCCTAGCCCTAAGCAGAACACTAACCTGAAACCCCTAAGCCCTAACGATAACACTAACCCTAACCCAAACCCTAACCCCTAAGACCAAAGCCTAACCCAAACATTAACCCTAACTCTAACTCTAACCCGAAAACTAATTAGAAACCTAACCCTAACCCTAACCCTAACCCTAACCCTAACCCTAAACTAAACCTAACCATGACCGGAACCACAATGCCTAACCTGTACCCTCACTCAAACCCTAACCCTAAACTACACCTCTAACCTCTGACACCTTTCCATAACCATAATCCTAAACCTACCCAAACCGAACCCTAAATCTATCCCTCACCCCAACCACAATGCCTAACACAAATCGTAACCCTAACTCTTATACCGAAGTCTAACCTAAAATCTAACCCTAACCCTAAAGCTAAACAAAACCCGTAAACTTAGCTCTAACCCTAAACACAACCTTAACACGAACCTAAAAACAAACCCAAACCTTAGCCATAACCCTAACCCTCAACCTCTCTTAAACTTCACCCTATCCCTAACCTAAAGCTAACCCTAACTTTAACCCTAACCTTAACCTTGGCCCACTTGTGACCCTAAACATAACCCTTAGTATATCTCTGACCCTAACCCTCGTCCTAAACCTAATCCTAAGAGTGACCCTAACACTAACCTAACCTTAACCTAACTTTAAGCCTATCATAAACTTAAACCTAACCCTAACCCCTAACCCTAACTCTAACCCTAACCTTAGCCCTAACCCTAACCCTAATCCTAACACTTACACAAAACCCTCACCTTAACTGTAATCGTAACTCTAAATCTAACCGTAACCCTAAACTTGACCCTAAGTACAACCCTATCCTAAACCTAACTGAAACACTAACCCCTAACCCTAACTCTAACCCAAATCCTTAGCCTAAACCTAATTGAAACCCTTAACATAACCTTAACCAGTAAATATAACTCAAACCCTTACCCTAAGCCGAACCCTCACCCTTAACCAAAATTTCACACTAACCATAACCCTAAACCTACCCTAACTTCATTCAAACTCTAACCCTAACCAAAATTAACACTAATACTAAACATAACCCTAAACCTCAACCTGAACCTAACCTAACCCTGACCCGAACCTGAACCCTAACCGCAACCCTAAACCTCATGCTTAACATAAACTTCACCCTAACACTAACCCTAAAACTAAACGTAACACTAAATCTCCCCCAACCCTGACCCTAGCCCTAAACCTAACCATAAACCTAACCCGAAACTTAACTCTAACCCTGACCCCAAATCTAACTCTAACCCTATTCCTAACGCTAAAACTTACCCTACACACTCAGCTTCAATGGAAACCCAGCAATAACCCTCACCCTAAAATCAAAACCTAACCCCAAACCTTAACCTAACCCTATCCCTAACCTTCACCTAGTCCTAAACTTAACAAGACTTAACCCTAACACTTAACCTAACCCTAAATCGAAACCTAACCTTAACCCTAAACTTCATCCTAAACTTAACCCTAACCCTAACCACTAACTCTAACCCTCAGCTCAACTCTCACCCTTAACTTCAACTTCACCCTAAACCTAACCCTAAACCAAAACCTAACCCTAACCCTAAACCTAACCCTATACCTCACCCTAATATTTACCCAAACACCTAAACCTAACCCTAACACTAAACCTACCCCTAAAGCTACCCCTAACCTTAACTCAAACACCAAACCCTAACCCTTACCCTAACCCTCATCCTTGACCTCATTTTACCCAAAACCTAAGCCGAACCCTAAACCTAAAACTAAACCAAACCGTAAACAATCCCCTAAATCTAGGCCTAACCCTAAACCTAACCCTAACCCTACCCCTAACCGTAACACCGTAAAACATCAGCTTAATTGTGAACCTAACACTAACACTCACACGATCCCCTAACCCTTTTCCTAACCCTAACGCTATCCTTCGTCCTAGCCCTAACACTTACCTAAACCTGACTCTTCCTCTAACCCTAAAATTAACCCTAACCTTAACTCTGCCTTAAACTTAACCCTAAACCTAACAATAACTCTAAACCTGACGCTAACCCTAACCCTAATTCCTAGCACTAATTCTTACTCTAAACCTAACCCTAACAACCCTAACCTAGCCCTACCATTTACCGTAAACCTAGCCTTAACCCTAACCTTGCCGAGACCCTAAACCTAAACCTATACCGACCTCTAACACCAACCTTAACCCTAATCTAACCTTAACCCTAACCCTGACTATTAACGGAAACTTCACCCTAAACCTAAGGCTAACTCCAACTCTAACGCTAACCATAACAATTACCATAACCCTCACCTTAAGTGTAAATCTAACCCTAACCCTCTCCCTAAACCTTAACCGTATCCCCAACCCTAAACATAAGGTTATCTCCAAACTTATCCCTAAACCTAACCCTAATACGAACAGTAACCCTAATCTAACCCTAATCCTAATATTATCCCTAAACTCAACCCTACCCTAACCATAAACCTAACCCTAACACCCTAAACTTAACGTCTAACACTATCTATACTCCTAAACCTATTTCGAACTTTCGCCCTTAACCTAAACTTCACACTAACCCTGAACCTAAACCTAACGCTAACCCTAAACATAAGCCCTAACCCTAACCGAACCCTAAACCTAACCTTAACACTAACCTGAACACAAACCCAAACTCTAGCCCTAACCATAAAAATAACCTTAACCCTAACCTAAACTTCATCCAAACCCTGACCCTAACCTTCAATCTAAACCCAACCCAAACCCTTACCTTAAACCTAACCCTAACCATAACGCTAGTCCCTCTCTAACCCTAAATTTAACCCTTACAACAGCTCTGAAACTAAACCTAAACAGAATCCTGATCCTAACCCTAATTCTAACCTTGACCCTAAATAGAACACTAACTCTAATCCTAAACCTGGATATAAAGCTAACTCTTATCCTACACCTAACCCTAACTCTGAATCTAAACCTAACTCTAACTCTAACCCTAATCATAACACTTACCCTAAACCCTCACCTTAGCTGTAAAACTAACCGTAACCCTCACTCTAACTCCTAACAGTATCCTTCAACCCTAACCCTAATGCTAACCCTAGCCCTAAGCAGAACACTAACCTGAAACCCCTAAGCCCTAACGATAACACTAACCCTAACCCAAACCCTAACCCCTAAGACCAAAGCCTAACCCAAACATTAACCCTAACTCTAACTCTAACCCTAAAACTAATTAGAAACCTAACCCTAACCCTAAACCTAACCCTAACCCTAACCCTAACCCTAAACTAAACCTAACCATGACCGGAACCACAATGCCTAACCTGTACCCTCACTCAAACCCTAACCCTAAACTACACCTCTAACCTCTGACACCTTACCATAACCATAATCCTAAACCTACCGAACCCTAACCCTAAATCTAACCCTCACCCCAACCACAATGCCTAACACAAATCGTAACCCTAACTCTTATACCTAAGTCTAACCTAAAATCTAACCCTAACCCTAAAGCTAAACAAAACCCGGAAACTTAGCTCTAACCCTAAACACAACCTTAACACTAACCTAAAAACAAACCCAAACCTTAGCCATAACCCTAACCCTCAACCTCTCTTAAACTTCACCCTATCCCTAACCTAAAGCTAACCCTAACTTTAACCCTAACCTTAACCTTGGCCCACTTGTGACCCTAAACATAACCCTTAGTATATCTCTGACCCTAACCCTCGCCCTAAACCTAATCCTAAGAGTGACCCTAACACTAACCTAACCTTAACCTAACTTGAAGCCTATCATAAACTTAAACCTAACCCTAACCCCTAACCCTAACTCTAACCCTAACCTTAGCCCTAACCCTAACCCTAATCCTAACACTTACACAAAACCCTCACCTTAACTGTAATCGTAACTCTAAATCTAACCGTAACCCTAAACTTGACCCTAAGTACAACCCTATCCTAAACCTAACTGAAACACTAACCCCTAACCCTAACTCTAACCCAAATCCTTAGCCTAAACCTAATCGAAACCCTTAACATAACCTTAACCAGTAAATATAACTCAAACCCTTACCCTAAGCCGAACCCTCACCCTTAACCAAAATTTCACACTAACCATAACCCTAAACCTACCCTAACTTCATTCAAACCCTAACCCTAACCAAAATTAACACTAATACTAAACATAACCCTAAACCTCAACCTGAACCTAACCTAACCCTGACCCGAACCTGAACCCTAACCGCAACCCTAAACCTCATGCTTAACATAAACTTCACCCTAACACTAACCCTAAAACTAAACGTAACACTAAATCTCCCCCAACCCTGACCCTAGCCCTAAACCTAACCATAAACCTAACCCGAAACTTAACTCTAACCCTGACCCCAAATCTAACTCTAACCCTATTCCTAACGCTAAAACTTACCCTACACACTCAGCTTCAATGGAAACCCAGCAATAACCCTCACCCTAAAATCAAAACCTAACCCCAAACCTTAACCTAACCCTATCCCTAACCTTCACCTAGTCCTAAACTTAACAAGACTTAACCCTAACACTTAACCTAACCCTAAATCGAAACCTAACCTTAACCCTAAACTTCATCCTAAACTTAACCCTAACCCTAACCACTAACTCTAACCCTCAGCTCAACTCTCACCCTTAACTTCAACTTCACCCTAAACCTAACCCTAAACCAAAACCTAACCCTAACCCTAAACCTAACCCTATACCTGACCCTAATATTTACTCAAACACCTAAACCTAACCCTAACACTAAACCTACCCCTAAAGCTACCCCTAACCTTAACTCGAACACCAAACCCTAACCCTTACCCTAACCCTCATCCTTGACCTCATTTTACCCAAAACCTAAGCCGAACCCTAAACCTAAAACTAAACCAAACCGTAAACAATCCCCTAAATCTAGGCCTAACCCTAAACCTAAACCTAACCCTACCCCTAACCGTAACACCGTGAAACATCAGCTTAATTGTGAACCTAACACTAACACTCAAACGATCCCCTAACCCTTTCCTAACCCTAACGCTATCCTTCATCCTAGCCCTAACACTTACCTAAACCTGACTCTTCCTCTAACCCTAAAATTAACCCTAACCTTAACTCTGCCTTAAACTTAACCCTAAACCTAACAATAACTCTAAACCTGATGCTAACCCTAACCCTAATTCCTAGCACTAATTCTTACTCTAAACCTAACCCTAACAATCCTAACCTAGCCCTACCATTTACCATAAACCTAGCCTTAACCCTAACCTTGCCCAAACCCTAAACCTAAACCTATACCGACCTCTAACACCAAACTTAACCCTAATCTAACCTTAACCCTAACCCTGACTATTAACGGAAACTTCACCCTAAACCTAAGGCTAACTCCAACTCTAACGCTAACCATAACAATTACCATAACCCTCACCTTAAGTGTAAACCTAACCCTAACCCTCTCCCTAACCCTTAACCGTATCCCCAACCCTAAACATAATGTTATCTCCAAACTTATCCCTAAACCTAACCCTAATACGAACAGTAACCCTAATCTAACCCTGATCCTAATATTATCCCTAAACTCAACACTACCCTAACCATAAACCTAACCTTAACACCCTAAACTTAACGTCTAACACTATACTCCTAAACCTATTTCTAACTTTCGCCCTTAACCTAAACTTCACACTAACCCTGAACCTAAACCTAACGCTAACCCTAAACATAAGCCCTAACCCTAACCGAACCCTAAACCTAACCTTAACACTAACCTGAACACAAACCCAAACTCTAGGCCTAACCATAAAAATAACCTTAACCCTAACCTAAACTTCATCCAAACCCTAACCCTAACCTTCAACCTAAACCCAACCCAAACCCTTCCCTTAAACCTAACCCTAACCATAACGCTAGTCCCTCTCTAACCCTAAATTTAACCCTTACAACAGCTCTGAAACTAAACCTAAACATAATCCTGATCCTAACCCTAATTCTAACCTTGACCCTAAATAGAACACTAACTCTAATCCTAAACCTGGATATAAAGCTAACTCTTATCCTACACCTAACCCTAACTCTGAATCTAAACCTAACTCTAACTCTAACCCTAATCATAACACTTACCCTAAACCCTCACCTTAGCTGTAAAACTAACCGTAACCCTCACCCTAACTCCTAACATTATCCTTCAACCCTAACCCTAATGCTAACCCTAGCCCTAAGCAGAACACTAACCTGAAACCCCTAAGCCCTAACGATAACACTAACCCTAACCCAAACCCTAACCCCTAAGACCAAAGCCTAACCCAAACATTAACCCTAACTCTAACTCTAACCCGAAAACTAATTAGAAACCTAACCCTAACCCTAACCCTAACCCTAACCCTAACCCTAAACTAAACCTAACCATGACCGGAACCACAATGCCTAACCTGTACCCTCACTCAAACCCTAACCCTAAACTACACCTCTAACCTCTGACACCTTTCCATAACCATAATCCTAAACCTACCCAAACCGAACCCTAAATCTATCCCTCACCCCAACCACAATGCCTAACACAAATCGTAACCCTAACTCTTATACCGAAGTCTAACCTAAAATCTAACCCTAACCCTAAAGCTAAACAAAACCCGTAAACTTAGCTCTAACCCTAAACACAACCTTAACACTAACCTAAAAACAAACCCAAACCTTAGCCATAACCCTAACCCTCAACCTCTCTTAAACTTCACCCTATCCCTAACCTAAAGCTAACCCTAACTTTAACCCTAACCTTAACCTTGGCCCACTTGTGACCCTAAACATAACCCTTAGTATATCTCTGACCCTAACCCTTGCCCTAAACCTAATCCTAATCCTAACACTGACCCTAACACTTACCAAACCTTAATCTAACTTGAAGACTATCATAAACTTAAACCTAACCCTAACCCCTAACCCTAACTCTAACCCTAACCCTAGCCCTAACCCTAACCCTAATCCTAACACTTACCCAAAACCCTCACCTTAACTGTAATCGTAACTCTAAATCTAACCGTAACCCTAAACTTGACCCTAAGTACAACCCTATCCTAAACCTAACTGAAACACTAACCCCTAACCCTAACTCTAACCCAAATCCTTAGCCTAAACCTAATTGAAACCCTTAACATAACCTTAACCAGTAAATATAACTCAAACCCTTACCCTAAGCCGAACCCTCACCCTTAACCAAAATTTCACACTAACCATAACCCTAAACCTACCCTAACTTCATTCAAACCCTAACCCTAACCAAAATTAACACTGATACTAAACATAACCCTAAACCTCAACCTGAACCTAACCTAACCCTGACCCGAACCTGAACCCTAACCGCAACCCTAAACCTCATGCTTAACATAAACTTCACCCTAACACTAACCCTAAAACTAAACGTAACACTAAATCTCCCCCAACCCTGACCCTAGCCCGAAACCTAACCATAAACCTAACCCGAAACTTAACTCTAACCCTGACCCCAAATCTAACTCTAACCCTATTCCTAACGCTAAAACTTACCCTACACACTCAGCTTCAATGGAAACCCAGCAATAACCCTCACCCTAAAATCAAAAAATAACCCAAACCTTAAACTAACCCTATCCCTAACCTTCACCTAGTCCTAAACTTAACAAGACTTAACCCTAACACTTAACCTAACCCTAAATCGAAACCTAACCTTAACCCTAAACTTCATCCTAAACTTAACCTTAACCCTAACCACTAACTCTAACCCTCAGCTCAACTCTCACCCTTAACTTCAACTTCACCCTAAACCTAACCCTAAACGAAAACCTAACCCTAACCCTAAACCTAACCCTATACCTGACCCTAATATTTACCCAAACACCTAAACCTAACCCTAACACTAAACCTACCCCTAAAGCTACCCCTAACCTTAACTCAAACACCAAACCCTAAACCTTACCCTAACCCTCATCCTTGACCTCATTTTACCCAAAACCTAAGCCGAACCCTAAACCTAAAACTAAACCAAACCGTAAACAATCCCCTAAATCTAGGCCTAACCCTAAACCTAACCCTAACCCTACCCCTAACCGTAACACCGTAAAACATCAGCTTAATTGTGAACCTAACACTAACACTCACACGATCCCCTAACCCTTTTCCTAACCCTAACGCTATCCTTCGTCCTAGCCCTAACACTTACCTAAACCTGACTCTTCCTCTAACCCTAAAATTAACCCTAACCTTAACTCTGCCTTAAACTTAACCCTAAACCTAACAATAACTCTAAACCTGACGCTAACCCTAACCCTAATTCCTAGCACTAATTCTTACTCTAAACCTAACCCTAACAACCCTAACCTAGCCCTACCATTTACCGTAAACCTAGCCTTAACCCTAACCTTGCCCAAACCCTAAACCTAAACCTATACCGACCTCTAACACCAACCTTAACCCTAATCTAACCTTAAACCTAACCCTGACTATTAACGGAAACTTCACCCTAAACCTAAGGCTAACTCCAACTCTAACGCTAACCATAACAATTACCATAACCCTCACCTTAAGTGTAAACCTAACCCTAACCCTCTCCCTAAACCTTAACCGTATTCCCAACCCTAAACATAAGGTTATCTCCAAACTTATCCCTAAACCTAACCCTAATACGAACAGTAACCCTAATCTAACCCTAATCCTAATATTATCCCTAAACTCAACCCTACCCTAACCATAAACCTAACCCTAACACCCTAAACTTAACGTCTAACACTATCTATACTCCTAAACCTATTTCGAACTTTCGCCCTTAACCTAAACTTCACACTAACCCTGAACCTAAACCTAACGCTAACCCTAAACATAAGCCCTAACCCTAACCGAACCCTAAACCTAACCTTAACACTAACCTGAACACAAACCCAAACTCTAGCCCTAACCATAAAAATAACCTTAACCCTAACCTAAACTTCATCCAAACCCTAACCCTAACCTTCAATCTAAACCCAACCCAAACCCTTACCTTAAACCTAACCCTAACCATAACGCTAGTCCCTCTCTAACCCTAAATTTAACCCTTACAACAGCTCTGAAACTAAACCTAAACAGAATCCTGATCCTAACCCTAATTCTAACCTTGACCCTAAATAGAACACTAACTCTAATCCTAAACCTGGATATAAAGCTAACTCTTATCCTACACCTAACCCTAACTCTGAATCTAAACCTAACTCTAACTCTAACCCTAATCATAACACTTACCCTAAACCCTCACCTTAGCTGTAAAACTAACCGTAACCCTCACTCTAACTCCTAACAGTATCCTTCAACCCTAACCCTAATGCTAACCCTAGCCCTAAGCAGAACACTAACCTGAAACCCCTAAGCCCTAACGATAACACTAACCCTAACCCAAACCCTAACCCCTAAGACCAAAGCCTAACCCAAACATTAACCCTAACTCTAACTCTAACCCGAAAACTAATTAGAAACCTAACCCTAACCCCAAACCTAACCCTAACCCTAACCCTAAACTAAACCTAACCATGACCGGAACCACAATGCCTAACCTGTACCCTCACTCAAACCCTAACCCTAAACTACACCTCTAACCTCTGACACCTTACCATAACCATAATCCTAAACCTACCGAACCCTAACCCTAAATCTAACCCTCACCCCAACCACAATGCCTAACACAAATCGTAACCCTAACTCTTATACCTAAGTCTAACCTAAAATCTAACCCTAACCCTAAAGCTAAACAAAACCCGGAAACTTAGCTCTAACCCTAAACACAACCTTAACACTAACCTAAAAACAAACCCAAACCTTAGCCATAACCCTAACCCTCAACCTCTCTTAAACTTCACCCTATCCCTAACCTAAAGCTAACCCTAACTTTAACCCTAACCTTAACCTTGGCCCACTTGTGACCCTAAACATAACCCTTAGTATATCTCTGACCCTAACCCTCGTCCTAAACCTAATCCTAAGAGTGACCCTAACACTAACCTAACCTTAACCTAACTTGAAGCCTATCATAAACTTAAACCTAACCCTAACCCCTAACCCTAACTCTAACCCTAACCTTAGCCCTAACCCTAACCCTAATCCTAACACTTACACAAAACCCTCACCTTAACTGTAATCGTAACTCTAAATCTAACCGTAACCCTAAACTTGACCCTAAGTACAACCCTATCCTAAACCTAACTGAAACACTAACCCCTAACCCTAACTCTAACCCAAATCCTTAGCCTAAACCTAATCGAAACCCTTAACATAACCTTAACCAGTAAATATAACTCAAACCCTTACCCTAAGCCGAACCCTCACCCTTAACCAAAATTTCACACTAACCATAACCCTAAACCTACCCTAACTTCATTCAAACCCTAACCCTAACCAAAATTAACACTAATACTAAACATAACCCTAAACCTCAACCTGAACCTAACCTAACCCTGACCCGAACCTGAACCCTAACCGCAACCCTAAACCTCATGCTTAACATAAACTTCACCCTAACACTAACCCTAAAACTAAACGTAACACTAAATCTCCCCCAACCCTGACCCTAGCCCTAAACCTAACCATAAACCTAACCCGAAACTTAACTCTAACCCTGACCCCAAATCTAACTCTAACCCTATTCCTAACGCTAAAACTTACCCTACACACTCAGCTTCAATGGAAACCCAGCAATAACCCTCACCCTAAAATCAAAACCTAACCCCAAACCTTAACCTAACCCTATCCCTAACCTTCACCTAGTCCTAAACTTAACAAGACTTAACCCTAACACTTAACCTAACCCTAAATCGAAACCTAACCTTAACCCTAAACTTCATCCTAAACTTAACCCTAACCCTAACCACTAACTCTAACCCTCAGCTCAACTCTCACCCTTAACTTCAACTTCACCCTAAGCCTAACCCTAAAAAAAAACCTAACCCTAACCCTAAACCTAACCCTAAAAATGACCGTAATATTTACCCAAACACCTAAACCTAACCCTAACACTAAACCTACCCCTAAAGCTACCCCTAACCTTAACTCAAACACCAAACCCTAACCCTTACCCTAACCCTCATCCTTGACCTCATTTTACCCAAAACCTAAGCCGAACCCTAAACCTAAAACTAAACCAAACCGTAAACAATCCCCTAAATCTTGGCATAACCCTAAACCTAAACCTAACCCTACCCCTAACCGTAACACCGTGAAACATCAGCTTAATTGTGAACCTAACACTAACACTCAAACGATCCCCTAACCCTTTTCCTAACCCTAACGCTATCCTTCATCCTAGCCCTAACACTTACCTAAACCTGACTCTTCCTCTAACCCTAAAATTAACCCTAACCTTAACTCTGCCTTAAACTTAACCCTAAACCTAACAATAACTCTAAACCTGACGCTAACCCTAACCCTAATTCCTAGCACTAATTCTTACTCTAAACCTAACCCTAACAATCCTAACCTAGCCCTACCATTTACCATAAACCTAGCCTTAACCCTAACCTTGCCCAAACCCTAAACCTAAACCTATACCGACCTCTAACACCAACCTTAACCCTAATCTAACCTTAACCCTAACCCTGACTATTAACGGAAACTTCACCCTAAACCTAAGGCTAACTCCAACTCTAACGCTAACCATAACAATTACCATAACCCTCACCTTAAGTGTAAACCTAACCCTAACACTCTCCCTACCCCTTAACCGTATCCCCAACCCTAAACATAATGTTATCTCCAAACTTATCCCTAAACCTAACCCTAATACGAACAGTAACCCTAATCTAACCCTAATCCTAATATTATCCCTAAACTCAACACTACCCTAACCATAAACCTAACCCTAACACCCTAAACTTAACGTCTAACACTATCTATACTCCTAAACCTATTTCTAACTTTCGCCCTTAACCTAAACTTCACACTAACCCTGAACCTAAACCTAACGCTAACCCTAAACATAAGCCCTAACCCTAACCGAACACTAAACCTAACCTTAACACTAACCTGAACACAAACCCAAACTCTAGCCCTAACCATAAAAATAACCTTAACCCTAACCTAAACTTCATCCAAACCCTAACCCTAACCTTCAACCTAAACCCAACCCAAACCCTTCCCTTAAACCTAACCCTAACCATAACGCTAGTCCCTCTCTAACCCTAAATTTAACCCTTACAACAGCTCTGAAACTAAACCTAAACATAATCCTGATCCTAACCCTAATTCTAACCTTGACCCTAAATAGAACACTAACTCTAATCCTAAGCCTGGATATAAAGCTAACTCTTATCCTACACCTAACCCTAACTCTGAATCTAAACCTAACTCTAACTCTAACCCTAATCATAACACTTACCCTAAACCCTCACCTTAGCTGTAAAACTAACCGTAACCCTCACTCTAACTCCTAACAGTATCCTTCCACCCTAACCCTAATGCTAACCCTAGCCCTAAGCAGAACACTAACCTGAAACCCCTAAGCCCTAACGATAACACTAACCCTAACCCAAACCCTAACCCCTAAGACCAAAGCCTAACCCAAACATTAACCCTAACTCTACCTCTAACCCGAAAACTAATTAGAAACCTAACCCTAACCCTAACCCTAACCCTAACCCTAAACTAAACCTAACCATGACCGGAACCACAATGCCTAACCTGTACCCTCACTCAAACCCTAACCCTAAACTACACCTCTAACCTCTGACACCTTACCATAACCATAATCCTAAACCTACCCAAACCTAACCCTAAATCTAACCCTCACCCCAACCACAATGCCTAACACAAATCGTAACCCTAACTCTTATACCTAAGTCTAACCTAAAATCTAACCCTAACCCTAAAGCTAAACAAAACCCGTAAACTTAGCTCTAACCCTAAACACAACCTTAACACTAACCTAAAAACAAACCCAAACCTTAGCCATAACCCTAACCCTCAACCTCTCTTAAACTTCACCCTATCCCTAACCTAAAGCTAACCCTAACTTTAACCCTAACCTTAACCTTGGCCCACTTGTGACCCTAAACATAACCCTTAGTATATCTCTGACCCTAACCCTCGTCCTAAACCTAATCCTAAGAGTGACTCTAACACTAACCTAACCTTAACCTAACTTTAAGCCTATCATAAACTTAAACCTAACCCTAACCCCTAACCCTAACTCTAACCCTAACCCTAGCCCTAACCCTAACCCTAATCCTAACACTTACACAAAACCCTCACCTTAACTGTAATCGTAACTCTAAATCTAACCGTAACCCTAAACTTGACCCTAAGTACAACCCTATCCTAAACCTAACTGAAACACTAACCCCTAACCCTAACTCTAACCCAAATCTTTAGCCTAAACCTAATCGAAACCCTTAACATAACCTTAACCAGTAAATATAACTCAAACCCTTACCCTAAGCCGAACCCTCACCCTTAACCAAAATTTCACACTAACCATAACCCTAAACCTACCCTAACTTCATTCAAACCCTAACCCTAACCAAAATTAACACTAATACTAAACATAACCCTAAACCTCAACCTGAACCTAACCTAACCCTGACCCGAACCTGAACCCTAACCGCAACCCTAAACCTCATGCTTAACATAAACTTCACCCTAACACTAACCCTAAAACTAAACGTAACACTAAATCTCCCCCAACCCTGACCCTAGCCCTAAACCTAACCATAAACCTAACCCGAAACTTAACTCTAACCCTGACCCCAAATCTAACTCTAACCCTATTCCTAACGCTAAAACTTACCCTACACACTCAGCTTCAATGGAAACCCAGCAATAACCCTCACCCTAAAATCAAAAAATAACCCCAAACCTTAACCTAACCCTATCCCTAACCTTCACCTAGTCCTAAACTTAACAAGACTTAACCCTAACACTTAACCTAACCCTAAATCGAAACCTAACCTTAACCCTAAACTTCATCCTAAACTTAACCCTAACCCTAACCACTAACTCTAAACCTCAGCTCAACTCTCACACTTAACTTCAACTTCACCCTAAACCTAACCCTAAACCAAAACCTAACCCTAAACCTAAACCTAACCCTATACCTGACCCTAATATTTACCCAAACACCTAAACCTAACCCTAACACTAAACCTACCCCTAAAGCTACCCCTAACCTTAACTCAAACACCAAACCCTAACCCTTACCCTAACCCTCATCCTTGACCTCATTTTACCCAAAACCTAAGCCGAACCCTAAACCTAAAACTAAACCAAACCGTAAACAATCCCCTAAATCTAGGCCTAACCCTAAACCTAACCCTAACCCTACCCCTAACCGTAACACCGTAAAACATCAGCTTAATTGTGAACCTAACACTAACACTCACACGATCCCCTAACCCTTTTCCTAACCCTAACGCTATCCTTCATCCTAGCCCTAACACTTACCTAAACCTGACTCTTCCTCTAACCCTAAAATTAACCCTAACCTTAACTCTGCCTTAAACTTAACCCTAAACCTAACAATAACTCTAAACCTGACGCTAACCCTAACCCTAATTCCTAGCACTAATTCTTACTCTAAACCTAACCCTAACAACCCTAACCTAGCCCTACCATTTACCGTAAACCTAGCCTTAACCCTAACCTTGCCCAAACCCTAAACCTAAACCTATACCGACCTCTAACACCAAACTTAACCCTAATCTAACCTTAACCCTAACCCTGACTATTAACGGAAACTTCACCCTAAACCTAAGGCTAACTCCAACTCTAACGCTAACCATAACAATTACCATAACCCTCACCTTAAGTGTAAACCTAACCCTAACCCTCTCCCTAACCCTTAACCGTATCCCCAACCCTAAACATAATGTTATCTCCAAACTTATCCCTAAACCTAACCCTAATACGAACAGTAACCCTAATCTAACCCTAATCCTAATATTAACCCTAAACTCAACCCTACCCTAACCATAAACCTAACCCTAACACCCTAAACTTAACGTCTAACACTATCTATACTCCTAAACCTATTTCTAACTTTCGCCCTTAACCTAAACTTCACACTAACCCTGAACCTAAACCTGACGCTAACCCTAAACATAAGCCCTAACCCTAACCGAACCCTAAACCTAACCTTAACACTAACCTGAACACAAACCCAAACTCTAGGCCTAACCATAAAAATAACCTTAACCCTAACCTAAACTTCATCCAAACCCTAACCCTAACCTTCAACCTAAACCCAACCCAAACCCTTACCTTAAACCTAACCCTAACCATAACGCTAGTCCCTCTCTAACCCTAAATTTAACCCTTACAACAGCTCTGAAACTAAACCTAAACATAATCCTGATCCTAACCCTAATTCTAACCTTGACCCTAAATAGAACACTAACTCTAATCCTAAACCTGGATATAAAGCTAACTCTTGTCCCACACCTAACCCTAACTCTGAATCTAAACCTAACTCTAACTCTAACCCTAATCATAACACTTACCCTAAACCCTCACCTTAGCTGTAAAACTAACCGTAACCCTCACTCTAACTCCTAACAGTATCCTTCAACCCTAACCCTAATGCTAACCCTAGCCCTAAGCAGAACACTAACCTGAAACCCCTAAGCCCTAACGATAACACTAACTCTAACCCAAACCCTAACCCCTAAGACCAAAGCCTAACCCAAACATTAACCCTAACTCTAACTCTAACCCGAAAACTAATTAGAAACCTAACCCTAGCCCTAAACCTAACCCTAACCCTAACCCTAAACTAAACCTAACCATGACCGGAACCACAATGCCTAACCTGTACCCTCACTCAAACCCTAACCCTAAACTACACCTCTAACCTCTGACACCTTACCATAACCATAATCCTAAACCTACCGAACCCTAACCCTAAATCTAACCCTCACCCCAACCACAATGCCTAACACAAATCGTAACCCTAACTCTTATACCTAAGTCTAACCTAAAATCTAACCCTAACCCTAAAGCTAAACAAAACCCGGAAACTTAGCTCTAACCCTAAACACAACCTTAACACTAACCTAAAAACAAACCCAAACCTTAGCCATAACCCTAACCCTCAACCTCTCTTAAACTTCACCCTATCCCTAACCTAAAGCTAACCCTAACTTTAACCCTAACCTTAACCTTGGCCCACTTGTGACCCTAAACATAACCCTTAGTATATCTCTGACCCTAACCCTCGTCCTAAACCTAATCCTAAGAGTGACCCTAACACTAACCTAACCTTAACCTAACTTGAAGCCTATCATAAACTTAAACCTAACCCTAACCCCTAACCCTAACTCTAACCCTAACCCTAGCCCTAACCCTAACCCTAATCCTAACACTTACCCAAAACCCTCACCTTAACTGTAATCGTAACTCTAAATCTAACCGTAACCCTAAACTTGACCCTAAGTACAACCCTATCCTAAACCTAACTGAAACACTAACCCCTAACCCTAACTCTAACCCAAATCCTTAGCCTAAACCTAATCGAAACCCTTAACATAACCTTAACCAGTAAATATAACTCAAACCCTTACCCTAAGCCGAACCCTCACCCTTAACCAAAATTTCACACTAACCATAACCCTAAACCTACCCTAACTTCATTCAAACCCTAACCCTAACCAAAATTAACACTAATACTAAACATAACCCTAAACCTCAACCTGAACCTAACCTAACCCTGACCCGAACCTGAACCCTAACCGCAACCCTAAACCTCATGCTTAACATAAACTTCACCCTAACACTAACCCTAAAACTAAACGTAACACTAAATCTCCCCCAACCCTGACCCTAGCCCTAAACCTAACCATAAACCTAACCCGAAACTTAACTCTAACCCTGACCCCAAATCTAACTCTAACCCTATTCCTAACGCTAAAACTTACCCTACACACTCAGCTTCAATGGAAACCCAGCAATAACCCTCACCCTAAAATCAAAAAATAACCCCAAACCTTAACCTAACCCTATCCCTAACCTTCACCTAGTCCTAAACTTAACAAGACTTAACCCTAACACTTAACCTAACCCTAAATCGAAACCTAACCTTAACCCTAAACTTCATCCTAAACTTAACCCTAACATTAACGACTAACTCTAACCCTCAGCTCAACTCTCACCCTTAACTTCAGCTTCACCCTAAACCTAACCCTAAACCAAAACCTAACCCTAAACCTAACCCTATACCTGACCGTAATATTTACCCAAACACCTAAACCTAACCCTAACACTAAACCTACCTCTAAAGCTACCCCTAACATTAACTCAAACACCAAACCCTAACCCTTACCCTAACCCTCTTCCTTGACCTATTTTTACCCAAAACCTAAGCCGAACCCTAAACCTAAAACTAAACCAAACCGTAAACAATCCCCTAAATCTAGGCCTAACCCTAAACCTAACCCTAACCCTACCCCTAACCGTAACACCGTAAAACATCAGCTTAATTGTGAACCTAACACTAACACTCACACGATCCCCTAACCCTTTTCCTAACCCTAACGCTATCCTTCATCCTAGCCCTAACACTTACCTAAACCTGACTCTTCCTCTAACCCTAAAATTAACCCTAACCTTAACTCTGCCTTAAACTTAACCCTAAACCTAACAATAACTCTAAACCTGACGCTAACCCTAACCCTAATTCCTAGCAGTAATTCTTACTCTAAACCTAACCCTAACAACCCTAACCTAGCCCTACCATTTACCGTAAACCTAGCCTTAACCCTAACCTTGCCCAAACCCTAAACCTAAACCTATACCGACCTCTAACACCAAACTTAACCCTAATCTAACCTTAACCCTAACCCTGACTATTAACGGAAACTTCACCCTAAACCTAAGGCTAACTCCAACTCTAACGCTAACCATAACAATTACCATAACCCTCACCTTAAGTGTAAACCTAACCCTAACCCTCTCCCTAACCCTTAACCGTATCCCCAACCCTAAACATAATGTTATCTCCAAACTTATCCCTAAACCTAACCCTAATACGAACAGTAACCCTAATCTAACCCTAATCCTAATATTAACCCTAAACTCAACCCTACCCTAACCATAAACCTAACCCTAACACCCTAAACTTAACGTCTAACACTATCTATACTCCTAAACCTATTTCTAACTTTCGCCCTTAACCTAAACTTCACACTAACCCTGAACCTAAACCTGACGCTAACCCTAAACATAAGCCCTAACCCTAACCGAACCCTAAACCTAACCTTAACACTAACCTGAACACAAACCCAAACTCTAGGCCTAACCATAAAAATAACCTTAACCCTAACCTAAACTTCATCCAAACCCTAACCCTAACCTTCAACCTAAACCCAACCCAAACCCTTACCTTAAACCTAACCCTAACCATAACGCTAGTCCCTCTCTAACCCTAAATTTAACCCTTACAACAGCTCTGAAACTAAACCTAAACAGAATCCTGATCCTAACCCTAATTCTAACCTTGACCCTAAATAGAACACTAACTCTAATCCTAAACCTGGATATAAAGCTAACTCTTGTCCCACACCTAACCCTAACTCTGAATCTAAACCTAACTCTAACTCTAACCCTAATCATAACACTTACCCTAAACCCTCACCTTAGCTGTAAAACTAACCGTAACCCTCACTCTAACTTCTAACAGTATCCTTCAACCCTAACCCTAATGCTAACCCTAGCCCTAAGCAGAACACTAACCTGAAACCCCTAAGCCCTAACGATAACACTAACTCTAACCCAAACCCTAACCCCTAAGACCAAAGCCTAACCCAAACATTAACCCTAACTCTAACTCTAACCCGAAAACTAATTAGAAACCTAACCCTAGCCCTAAACCTAACCCTAACCCTAACCCTAAACTAAACCTAACCATGACCGGAACCACAATGCCTAACCTGTACCCTCACTCAAACCCTAACCCTAAACTACACCTCTAACCTCTGACACCTTACCATAACCATAATCCTAAACCTACCGAACCCTAACCCTAAATCTAACCCTCACCCCAACCACAATGCCTAACACAAATCGTAACCCTAACTCTTATACCTAAGTCTAACCTAAAATCTAACCCTAACCCTAAAGCTAAACAAAACCCGGAAACTTAGCTCTAACCCTAAACACAACCTTAACACTAACCTAAAAACAAACCCAAACCTTAGCCATAACCCTAACCCTCAACCTCTCTTAAACTTCACCCTATCCCTAACCTAAAGCTAACCCTAACTTTAACCCTAACCTTAACCTTGGCCCACTTGTGACCCTAAACATAACCCTTAGTATATCTCTGACCCTAACCCTCGTCCTAAACCTAATCCTAAGAGTGACCCTAACACTAACCTAACCTTAACCTAACTTGAAGCCTATCATAAACTTAAACCTAACCCTAACCCCTAACCCTAACTCTAACCCTAACCCTAGCCCTAACCCTAACCCTAATCCTAACACTTACCCAAAACCCTCACCTTAACTGTAATCGTAACTCTAAATCTAACCGTAACCCTAAACTTGACCCTAAGTACAACCCTATCCTAAACCTAACTGAAACACTAACCCCTAACCCTAACTCTAACCCAAATCCTTAGCCTAAACCTAATCGAAACCCTTAACATAACCTTAACCAGTAAATATAACTCAAACCCTTACCCTAAGCCGAACCCTCACCCTTAACCAAAATTTCACACTAACCATAACCCTAAACCTACCCTAACTTCATTCAAACCCTAACCCTAACCAAAATTAACACTAATACTAAACATAACCCTAAACCTCAACCTGAACCTAACCTAACCCTGACCCGAACCTGAACCCTAACCGCAACCCTAAACCTCATGCTTAACATAAACTTCACCCTAACACTAACCCTAAAACTAAACGTAACACTAAATCTCCCCCAACCCTGACCCTAGCCCTAAACCTAACCATAAACCTAACCCGAAACTTAACTCTAACCCTGACCCCAAATCTAACTCTAACCCTATTCCTAACGCTAAAACTTACCCTACACACTCAGCTTCAATGGAAACCCAGCAATAACCCTCACCCTAAAATCAAAAAATAACCCCAAACCTTAACCTAACCCTATCCCTAACCTTCACCTAGTCCTAAACTTAACAAGACTTAACCCTAACACTTAACCTAACCCTAAATCGAAACCTAACCTTAACCCTAAACTTCATCCTAAACTTAACCCTAACATTAACGACTAACTCTAACCCTCAGCTCAACTCTCACCCTTAACTTCAGCTTCACCCTAAACCTAACCCTAAACCAAAACCTAACCCTAAACCTAACCCTATACCTGACCCTAATATTTACCCAAACACCTAAACCTAACCCTAACACTAAACCTACCCCTAAAGCTACCCCTAACCTTAACTCAAACACCAAACCCTAACCCTTACCCTAACCCTCTTCCTTGACCTATTTTTACCCAAAACCTAAGCCGAACCCTAAACCTAAAACTAAACCAAACCGTAAACAATCCCCTAAATCTAGGCCTAACCCTAAACCTAACCCTAACCCTACCCCTAACCGTAACACCGTAAAACATCAGCTTAATTGTGAACCTAACACTAACACTCACACGATCCCCTAACCCTTTTCCTAACCCTAACGCTATCCTTCATCCTAGCCCTAACACTTACCTAAACCTGACTCTTCCTCTAACCCTAAAATTAACCCTAACCTTAACTCTGCCTTAAACTTAACCCTAAACCTAACAATAACTCTAAACCTGACGCTAACCCTAAGCCTAATTCCTAGCACTAATTCTTACTCTAAACCTAACCCTAACAACCCTAACCTAGCCCTACCATTTACCGTAAACCTAGCCTTAACCCTAACCTTGCCCAAACCCTAAACCTAAACCTATACCGACCTCTAACACCAAACTTAACCCTAATCTAACCTTAACCCTAACCCTGACTATTAACGGAAACTTCACCCTAAACCTAAGGCTAACTCCAACTCTAACGCTAACCATAACAATTACCATAACCCTCACCTTAAGTGTAAACCTAACCCTAACCCTCTCCCTAACCCTTAACCGTATCCCCAACCCTAAACATAATGTTATCTCCAAACTTATCCCTAAACCTAACCCTAATACGAACAGTAACCCTAATCTAACCCTAATCCTAATATTAACCCTAAACTCAACCCTACCCTAACCATAAACCTAACCCTAACACCCTAAACTTAACGTCTAACACTATCTATACTCCTAAACCTATTTCTAACTTTCGCCCTTAACCTAAACTTCACACTAACCCTGAACCTAAACCTGACGCTAACCCTAAACATAAGCCCTAACCCTAACCGAACCCTAAACCTAACCTTAACACTAACCTGAACACAAACCCAAACTCTAGGCCTAACCATAAAAATAACCTTAACCCTAACCTAAACTTCATCCAAACCCTAACCCTAACCTTCAACCTAAACCCAACCCAAACCCTTACCTTAAACCTAACCCTAACCATAACGCTAGTCCCTCTCTAACCCTAAATTTAACCCTTACAACAGCTCTGAAACTAAACCTAAACAGAATCCTGATCCTAACCCTAATTCTAACCTTGACCCTAAATAGAACACTAACTCTAATCCTAAACCTGGATATAAAGCTAACTCTTGTCCCACACCTAACCCTAACTCTGAATCTAAACCTAACTCTAACTCTAACCCTAATCATAACACTTACCCTAAACCCTCACCTTAGCTGTAAAACTAACCGTAACCCTCACTCTAACTCCTAACAGTATCCTTCAACCCTAACCCTAATGCTAACCCTAGCCCTAAGCAGAACACTAACCTGAAACCCCTAAGCCCTAACGATAACACTAACCCTAACCCAAACCCTAACCCCTAAGACCAAAGCCTAACCCAAACATTAACCCTAACTCTAACTCTAACCCGAAAACTAATTAGAAACCTAACCCTAGCCCTAAACCTAACCCTAACCCTAACCCTAAACTAAACCTAACCATGACCGGAACCACAATGCCTAACCTGTACCCTCACTCAAACCCTAACCCTAAACTACACCTCTAACCTCTGACACCTTACCATAACCATAATCCTAAACCTACCGAACCCTAACCCTAAATCTAACCCTCACCCCAACCACAATGCCTAACACAAATCGTAACCCTAACTCTTATACCTAAGTCTAACCTAAAATCTAACCCTAACCCTAAAGCTAAACAAAACCCGGAAACTTAGCTCTAACCCTAAACACAACCTTAACACTAACCTAAAAACAAACCCAAACCTTAGCCATAACCCTAACCCTCAACCTCTCTTAAACTTCACCCTATCCCTAACCTAAAGCTAACCCTAACTTTAACCCTAACCTTAACCTTGGCCCACTTGTGACCCTAAACATAACCATTAGTATATCTCTGACCCTAACCCTCGTCCTAAACCTAATCCTAAGAGTGACCCTAACACTAACCTAACCTTAACCTAACTTGAAGCCTATCATAAACTTAAACCTAACCCTAACCCCTAACCCTAACTCTAACCCTAACCCTAGCCCTAACCCTAACCCTAATCCTAACACTTACCCAAAACCCTCACCTTAACTGTAATCGTAACTCTAAATCTAACCGTAACCCTAAACTTGACCCTATGTACAACCCTATCCTAAACCTAACTGAATCACTAACCCCTAACCCTAACTCTAACCCAAATCCTTAGCCTAAACCTAATCGAAACCCTTAACATAACCTTAACCAGTAAATATAACTCAAACCCTTACCCTAAGCCGAACCCTCACCCTTAACCAAAATTTCACACTAACCATAACCCTAAACCTACCCTAACTTCATTCAAACCCTAACCCTAACCAAAATTAACACTAATACTAAACATAACCCTAAACCTCAACCTGAACCTAACCTAACCCTGACCCGAACCTGAACCCTAACCGCAACCCTAAACCTCATGCTTAACATAAACTTCACCCTAACACTAACCCTAAAACTAAACGTAACACTAAATCTCCCCCAACCCTGACCCTAGCCCTAAACCTAACCATAAACCTAACCCGAAACTTAACTCTAACCCTGACCCCAAATCTAACTCTAACCCTATTCCTAACGCTAAAACTTACCCTACACACTCAGCTTCAATGGAAACCCAGCAATAACCCTCACCCTAAAATCAAAAAATAACCCCAAACCTTAACCTAACCCTATCCCTAACCTTCACCTAGTCCTAAACTTAACAAGACTTAACCCTAACACTTAACCTAACCCTAAATCGAAACCTAACCTTAACCCTAAACTTCATCCTAAACTTAACCTTAACCCTAACCACTAACTCTAACCCTCAGCTCAACTCTCACCCTTAACTTCAGCTTCACCCTAAACCTAACCCTAAACCAAAACCTAACCCTAACCCTAAACCTAACCCTATACCTCACCCTAATATTTACCCAAACACCTAAACCTAACCCTAACACTAAACCTACCCCTAAAGCTACCCCTAACCTTAACTCAAACACCAAACCCTAACCCTTACCCTAACCCTCTTCCTTGACCTATTTTTACCCAAAACCTAAGCCGAACCCTAAACCTAAAACTAAACCAAACCGTAAACAATCCCCTAAATCTAGGCCTAACCCTAAACCTAACCCTAACCCTACCCCTAACCGTAACACCGTAAAACATCAGCTTAATTGTGAACCTAACACTAACACTCACACGATCCCCTAACCCTTTTCCTAACCCTAACGCTATCCTTCATCCTAGCCCTAACACTTACCTAAACCTGACTCTTCCTCTAACCCTAAAATTAACCCTAACCTTAACTCTGCCTTAAACTTAACCCTAAACCTAACAATAACTCTAAACCTGACGCTAACCCTAACCCTAATTCCTAGCACTAATTCTTACTCTAAACCTAACCCTAACAACCCTAACCTAGCCCTACCATTTACCGTAAACCTAGCCTTAACCCTAACCTTGCCCAAACTCTAAACCTAAACCTATACCGACCTCTAACACCAACCTTAACCCTAATCTAACCTTAACCCTAACCCTGACTATTAACGGAAACTTCACCCTAAACCTAAGGATAACTCCAACTCTAACGCTAACCATAACAATTACCATAACCCTCACCTTAAGTGTAAACCTAACCCTAACCCTCTCCCTAACCCTTAACCGTATCCCCAACCCTAAACATAATGTTATCTCCAAACTTATCCCTAAACCTAACCCTAATACGAACAGTAACCCTAATCTAGCCCTAATCCTAATATTAACCCTAAACTCAACCCTACCCTAACCATAAACCTAACCCTAACACCCTAAACTTAACGTCTAACACTATCTATACTCCTAAACCTATTTCTAACTTTCGCCCTTAACCTAAACTTCACACTAACCCTGAACCTAAACCTAACGCTAACCCTAAACGTAAGCCCTAACCCTAACCGAACCCTAAACCTAACCTTAACACTAACCTGAACACAAACCCAAACTCTAGGCCTAACCATAAAAATAACCTTAACCCTAACCTAAACTTCATCCAAACCCTAACCCTAACCTTCAACCTAAACCCAACCCAAACCCTTACCTTAAACCTAACCCTAACCATAACGCTAGTCCCTCTCTAACCCTAAATTTAACCCTTACAACAGCTCTGAAACTAAACCTAAACAGAATCCTGATCCTAACCCTAATTCTAACCTTGACCCTAAATAGAACACTAACTCTAATCCTAAACCTGGATATAAAGCTAACTCTTGTCCCACACCTAACCCTAACTCTGAATCTAAACCTAACTCTAACTCTAATCCTAATCATAACACTTACCCTAAACCCTCACCTTAGCTGTAAAACTAACCGTAACCCTCACTCTAACTTCTAACAGTATCCTTCAACCCTAACCCTAATGCTAACCCTAGCCCTAAGCAGAACACTAACCTGAAACCCCTAAGCCCTAACGATAACACTAACTCTAACCCAAACCCTAACCCCTAAGACCAAAGCCTAACCCAAACATTAACCCTAACTCTAACTCTAACCCGAAAACTAATTAGAAACCTAACCCTAGCCCTAAACCTAACCCTAACCCTAACCCTAAACTAAACCTAACCATGACCGGAACCACAATGCCTAACCTGTACCCTCACTCAAACCCTAACCCTAAACTACACCTCTAACCTCTGACACCTTACCATAACCATAATCCTAAACCTACCGAACCCTAACCCTAAATCTAACCCTCACCCCAACCACAATGCCTAACACAAATCGTAACCCTAACTCTTATACCTAAGTCTAACCTAAAATCTAACCCTAACCCTAAAGCTAAACAAAACCCGGAAACTTAGCTCTAACCCTAAACACAACCTTAACACTAACCTAAAAACAAACCCAAACCTTAGCCATAACCCTAACCCTCAACCTCTCTTAAACTTCACCCTATCCCTAACCTAAAGCTAACCCTAACTTTAACCCTAACCTTAACCTTGGCCCACTTGTGACCCTAAACATAACCCTTAGTATATCTCTGACCCTAACCCTCGTCCTAAACCTAATCCTAAGAGTGACCCTAACACTAACCTAACCTTAACCTAACTTGAAGCCTATCATAAACTTAAACCTAACCCTAACCCCTAACCCTAACTCTAACCCTAACCCTAGCCCTAACCCTAACCCTAATCCTAACACTTACCCAAAACCCTCACCTTAACTGTAATCGTAACTCTAAATCTAACCGTAACCCTAAACTTGACCCTAAGTACAACCCTATCCTAAACCTAACTGAAACACTAACCCCTAACCCTAACTCTAACCCAAATCCTTAGCCTAAACCTAATCGAAACCCTTAACATAACCTTAACCAGTAAATATAACTCAAACCCTTACCCTAAGCCGAACCCTCACCCTTAACCAAAATTTCACACTAACCATAACCCTAAACCTACCCTAACTTCATTCAAACCCTAACCCTAACCAAAATTAACACTAATACTAAACATAACCCTAAACCTCAACCTGAACCTAACCTAACCCTGACCCGAACCTGAACCCTAACCGCAACCCTAAACCTCATGCTTAACATAAACTTCACCCTAACACTAACCCTAAAACTAAACGTAACACTAAATCTCCCCCAACCCTGACCCTAGCCCTAAACCTAACCATAAACCTAACCCGAAACTTAACTCTAACCCTGACCCCAAATCTAACTCTAACCCTATTCCTAACGCTAAAACTTACCCTACACACTCAGCTTCAATGGAAACCCAGCAATAACCCTCACCCTAAAATCAAAAAATAACCCCAAACCTTAACCTAACCCTATCCCTAACCTTCACCTAGTCCTAAACTTAACAAGACTTAACCCTAACACTTAACCTAACCCTAAATCGAAACCTAACCTTAACCCTAAACTTCATCCTAAACTTAACCCTAACATTAACGACTAACTCTAACCCTCAGCTCAACTCTCACCCTTAACTTCAGCTTCACCCTAAACCTAACCCTAAACCAAAACCTAACCCTAAACCTAACCCTATACCTGACCCTAATATTTACCCAAACACCTAAACCTAACCCTAACACTAAACCTACCCCTAACCTTAACTCAAACACCAAACCCTAACCCTTACCCTAACCCTCTTCCTTGACCTATTTTTACCCAAAACCTAAGCCGAACCCTAAACCTAAAACTAAACCAAACCGTAAACAATCCCCTAAATCTAGGCCTAACCCTAAACCTAACCCTAACCCTACCCCTAACCGTAACACCGTAAAACATCAGCTTAATTGTGAACCTAACACTAACACTCACACGATCCCCTAACCCTTTTCCTAACCCTAACGCTATCCTTCATCCTAGCCCTAACACTTACCTAAACATGACTCTTCCTCTAACCCTAAAATTAACCCTAACCTTAACTCTGCCTTAAACTTAACCCTAAACCTAACAATAACTCTAAACCTGACGCTAACCCTAAGCATAATTCCTAGCACTAATTCTTACTCTAAACCTAACCCTAACAACCCTAACCTAGCCCTACCATTTACCGTAAACCTAGCCTTAACCCTAACCTTGCCCAAACCCTAAACCTAAACCTATACCGACCTCTAACACCAAACTTAACCCTAATCTAACCTTAACCCTAACCCTGACTATTAACGGAAACTTCACCCTAAACCTAAGGCTAACTCCAACTCTAACGCTAACCATAACAATTACCATAACCCTCACCTTAAGTGTAAACCTAACCCTAACCCTCTCCCTAACCCTTAACCGTATCCCCAACCCTAAACATAATGTTATCTCCAAACTTATCCCTAAACCTAACCCTAATACGAACAGTAACCCTAATCTAACCCTAATCCTAATATTAACCCTAAACTCAACCCTACCCTAACCATAAACCTAACCCTAACACCCTAAACTTAACGTCTAACACTATCTATACTCCTAAACCTATTTCTAACTTTCGCCCTTAACCTAAACTTCACACTAACCCTGAACCTAAACCTGACGCTAACCCTAAACATAAGCCCGAACCCTAACCGAACCCTAAACCTAACCTTAACACTAACCTGAACACAAACCCAAACTCTAGGCCTAACCATAAAAATAACCTTAACCCTAACCTAAACTTCATCCAAACCCTAACCCTAACCTTCAACCTAAACCCAACCCAAACCCTTACCTTAAACCTAACCCTAACCATAACGCTAGTCCCTCTCTAACCCTAAATTTAACCCTTACAACAGCTCTGAAACTAAACCTAAACATAATCCTGATCCTAACCCTAATTCTAACCTTGACCCTAAATAGAACACTAACTCTAATCCTAAACCTGGATATAAAGCTAACTCTTGTCCCACACCTAACCCTAACTCTGAATCTAAACCTAACTCTAACTCTAACCCTAATCATAACACTTACCCTAAACCCTCACCTTAGCTGTAAAACTAACCGTAACCCTCACTCTAACTCCTAACAGTATCCTTCAACCCTAACCCTAATGCTAACCCTAGCCCTAAGCAGAACACTAACCTGAAACCCCTAAGCCCTAACGATAACACTAACCCTAACCCAAACCCTAACCCCTAAGACCAAAGCCTAACCCAAACATTAACCCTAACTCTAACTCTAACCCGAAAACTAATTAGAAACCTAACCCTAGCCCTAAACCTAACCCTAACCCTAACCCTAAACTAAACCTAACCATGACCGGAACCACAATGCCTAACCTGTACCCTCACTCAAACCCTAACCCTAAACTACACCTCTAACCTCTGACACCTTACCATAACCATAATCCTAAACCTACCGAACCCTAACCCTAAATCTAACCCTCACCCCAACCACAATGCCTAACACAAATCGTAACCCTAACTCTTATACCTAAGTCTAACCTAAAATCTAACCCTAACCCTAAAGCTAAACAAAACCCGGAAACTTAGCTCTAACCCTAAACACAACCTTAACACTAACCTAAAAACAAACCCAAACCTTAGCCATAACCCTAACCCTCAACCTCTCTTAAACTTCACCCTATCCCTAACCTAAAGCTAACCCTAACTTTAACCCTAACCTTAACCTTGGCCCACTTGTGACCCTAAACATAACCCTTAGTATATCTCTGACCCTAACCCTCGTCCTAAACCTAATCCTAAGAGTGACCCTAACACTAACCTAACCTTAACCTAACTTGAAGCCTATCATAAACTTAAACCTAACCCTAACCCCTAACCCTAACTCTAACCCTAACCCTAGCCCTAACCCTAACCCTAATCCTAACACTTACCCAAAACCCTCACCTTAACTGTAATCGTAACTCTAAATCTAACCGTAACCCTAAACTTGACCCTATGTACAACCCTATCCTAAACCTAACTGAATCACTAACCCCTAACCCTAACTCTAACCCAAATCCTTAGCCTAAACCTAATCGAAACCCTTAACATAACCTTAACCAGTAAATATAACTCAAACCCTTACCCTAAGCCGAACCCTCACCCTTAACCAAAATTTCACACTAACCATAACCCTAAACCTACCCTAACTTCATTCAAACCCTAACCCTAACCAAAATTAACACTAATACTAAACATAACCCTAAACCTCAACCTGAACCTAACCTAACCCTGACCCGAACCTGAACCCTAACCGCAACCCTAAACCTCATGCTTAACATAAACCTCACCCTAACACTAACCCTAAAACTAAACGTAACACTAAATCTCCCCCAACCCTGACCCTAGCCCTAAACCTAACCATAAACCTAACCCGAAACTTAACTCTAACCCTGACCCCAATTCTAACTCTAACCCTATTCCTAACGCTAAAACTTACCCTACACACTCAGCTTCAATGGAAACCCAGCAATAACCCTCACCCTAAAATCAAAAAATAACCCCAAACCTTAACCTAACCCTATCCCTAACCTTCACCTAGTCCTAAACTTAACAAGACTTAACCCTAACACTTAACCTAACCCTAAATCGAAACCTAACCTTAACCCTAAACTTCATCCTAAACTTAACCTTAACCCTAACCACTAACTCTAACCCTCAGCTCAACTCTCACCCTTAACTTCAGCTTCACCCTAAACCTAACCCTAAACCAAAACCTAACCCTAACCCTAAACCTAACCCTATACCTCACCCTAATATTTACCCAAACACCTAAACCTAACCCTAACACTAAACCTACCCCTAAAGCTACCCCTAACCTTAACTCAAACACCAAACCCTAACCCTTACCCTAACCCTCTTCCTTGACCTATTTTTACCCAAAACCTAAGCCGAACCCTAAACCTAAAACTAAACCAAACCGTAAACAATCCCCTAAATCTAGGCCTAACCCTAAACCTAACCCTAACCCTACCCCTAACCGTAACACCGTAAAACATCAGCTTAATTGTGAACCTAACACTAACACTCACACGATCCCCTAACCCTTTTCCTAACCCTAACGCTATCCTTCATCCTAGCCCTAACACTTACCTAAACCTGACTCTTCCTCTAACCCTAAAATTAACCCTAACCTTAACTCTGCCTTAAACTTAACCCTAAACCTAACAATAACTCTAAACCTGACGCTAACCCTAACCCTAATTCCTAGCACTAATTCTTACTCTAAACCTAACCCTAACAACCCTAACCTAGCCCTACCATTTACCGTAAACCTAGCCTTAACCCTAACCTTGCCCAAACTCTAAACCTAAACCTATACCGACCTCTAACACCAACCTTAACCCTAATCTAACCTTAACCCTAACCCTGACTATTAACGGAAACTTCACCCTAAACCTAAGGATAACTCCAACTCTAACGCTAACCATAACAATTACCATAACCCTCACCTTAAGTGTAAACCTAACCCTAACCCTCTCCCTAACCCTTAACCGTATCCCCAACCCTAAACATAATGTTATCTCCAAACTTATCCCTAAACCTAACCCTAATACGAACAGTAACCCTAATCTAGCCCTAATCCTAATATTAACCCTAAACTCAACCCTACCCTAACCATAAACCTAACCCTAACACCCTAAACTTAACGTCTAACACTATCTATACTCCTAAACCTATTTCTAACTTTCGCCCTTAACCTAAACTTCACACTAACCCTGAACCTAAACCTGACGCTAACCCTAAACATAAGCCCTAACCCTAACCGAACCCTAAACCTAACCTTAACACTAACCTGAACACAAACCCAAACTCTAGGCCTAACCATAAAAATAACCTTAACCCTAACCTAAACTTCATCCAAACCCTAACCCTAACCTTCAACCTAAACCCAACCCAAACCCTTACCTTAAACCTAACCCTAACCATAACGCTAGTCCCTCTCTAACCCTAAATTTAACCCTTACAACAGCTCTGAAACTAAACCTAAACAGAATCCTGATCCTAACCCTAATTCTAACCTTGACCCTAAATAGAACACTAACTCTAGTCCTAAACCTGGACATAAGCTAACTCTTAACCTACACCTAACCCTAACTCTGAATCTAAACCTAACTCTAACTCTAACCCTAATCATAACACTTACCCTAAACCCTCACCTTAGCTGTAAAACTAACCGTAACCCTCACTCTAACTCCTAACAGTATCCTTCAACCCTAACCCTAATGCTAACCCTAGCCCTAAGCAGAACACTAACCTGAAACCCCTAAGCACTAACGATAACACTAACCCTAACCCAAACCCTAACCCCTAAGACCAAAGCCTAACCCAAACATTAACCCTAACTCTAACTCTAACCCGAAAACTAATTAGAAACCTAACCCTAACCCTAACCCTAAACTAAACCTAACCATGACCGGAACCACAATGCCTAACCTTTACCCTCACTCAAACCCTAACCCTAAACTACACCTCTAACCTCTGACACCTTACCATAACCATAATCCTAAACCTACCGAACCCTAACCCTAAATCTAACCCTCACCCCAACCACAATGCCTAACACAAATCGTAACCCTAACTCTTATACCTAAGTCTAACCTAAAATCTAACCCTAACCCTAAAGCTAAACAAAACCCTTAAACTTAGCTCTAACCCTAAACACATCCTTAACACTAACCTAAAAACAAACCCAAACCTTTGCCATAACCCTAACCCTCAACCTCTCTTAAACTTCACCCTATCCCTAACCTAAAGCTAACCCTAACTTTAACCCTAACCTTAACCTTGGCCCACTTGTGACCCTAAACATAACCCTTAGTATATCTCTGACCCTAACCTTCGCCCTAATCCTAATCCTAACACTGACCCTATCACTAACCTAACCTTAACCTAACTTGAAGCCTATCATAAACTTAAACGTAACCCTAACCCCTAACCCTAACTCTAACCCTAACCCTAGCCCTAACCCTAACCCTAATCCTAACACTTACCCAAAACCCTCACCTTAACTGTAATCGTAACTCTAAATCTAACCGTAACCCTAAACTTGACCCTAAGTACAACCCTATCCTAAACCTAACTGAATCACTAACCCCTAAACCTAACTCTAACCCAAATCCTTAGCCTAAACCTAATCGAAACCCTTAACATAACCTTAACCAGTAAATATAACTCAAACCCTTACCCTAAGCCGAACCCTCACCCTCAATCAAAATTTCACACTAACCATAACCCTAAACCTACCCTAACTTCATTCAATCCCTAACCCTAACCAAAATTAACACTGATACTAAACATAACCCTAAACCTCAACCTGAACCTAACCTAACCCTGACCCGAACCTGAACCCTAACCGCAACCCTAAACCTCATGCTTAACATAAACTTCACCCTAACACTAACCCTAAAACTAAACGTAACACTAAATCTCCCCCAACCCTGACCCCAGCCCTAAACCTAACCATAAACCTAACCCGAAACTTAACTCTAACCCTGACCCCAAATCTAACTCTAACCCTATTCCTAACGCTAAAACTTACCCTACACACTCAGCTTCAATGGAAACCCAGCAATAACCCTCACCCTAACATCAAATCCTAACTCCAAACCTTAACCTAACCCTATCCCTAACCTTCACCTAGTCCTAAACTTAACAAGACTTAACCCTAACACTTAACCTAACCCTAAATCGAAACCTAACCTTAACCCTAAACTTCATCCTAAACTTAACCCTAACATTAACGACTAACTCTAACCCTCAGCTCAACTCTCACCCTTAACTTCAGCTTCACCCTAAACCTAACCCTAAACCAAAACCTAACCCTAAACCTAACCCTATACCTGACCCTAATATTTACCCAAACACCTAAACCTAACCCTAACACTAAACCTACCCCTAAAGCTACCCCTAACCTTAACTCAAACACCAAACCCTAACCCTTATCCTAACCCTCTTCCTTGACCTATTTTTACCCAAAACCTAAGCCGAACCCTAAACCTAAAACTAAACCAAACCGTAAACAATCCCCTAAATCTAGGCCTAACCCTAAACCTAACCCTAACCCTACCCCTAACCGTAACACCGTAAAACATCAGCTTAATTGTGAACCTAACACTAACACTCACACGATCCCCTAACCCTTTTCCTAACCCTAACGCTATCCTTCATCCTAGCCCTAACACTTACCTAAACCTGACTCTTCCTCTAACCCTAAAATTAACCCTAACCTTAACTCTGCCTTAAACTTAACCCTAAACCTAACAATAACTCTAAACCTGACGCTAACCCTAACCCTAATTCCTAGCACTAATTCTTACTCTAAACCTAACCCTAACAACCCTAACCTAGCCCTACCATTTACCGTAAACCTAGCCTTAACCCTAACCTTGCCCAAACCCTAAACCTAAACCTATACCGACCTCTAACACCAACCTTAACCCTAATCTAACCTTAACCCTAACCCTGACTATTAACGGAAACTTCACCCTAAACCTAAGGCTAACTCCAACTCTAACGCTAACCATAACAATTACCATAACCCTCACCTTAAGTGGAAACCTAACCCTAACCCTCCCCCTAACCCTTAACCGTATCCCCAACCCTAAACATAATGTTATCTCCAAACTTATCCCTAAACCTAACCCTAATATGAACAGTAACCCTAATCTAACCCTAATCCTAATATTAACCCTAAACTCAACCCTACCCTAACCATAAACCTAACCCTAACACCCTAAACTTAACGTCTAACACTATCTATACTCCTAAACCTATTTCTAACTTTCGCCCTTAACCTAAACTTCACACTAACCCTGAACCTAAACCTAACGCTAACCCTAAACATAAGCCCTAACCCTAACCGAACCCTAAACCTAACCTTAACACTAACCTGAACACAAACCCAAACTCTAGCCCTAACCATAAAAATAACCTTAACCCTAACCTAACCTTCATCCAAACCCTAACCCTAACCTTCAACCTAAACCCAACCCAAACCCTTACCTTAAACCTAACCCTAACCATAACGCTAGTCCCTCTCTAACCCTAAATTTAACCCTTACAACAGCTCTGAAACTAAACCTAAACATAATCCTGATCCTAACCCTAACTCTAACCTTGACCCTAAATAGAACACTAACTCTAGTCCTAAACCTGGACATAAAGCTAACTCTTATCCCACACCTAACCCTAACTCTGAATCTAAACCTAACTCTAACTCTAACCCTAATCATAACACTTACCCTAAACCCTCACCTTAGCTGTAAAACTAACCGTAACCCTCACTCTAACTCCTAAGAGTATCCTTCAACCCTAACTCTAATGCTAACCCTAACCCTAAGCAGAACACTAACCTGAAACCCCTAAGCACTAACGATAACACTAACCCTAACCCAAACCCTAACCCCTAAGACCAAAGCCTAACCCAAACATTAACCCTAACTCTAACTCTAACCCGAAAACTAATTAGAAACCTAACCCTAACCCTAACCCTAAACTAAACCTAACCATGACCGGAACCACAATGCCTAACCTTTACCCTCACTCAAACCCTAACCCTAAACTACACCTCTAACCTCTGACACCTTACCATAACCATAATCCTAAACCTACCCAACCCTAACCCTAAATCTAACCCTCACCCCAACCACAATGCCTAACACAAATCGTAACCCTAACTGTTATACCTAAGTCTAACCTAAAATCTAACCCTAACCCCAAAGCTAAACAAAACTCGTAAACTTAGCTCTAACCCTAAACACATCCTTAACACTAACCTAAAAACAAACCCAAACCTTTGCCATAACCCTAACCCTCAACCTCTCTTAAACTTCACCCTATCCCTAACCTAAAGCTAACCCTAACTTTAACCCTAACCTTAACCTTGGCCCACTTGTGACCCTAAACATAACCCTTAGTATATCTCTGACCCTAACCTTCGCCCTAAACCTAATCCTAACACTGACCCTATCACTAACCTAACCTTAACCTAACTTGAAGCCTATCATAAACTTAAACCTAACCCTAACCCCTAACCCTAACTCTAACCCTAACCCTAGCCCTAACCCTAACCCTAATCCTAACACTTACCCAAAACCCTCACCTTAACTGTAATCGTAACTCTAAATCTAACCGTAACCCTAAACTTGACCCTAAGTACAACCCTATCCTAAACCTAACTGAATCACTAACCCCTAAACCTAACTCTAACCCAAATCCTTAGCCTAAACCTAATCGAAACCCTTAACATAACCTTAACCAGTAAATATAACTCAAACCCTTACCCTAAGCCGAACCCTCACCCTCAATCAAAATTTCACACTAACCATAACCCTAAACCTACCCTAACTTCATTCAATCCCTAACCCTAACCAAAATTAACACTGATACTAAACATAACCCTAAACCTCAACCTGAACCTAACCTAACCCTGACCCGAACCTGAACCCTAACCGCAACCCTAAACCTCATGCTTAACATAAACTTCACCCTAACACTAACCCTAAAACTAAACGTAACACTAAATCTCCCCCAACCCTGACCCCAGCCCTAAACCTAACCATAAACCTAACCCGAAACTTAACTCTAACCCTGACCCCAAATCTAACTCTAACCCTATTCCTAACGCTAAAACTTACCCTACACACTCAGCTTCAATGGAAACCCAGCAATAACCCTCACCCTAACATCAAAACCTAACTCCAAACCTTAACCTAACCCTATCCCTAACCTTCACCTAGTCCTAAACTTAACAAGACTTAACCCTAACACTTAACCTAACCCTAAATCGAAACCTAACCTTAACCCTAAACTTCATCCTAAACTTAACCCTAACATTAACGACTAACTCTAACCCTCAGCTCAACTCTCACCCTTAACTTCAGCTTCACCCTAAACCTAACCCTAAACCAAAACCTAACCCTAAACCTAACCCTATACCTGACCCTAATATTTACCCAAACACCTAAACCTAACCCTAACACTAAACCTACCCCTAAAGCTACCCCTAACCTTAACTCAAACACCAAACCCTAACCCTTACCCTAACCCTCTTCCTTGACCTATTTTTACCCAAAACCTAAGCCGAACCCTAAACCTAAAACTAAACCAAACCGTAAACAATCCCCTAAATCTAGGCCTAACCCTAAACCTAACCCTAACCCTACCCCTAACCGTAACACCGTAAAACATCAGCTTAATTGTGAACCTAACACTAACACTCACACGATCCCCTAACCCTTTTCCTAACCCTAACGCTATCCTTCATCCTAGCCCTAACACTTACCTAAACCTGACTCTTCCTCTAACCCTAAAATTAACCCTAACCTTAACTCTGCCTTAAACTTAACCCTAAACCTAACAATAACTCTAAACCTGACGCTAACCCTAACCCTAATTCCTAGCACTAATTCTTACTCTAAACCTAACCCTAACAACCCTAACCTAGCCCTACCATTTACCGTAAACCTAGCCTTAACCCTAACCTTGCCCAAACCCTAAACCTAAACCTATACCGACCTCTAACACCAACCTTAACCCTAATCTAACCTTAACCCTAACCCTGACTATTAACGGAAACTTCACCCTAAACCTAAGGCTAACTCCAACTCTAACGCTAACCATAACAATTACCATAACCCTCACCTTAAGTGGAAACCTAACCCTAACCCTCCCCCTAACCCTTAACCGTATCCCCAACCCTAAACATAATGTTATCTCCAAACTTATCCCTAAACCTAACCCTAATATGAACAGTAACCCTAATCTAACCCTAATCCTAATATTAACCCTAAACTCAACCCTACCCTAACCATAAACCTAACCCTAACACCCTAAACTTAACGTCTAACACTATCTATACTCCTAAACCTATTTCTAACTTTCGCCCTTAACCTAAACTTCACACTAACCCTGAACCTAAACCTAACGCTAACCCTAAACATAAGCCCTAACCCTAACCGAACCCTAAACCTAACCTTAACACTAACCTGAACACAAACCCAAACTCTAGCCCTAACCATAAAAATAACCTTAACCCTAACCTAACCTTCATCCAAACCCTAACCCTAACCTTCAACCTAAACCCAACCCAAACCCTTACCTTAAACCTAACCCTAACCATAACGCTAGTCCCTCTCTAACCCTAAATTTAACCCTTACAACAGCTCTGAAACTAAACCTAAACATAATCCTGATCCTAACCCTAACTCTAACCTTGACCCTAAATAGAACACTAACTCTAGTCCTAAACCTGGACATAAAGCTAACTCTTATCCCACACCTAACCCTAACTCTGAATCTAAACCTAACTCTAACTCTAACCCTAATCATAACACTTACCCTAAACCCTCACCTTAGCTGTAAAACTAACCGTAACCCTCACTCTAACTCCTAAGAGTATCCTTCAACCCTAACTCTAATGCTAACCCTAACCCTAAGCAGAACACTAACCTGAAACCCCTAAGCACTAACGATAACACTAACCCTAACCCAAACCCTAACCCCTAAGACCAAAGCCTAACCCAAACATTAACCCTAACTCTAACTCTAACCCGAAAACTAATTAGAAACCTAACCCTAACCCTAACCCTAAACTAAACCTAACCATGACCGGAACCACAATGCCTAACCTTTACCCTCACTCAAACCCTAACCCTAAACTACACCTCTAACCTCTGACACCTTACCATAACCATAATCCTAAACCTACCCAACCCTAACCCTAAATCTAACCCTCACCCCAACCACAATGCCTAACACAAATCGTAACCCTAACTGTTATACCTAAGTCTAACCTAAAATCTAACCCTAACCCCAAAGCTAAACAAAACTCGTAAACTTAGCTCTAACCCTAAACACATCCTTAACACTAACCTAAAAACAAACCCAAACCTTTGCCATAACCCTAACCCTCAACCTCTCTTAAACTTCACCCTATCCCTAACCTAAAGCTAACCCTAACTTTAACCCTAACCTTAACCTTGGCCCACTTGTGACCCTAAACATAACCCTTAGTATATCTCTGACCCTAACCTTCGCCCTAAACCTAATCCTAACACTGACCCTATCACTAACCTAACCTTAACCTAACTTGAAGCCTATCATAAACTTAAACCTAACCCTAACCCCTAACCCTAACTCTAACCCTAACCCTAGCCCTAACCCTAACCCTAATCCTAACACTTACCCAAAACCCTCACCTTAACTGTAATCGTAACTCTAAATCTAACCGTAACCCTAAACTTGACCCTAAGTACAACCCTATCCTAAACCTAACTGAATCACTAACCCCTAAACCTAACTCTAACCCAAATCCTTAGCCTAAACCTAATCGAAACCCTTAACATAACCTTAACCAGTAAATATAACTCAAACCCTTACCCTAAGCCGAACCCTCACCCTCAATCAAAATTTCACACTAACCATAACCCTAAACCTACCCTAACTTCATTCAATCCCTAACCCTAACCAAAATTAACACTGATACTAAACATAACCCTAAACCTCAACCTGAACCTAACCTAACCCTGACCCGAACCTGAACCCTAACCGCAACCCTAAACCTCATGCTTAACATAAACTTCACCCTAACACTAACCCTAAAACTAAACGTAACACTAAATCTCCCCCAACCCTGACCCCAGCCCTAAACCTAACCATAAACCTAACCCGAAACTTAACTCTAACCCTGACCCCAAATCTAACTCTAACCCTATTCCTAACGCTAAAACTTACCCTACACACTCAGCTTCAATGGAAACCCAGCAATAACCCTCACCCTAACATCAAAACCTAACTCCAAACCTTAACCTAACCCTATCCCTAACCTTCACCTAGTCCTAAACTTAACAAGACTTAACCCTAACACTTAACCTAACCCTAAATCGAAACCTAACCTTAACCCTAAACTTCATCCTAAACTTAACCTTAACCCTAACCACTAACTCTAACCCTCAGCTCAACTCTCACCCTTAACTTCAGCTTCACCCTAAACCTAACCCTAAACCAAAACCTAACCCTAAACCTAACCCTATACCTGACCCTAATATTTACCCAAACACCTAAACCTAACCCTAACACTAAACCTACCCCTAAAGCTACCCCTAACCTTAACTCAAACACCAAACCCTAACCCTTACCCTAACCCTCTTCCTTGACCTATTTTTACCCAAAACCTAAGCCGAACCCTAAACCTAAAACTAAACCAAACCGTAAACAATCCCCTAAATCTAGGCCTAACCCTAAACCTAACCCTAACCCTACCCCTAACCGTAACACCGTAAAACATCAGCTTAATTGTGAACCTAACACTAACACTCACACGATCCCCTAACCCTTTTCCTAACCCTAACGCTATCCTTCATCCTAGCCCTAACACTTACCTAAACCTGACTCTTCCTCTAACCCTAAACTTAACCCTAACCTTAACTCTGCCTTAAACTTAACCCTAAACCTAACAATAACTCTAAACCTGACGCTAATCCTAACCCTAATTCCTAGCACTAATTCTTACTCTAAACCTAAGCCTAACCCTAACCCTAACCCTAATCCTAACCCTAACCCTAAACTAAACCTAACCATGACCGGAACCACAATGCCTAACCTGTACCCTCACTCAAACCCTAACCCTAAACTACACGTCTAACCTCTGACACCTTACCATAACCATAATCCTAAACCTACCCAACCCTAACCCTAAATCTAATCCTCACCCCAACCACAATGCCTAACACAAATCGTAACCCTAACTGTTATACCTAAGTCTAACCTAAAATCTAACCCTAACCCTAAAGCTAAACAAAACCCTTAAACTTAGCTCTAACCCTAAACACATCCTTAACACTAACCTAAAAACAAACCCAAACCTTTGCCATAACCCTAACCCTCAACCTCTCTTAAACTTCACCCTATCCCTAACCTAAAGGTAACCCTAACTTTTACCCTAACCTTAACCTTGGCCCACTTGTGACCCTAAACATAACCCTTAGTATATCTCTGACCATAACCCTCGCCCTAAACCTAATCCTAACACTGACCCTAACACTAACCTTACCTTAACCTAACTTGAAGCCTATCATAAACTTAAACCTAACCCTAACCCCTAACCCTAACTCTAACCCTAACCCTAGCCCTAACCCTAACCCTAATCCTAACACTTACCCAAAACCCTCACCTTAACTGTAATCGTTACTCTAAATCTAACCGTAACCCTAAACTTGACCCTAAGTACAACCCTATCCTAAACATAACTGAATCACTAACCCCTAACCCTAACTCTAAACCAAATCCTTAGCCTAAACCTAATTGAAACCCTAAACATAACCTTAACCAGTAAATATAACTCAAACCCTTACCCTAAGCCGAACCCTCACCCTTAATCAAAATTTCACACTAACCATAACCCTAAACCTACCCTAACTTCATTCAAACCCTAACCCTAACCAAAATTAACACTAATACTAAACATAACCCTAAACCTCAACCTGAACCTAACCTAACCCTGACCCGAACCTGAACCCTAACCGCAACCCTAAACCTCATGCTTAACATAAACTTCACCCTAACACTAACCCTAAAACTAAACGTAACACTAAATCTCCCCCAACCCTGACCCTAGTTCTAAACCTAACCGTAAACCTAACCCGAAACTTAACTCTAACCCTGACCCCGAATCTAACTCTAACCCTATTCCTAACGCTAAAACTTACCCTACACACTCATCTTAAATGGAAATCCAGCAATAACCCTCACCCTAACATCAAAACATAACCCCAAACCTTAACCTAACCCTATCCCTAACCTTCACCTAGTTCTAAACTTAACATGACTTAACCCTAACACTTAACATAACCCTAAATCGAAACCTAACCTTAACCCTAAACTTCATCCTAAACTTAACCCTAACACTAACCACTAACTCTAACCTTAAGCTCAACTCTCACCCTTAACTTCAACTTCACCCTAAACCTAACCCTAAACCAAAACCTAACCCTAACCCTATACCTGACCCTAATATTTACCCAAACACCTAAACCTAACCCTAACACTAAACCTACCCCTAAAGCTACCCCTAACCTTAACTCAAACACCAAACCCTAACCCTTACCCTAACCCTCATCCTTGACCTAATTTTACCCAAAACCTAAGCCTAACCCTAAGCCTAAAACTAAACCAAACCCTAAACAATCCCCTAACTCTAGACCTAAACCTAAACATAAGCCCTAACCCTAACCGAACCCTAAGCCTAACCTTAACACTAACCTGAACACAAACCCAAACTCTAGCCCTAACTATAAATATAACCTTAACCCTAACCTAAACTTCATCCAAACCCTTACCCTAACCTTCAACCTAAACCCAATCCAAACCCTTACCTTAAACCTAACCCTAACCATAACGCTAGTCCCTCTCTAACCCTAAATTTAACCCTTACAACAGCTCTGAAACTAAACCTAAACAGAATCCTTATCCTAACCCTAATTCTAACCTTGACCCTAAATAGAACACTAACTCTAATCCTTAACCTTGACATAAAGCTAACTCTTATCCTCCAACTAACCCTAACCCTGAACCTAAACCTAACTCTAACTCTAACCCTAATCATAACACTTACCCTAAACCCTCACCTTAGGTGTAAAACTAACCGTAACCCTCACTCTAACTCCTAACAGTATCCTTCAACCCTAACCCTAATGCTAACCCTAGCCCTAAGCAGAACACTAACCTGAAACCCCTAAGCCCTAACGATAACACTAACCCTAACCCAAACCCTAACCCCTAAGACAAAAGCCGAACCCAAACATTAACCCTAACTCTAACTCTACCCCGAAAACTAATTAGAAACCTAACCCTAAACCTAACCCTAAACTAAACCTAACCATGACCGAAACCACAATGCCTAACAAGTACTCTCACACAAACCCTAACCCTAAACTACAGCTCTAACCCCTGACACCTTACCAGAACCATAATCCTAAACCTAACCAACCCTAACCCTAAATCTAACCCTCACCCCAACCACAATGCCTAACACAAATCGTAACCCTAACTCTTATACCTAACTCTAAACTAAAATCTAACCCTAACCCAAAAACTAAACAAAACCCGGAAACTTAGCTCTAACCCTAAACACAACCTTAACACTAACCTAAAAACAAACCCAAACCTTAGCCATAACCCTAACCCTCAACCTATCTTAAACTTCACCCTATCCCTAACCTAAAGCGAACCCTAACTTTAACCCTAACCTTAACCTTGGCCCACTTGTGACCCTAAACATAACCCTTAGTATATCTCTGACCCTAACCCTCGCCCTGAACCCAATCCTAATCCTAACACTGACCCTAACACTAACCTAACCTTAACCTAACTTGAAGCCTATCATAAACTTAAACCTAACCCTAACCCCTAACCCTAACTCTAACCGTAACCCTAGCGCTAACCCTAACCCTAATCCTAACACTTACCCAAAAAAACTCACCTTAAGTGTTATCGTAACTCTAATTCTTACCGTGACCCTAAACTTGACCCGAAGTACAACCCTATCCTAAACCTAACTGAAACACTAACCCCTATCCCTAACTCTAACCCAAATGCTTAGCCTAAACCTCATCGAAACCCTAAACATAACCTTAACCAGTAACCATAACTCAAACCCTAACCCTAAGCCGAACCCTCACCCTTAACCAAAATTTCACGCTAACCATAACCCTAAACCTACCCTAACTTCATTCAAACCCTAACCCTAACCAAAATTAACACTGATACTAAACATAACCCTAAACCTCAACCTGAACCTAACCCTAACCCTGACCTGAACCTGAACCCTAACCGCAACCCTAAACCTCACGCTTAACATAAACTTCACCCTAACACTAACCCTAAAACTAAACATAACACTAAATCTCCCCCAACCCTGACCCTAGCCCGAAATCTAACGGTAAACCTAACCCGAAACTTAACTCTAAGCCTGACCCCAAATCTCCCTCTAACCCTATTCCTAACGCTAAAACTTACCCTACACACTCAGCTTAAATGGAAACCCAGCAATAACCCTCGACCTAACATCAAAACCTAACCCCAAACCGTAAGCTAACCCTATTTCTAACCTTCACCTAGTCCTAAACTTAACAAGACTTAACTCTAACACTTAACCTAACCCTATATCTAAACCTAACCTTAACCCTAAACTTCATCCTAAACTTAACCTTAACCCTAACCACTAACTCTAACCTTAAGCTCAACTCTCACCCTTAACTTCAACTTCACCCTAAACCTAACCCTAAACCAAAACCTAACCCTAACCCTAAACCTAACCCTATACCTGACCCTAATATTTACCCAAACACCTAAACCTAACCCTAACACTAAACCTACCCCTAAAGCTACCCCTAACCTTAACTCAAACACCAAACCCTAACCCTTACCCTAACCCTCATCCTTGACCTAATTTTACCCAAAACCTAAGCCTAACCCTAAGCCTAAAACTAAACCAAACCCTAAACAATCCCCTAACTCTAGGCCTAACCCTAAACACAAGCCCTAACCCTAACCGAACCCTAAACCTAACCTTAACACTAACCTGAACACAAACCCAAACTCTAGCCCTAACCATAAAAATAACCTTAACGCTAACCTAAACTTCATCCAAACCCTAACCCTAACCTTCAACCTAAACCCAACCCAAACCCTTACCTTAAACCTAACCCTAACCATAACGCTAGTCCCTCTCTAACCCTAAATTTAACCCTTACAACAGCTCTGAAACTAAACCTAAACATAATCCTGATCTTAACCCTAATTCTAACCTCGACCCTAAATAGAACACTAACTCTATTCCTAAACCTGGACATAAAGCTAACTTTTATCCTACACCTAACCCTAACTCTGAATCTAAACCTAACTCTAACTCTAACCCTAATCATAACACTTACCCTAAACCCTCACCTTAGCTGTGAAACTAACCGTAACCCTCACTCTAACTCCTAACAGTATCCTTCAACCCTAACCCTAATGCTAACCCTAGCCCTAAGCAGAACACTAACCTGCAACCCCTAAACCCTAACGATAACACTAACCCTAACCCAAACCCTAACCCCTAAGACCAAAGCCTAACCCAAACATTAACCCTAACTCTAACTCTAACCCGAAAACTAATTAGAAACCAAACCCTAACCCTAACCCTAACCCTAACATTAACCCTAACCCTAACCCTAAACTAAACCTAACCATGACCGGAACCACAATGCCTAACCTGTACCCTCACCCAAACCCTAACCCTAAACTACACCTCTAACCCCTGACACCTTACCATAACCATAATCCTAAACCTACCCAACCCTAACCCTAAATCTAACCCTCACCCCAACCACAATGCCTAACACAAATCGTAACCCTAACTGTTATACCTAAGTCTAACCTAAAATCTAACCCTAACCCTAATGCTAAACAAAACCCGGAAACTTAGCTCTAACCCTAAACACAACCTTAACACTAACCTAAAAACAAACCCAACCTTAGCCATAACCCTAACTCTCAAGCTATCTTAAACTTCACCCTATCCCTAACCTAAAGCGAATCCTAACTTTAACCCTAACCTTAACCTTGGCCCACTTGTGACCCTAAACATAACCCTTAGTATATCTCTGACTCTAACCCTCGCCCTGAACCCAATCCTAATCCTAACACTGACCCTAACACTAACCTAACCTTAACCTAACTTGAAGCCTATCATAAACTTAAGCCTAACCCTAACCCTAACTCTAACCGTAACCCTAGCGCTAACCCTAACCCTAATCCTAACACTTACCCAAAACCCTCACCTTAAGTGTAATCGTAACTGTAATTCTTACCGTGACCCTAAACTTGACCCTAAGTACAACCCTATCCTAAACCTAACTGAAACACTAACCCCTAACCCCAACTCTAACCCAAATCCTTAGCCTAAACCTAATCGAAACCCTAAACATAACCTTAACCAGTAACCATAACTCAAACCCTAACCCTAAGCCGAACCCTCACCCTTAACCAAAATTTCACGCTAACCATAACCCTAAACCTACCCTAACTTCATTCAAACCCTAACCCTAACCAAAATTAACACTGATACTAAACATAACCCTAAACCTCAACCTAAACCTAACCCTAACCCTGACCTGAACCTGAACCCTAACCACAACCCTAAACCTCACGCTTAACATAAACTTCACCCTAACACTAACCCTAAAACTAAACATAACACTAAATCTCCCCCAACCCTGACCCTAGCTCTAAACCTAACCGTAAACCTATCCCGAAACTTAACTCTAAGCCTGACCCCAAATCTCACTCTAACCCTATTCCTAACGCTAAATCTTACCCTACACACTCAGCTTCAATGGAAACCCAGCAATAACCCTCACCCTAACATCAAAACCTAACCCCAAACCTTAACCAAACCCTATCCCTAACCTTCACCTAGTCCTAAACTTAACATGACTTAACCCTAACACTTAACCTAACCCTAAATCGAAACCTAACCTTAACCCTAAACTTCATCCTAAACTTAACCCTAACCCTAACCACTAACCCTAACCTTAAGCTCAACTCTCACCCTTAACTTCAACTTCACCCTAAACCTAACCCTAAACCAAAACCTAACCCTAACCCTAAACCTAACCCTATACCTGACCCTAATATTTACCCAAACACCTAAACCTAACCCTAACACTAAACCTACCCCTAAAGCTACCCCTAACCTTAACTCAAACACCAAACCCTAACCCTTACCCTAACCCTCATCCTTGACCTAATTTTACCCAAAACCTAAGCCTAACCCTAAGCCTAAAACTAAAACAAACCCTAAACAATCCCCTAACTCTAGGCCTAACCCTAAACATAAGCCCTAACCCTAACCGAACCCTAAACCTAACCTTAACACTAACCTGAACACAAACCCAAACTCTAGCCCTAACCATAAATATAACCTTAACCCTAACCTAAACTTCATCCAAACCCTAACCCTAACCTTCAGCCTAAACCCAATCCAAACCCTTACCTTAAACCTAACCCTAACCATACCGCTAGTCCCTCTCTAACCCTAAATTTAACCCTTACAACAGCTCTGAAACTAAACCTAAACAGAATCCCAATCCTAAACCTAATTCTAACCTTGACCCTAAATAGAACACTAACTCTAATCCTTAACCTGGACATAAAGCTAACTCTTATCCTACACCTAACCCTAACCCTGAACCTAAACCTAACTCTAACTCTAACCCTAATCATAACACTTACCCTAAACCCTCACCTTAGCTGTAAAACTAACCGTAACCCTCACTCTAACTCCTAACAGTATCCTTCCACCCTAACCCTAATGCTAACCCTAGCCCTAAGCAGAACACTAACCTGAAACCCCTAAGCCCTAACGATAACACTAACCCTAACCCAAACCCGAACCCCTAAGACAAAAGCCTAACCCAAACATTAACCCTAACTCTAACTCTAACCCGAAAACTAATTAGAAACCTAACCCTAACCCTAACCCTAAACTAAACCTAACCATGACCGGAACCACAATGCCTAACCAGTACCCTCACCCAAACCCTAACCCTAAACTACACCTCTAACCCCTGACACCTTACCAGAACCATAATCCTAAACCTACCAACCCTAACCCTAAATCTAACCCTCACCCCAACCACAATGCCTAACACAAATCGTAACCCTAACTCTTATACCTAAGTCTAACCTAAAATCTAACCCTAACCCTAAAACTAAACAAAACCCGGAAACTTAGCTCTAACCCTAAACACAACCTTAACACTAACCTAAAAACAAACCCAACCTTAGCCATAACCCTAACCCTCAACCTATCTTAAACTTCACCCTATCCCTAACCTAAAGCGAAACCTAACTTTAACCCTAACCTTAACTTTGGCCCACATGTGACCCTAAACATAACCCTTAGTATATCTCTGACCCTAACCCTCGCCCTGAACCCAATCCTAATCCTAACACTGACCCTAACACTAACCTAACCTTAACCTAACTTGAAGCCTCTCATAAACTTAAGCCTAACCCTAACCCTAACTCTAACCGTAACTCTAGCGCTAACCCTAACCCTAATCCTAACACTTACACAAAACCCTCACCTTAAGTGTAATCGTAACTCTAATTCTTACCGTGACCCTAAACTTGACCCTAAGTACAACCCTATCCTAAACCTAACTGAAACACTAACCCCTAACCCTAACTCTAACCAAAATGCTTAGCCTAAACCTAATCGAAACCCTAAACATAACCTTAACCAGTAACCAGAACTCAAACCCTAACCCTAAGCCGAACCCTCACCCTTAACCAAAATTTCACGCTAACCATAACCCTAAACCTACCCTAACTTCATTCAAACCCTAACCCTAACCAAAATTAACACTGATACTAAACATAACCCTAAACCTCAACCTAAACCTAACCCTAACCCTGACCTGAACCTGAACCCTAACCGCAACCCTAAACCTCACGCTTAACATAAACTTCACCCTAACACTAACTCTAAAACTAAACATAACACTAAATCTCCCCCAACCCTGACCCTAGTCCGAAACCTAACCGTAAACCTAACCCGAAACTTAACTCTAACCCTGACCCCAAATCTCACTCTAACCCTATTCCTAACGCTAAAACTTACCTTACACACTCAGCTTAAATGGAAACCCAGCAATAACCCTCACCCTAACATCAAAACCTAACCCCAAACAGTAACCTAACCCTATCCCTAACCTTCACCTAGTCCTAAACTTAACAAGACTTAACCCTAACACTTAACCTAACCCTAAATCTAAACCTAACCTTAACCCTAAACTTCATCCTAAACTTCACCCTGACCCTAACCACTAACCCTAACCTTAAGCTCAACTCTCACCTTTAACTTCAACTTCACCCTAAACCTAACCCTAAACCAAAACCTAACCCTAACCCTAAACCTAACCCTATACCTGACCCTAATATTTACCCAAACACCTAAACCTAACCCTAACACTAAACCTACCCCTAAAGCTACCCCTAACCTTAACTCAAACACCAAACCCTAACCCTTACCCTAACCCTCATCCTTGACCTAATTTTACCCAAAACCTAAGCCTAACCCTAAGCCTAAAACTAAACCAAACCCTAAACAATCCCCTAACTCTAGGCCTAACCCTAAACATAAGCCCTAACCCTAACCGAACCCTAAACCTAACCTTAACACTAACCTGAACACAAACCCAAACTCTAGCCCTAACCATAAAAATAACCTTAACCCTATCCTAAACTTCATCCAAACCCTAACCCTAACCTTCAACCTAAACCCAACCCAAACCCTTACCTTAAATCTAACCCTAACCATAACGCTAGTCCCTCTCTAACCCTAAATTTAACACTTACAAGAGCTCTGAAACTAAACCTAAACAGAATCCTAATCCTAACCCTAATTCTAACCTTGACCCTAAATAGAACACTAACTCTAATCCTTAACCTGGACATAAAGCTAACTCTTATCCTACACCTAACCCTAACCCTGCACCTAAACCTAACTCTAACTCTAACCCTAATCATAACACTTACCCTAAACCCTCACCTTAGCTGTAAAACTAACCGTAACCCTCACTCTAACTCCTAACAGTATCCTTCAACCCTAACCCTAATGCTAACCCTAGCCCTAAGCAGAACACTAACCTGAAACCCCTAAGCCCTAACGATAACACTAACCCTAACCCAAACCCTAACCCCTAAGACAAAAGCCTAACCCAAACATTAACCCTAACTCTAACTCTAACTCGAAAACTAATTAGAACCCTAACCCTAACCCTAACCCTAAACTAAACCTAACCATGACCGGAACCCCAATGCCTAACCAGTACCCTCACCCAAACCCTAACCCTAAACTACACCTCTAACCCCTGACACCTTACCAGAACCATAATCCTAAACCTACCCAACCCTAACCCTAAATCTAACCCTCACCCCAACCACAATGCCTAACACAAATCGTAACCCTAACTCTTATACCTAACTCTAACCTAAAATCTAACCCTAACCCTAAAACTAAACAAAACCCAGAAACTTAGCTCTAACCCTAAACACAACCTTAACACTAACCTAAAAACAAACCCAAACCTTAGCCATAACCCTAACCCTCAACCTATTTTAAACTTCACCCTATCCCTAACCTAAAGCGAACCCTAACTTTAACCCTAACCTTCACCTTGGCCCACTTGTGACCCTAAACATAACCCTTAGTATATCTCTGACCCTAACCCTCGCCCTGAACCCAATCCTAATCCTAACACTGACCCTAACACTAACCTAACCTTAACCTAACTTGAAGCCTATCATAAACTTAAGCCTAACCCTAACCCCTAACCCTAACTCTAACCGTAACCCTAGCGCTAACCCTAACCCTAATCCTAACACTTACCCAAAACCCTCACCTTAAGTGTAATCGTAACTCTAATTTTTACCGTGACCCTAAAGTTGACCCTAAGTACAACCCTATCCTAAGCCTAACTGAAACACTAACCCCTAACCCCAACTCTAACCCAAATCCTTAGCCTAAACCTAATCGAAACCCTAAACATAACCTTAACCAGTAACCATAACTCAAACACTAACCCTAAGCCGAACCCTCACCCTTCACCAAAATTTCACGCTAACCATAACCCTAAACCTACCCTAACTTCATTCAAACCCTAACCCTAACCAAAATTAACACTGATACTAAACATAACCCTAAACCTCAACCTAAACCTAACCCTAACCCTGACCTGAACCTGAACCCTAACCGCAACCCTAAACCTCACGCTTAACATAAACTTCACCCTAACACTAACCCTAAAACTAAACATAACACTAAATCTCCCCCAACCCTGACCCTAGCCCGAAACCTAACCGTAAACCTAACCCGAAACTTAACTCTAACCCTGACCCCAAATCTCACTCTAAGCCTATTCCTAACGCTAAAACTTACCCTACACACTCAGCTTAAATGGAAACCCAGCAATAACCCTCACCCTAACATCAAAACCTAACCCCAAACAGTAACCTAACCCTATCCCTAACCTTCACCTAGTCCTAAACTTAACAAGACTTAACCCTAACACTTAACCTAACCCTAAATCTAAACCTAACCTTAACCCTAAACTTCATCCTAAACTTCACCCTGACCCTAACCACTAACCCTAACCTTAAGCTCAACTCTCACCTTTAACTTCAACTTCACCCTAAACCTAACCCTAAACCAAAACCTAACCCTAACCCTATACCTGACCCTAATATTTACCCAAACACCTAAACCTAACCCTAACACTAAACCTACCCCTAAAGCTACCCCTAACCTTAACTCAAACACCAAACCCTAACCCTTACCCTAACCCTCATCCTTGACCTAATTTTACCCAAAACCTAAGCCTAAGCCTAAGCCTAAAACTAAACCAAACCCTAAACAATCCCCTAACTCTAGGCCTAACCCTAAACATAAGCCCTAACCCTAACCGAACCCTAAACCTAACCTTAACACTAACCTGAACACAAACCCAAGCTCTAGCCCTAACCATAAAAATAACCTTAACCCTAACCTAAACTTCATCCAAACCCTAACCCTAACCTTCAACCTAAACCCAACCCAAACCCTCACCTTAATCCTAACCCTAACCATAACGCTAGTCCCTCTCTAACCCTAAATTTAACCCTTACAACAGCTCTGAAACTAAACCTAAACATAATCCTGATCTTAACCCTAATTCTAACCTCGACCCTAAATAGAACACTAACTCTAATCCTAAACCTGGACATAAAGCTAACTCTTATCCTACACCTAACCCTAACTCTGAATCTAAACCTAACTCTAACTCTAACCCTAATCATAACACTTACCCTAAACCCTCACCTCAGCTGTGAAACTAACCGTAACCCTCACTCAAACTCCTAACAGTATCCTTCAACCCTAACCCTAATGCTAACCCTAGCCCTAAGCAGAACACTAACCTGCAACCCCTAAAACCTAACGATAACACTAACCCTAACCCAAACCCTAACCCCTAAGACCAAAGCCTAACCCAAACATTAACCCTAACTCTAACTCTAACCCGAAAACTAATTAGAAACCTAACCCTAACCCTAACCCTAACATTAACCCTAACCCTAACCCTAACCCTAAACTAAACCTAACCATGACCGGAACCACAATGCCTAACCTGTACCCTCACCCAAACCCTAACCCTAAACTACACCTCTAACCCCTGACACCTTACCATAACCATAATCCTAAACCTACCCAACCCTAACCCTAAATCTAACCCTCACCCCAACCACAATGCCTAACACAAATCGTAACCCTAACTGTTATACCTAAGTCTAACCTAAAATCTAACCCTAACCCTAAAGCTAAACAAAACCAGGAAACTTAGCTCTAACCCTAAACACAACCTTAACACTAACCTAAAAACAAACCCAACCTTAGCCATAACCCTAACTCTCAAGCTATCTTAAACTTCACCCTATCCCTAACCTAAAGCGAATCCTAACTTTAACCCTAACCTTAACCTTGGCCCACTTGTGACCCTAAACATAACCCTTAGTATATCTCTGACTCTAACCCTCGCCCTGAACCCAATCCTAATCCTAACACTGACCCTAACACTAACCTAACCTTAACCTAACTTGAAGCCTATCATAAACTTAAGCCTAACCCTAACCCTAACTCTAACCGTAACCCTAGCGCTAACCCTAACCCTAATCCTAACACTTACCCAAAACCCTCACCTTAAGTGTAATCGTAACTGTAATTCTTACCGTGACCCTAAACTTGACCCTAAGTACAACCCTATCCTAAACCTAACTGAAACACTAACCCCTAACCCTAACTCTAACCCAAATGCTTAGCCTAAACCTAATCGAAACCCTAAACATAACCTTAACCAGTAACCATAACTCAAACCCTAACCCTAAGCCGAACCCTCACCCTTAACCAAAATTTCACGCTAACCATAACCCTAAACCTACCCTAACTTCATTCAAACCCTAACCCTAACCAAAATTAACACTGATACTAAACATAACCCTAAACCTCAACCTAAACCTAACCCTAACCCTGACCTGAACCTGAACCTTAACCACAACCCTAAACCTCACGCTTAACATAAACTTCACCCTAACACTAACCCTAAAACTAAACATAACACTAAATCTCCCCCAACCCTGACCCTAGCTCTAAACCTAACCGTAAACCTATCCCGAAACTTAACTCTAAGCCTGACCCCAAATCTCACTCTAACCCTATTCCTAACGCTAAATCTTACCCTACACACTCAGCTTCAATGGAAACCCAGCAATAACCCTCACCCTAACATCAAAACCTAACCCCAAACCTTAACCAAACCCTATCCCTAACCTTCACCTAGTCCTAAACTTAACATGACTTAACCCTAACACTTAACCTAACCCTAAATCGAAACCTAACCTTAACCCTAAACTTCATCCTAAACTTAACCCTAACCCTAACCACTAACTCTAACCTTAAGCTCAACTCTCACCCTTAACTTCAACTTCACCCTAAACCTAACCCTAAACCAAAACCTAACCCTAACCCTAAACCTAACCCTATACCTGACCCTAATATTTACCCAAACACCTAAACCTAACCCTAACACTAAACCTACCCCTAAAGCTACCCCTAACCTTAACTCAAACACCAAACCCTAACCCTTACCCTAACCCTCATCCTTGACCTAATTTTACCCAAAACCTAAGCCTAAGCCTAAGCCTAAAACTAAACCAAACCCTAAACAATCCCCTAACTCTAGGCCTAACCCTAAACATAAGCCCTAACCCTAACCGAACCCTAAACCTAACCTTAACACTAACCTGAACACAAACCCAAACTCTAGCCCTAACCATAAAAATAACCTTAACCCTAACCTAAACTTCATCCAAACCCTAACCCTAACCTTCAACCTAAACCCAACCCAAACCCTTACCTTAAACCTAACCCTAACCATAACGCTAGTCCCTCTCTAACCCTAAATTTAACACTTACAACAGCTCTGAAACTAAACCTAAACAGAATCCTGATCCTAACCCTAATTCTAACCTCGACCCTAAATAGAACACTAACTCTAATCCTTAACCTGGACATAAAGCTAACTCTTATCCTACACTTAACCCTAACCCTGAACCTAAACCTAACTCTAACTCTAACCCTAATCATAACACTTACCCTAAACCCTCACCTTAGCTGTAAAACTAACCGTAACCCTCACTCTAACTCCTAAAAGTATCCTTCTACCCTAACCCTAATGCTAACCCTAGCCCTAAGCAGAACACTAACCTGAAACCCCTAAGCCCTAACGATAACACTAACCCTGACCCAAACCCGAACCCCTAAGACAAAAGCCTAACCCAAACATTAACCCTAAATCTAACTCTAACTCGAAAACTAATTAGAACCCTAACCCTAACCCTAAACTAAACCTAACCATGACCGGAACCCCAATGCCTAACCAGTACCCTCACACAAACCCTAACCCTAAACTACACCTCTAACCCCTGACACCTTACCAGAACCATAATCCTAAACCTACCCAACCCTAACCCTAAATCTAACCCTCACCCCAACCACAATGCCTAACACAAATCGTAAAGCTAACTCTTATACCTAACTCTAACCTAAAATCTAACCCTAACCCTAAAACTAAACAAAACCCGGAAACTTAGCTCTAACCCTAAACACAACCTTAACACTTACCTAAAAACAAACCCAACCTTAGCCATAACCCTAACCCTCAACCTATCTTAAACTTCACCCTATCCCTAACCTAAAGCGAACCCTAACTTTAACCCTAACCTTCACCTTGGCCCACTTGTGACCCTAAACATAACCCTTAGTATATCTCTGACCCTAACCCTCGCCCTGAACCCAATCCTAATACTAACACTGACCCTAACAGTAACCTAACCTTAACCTAACTTGAAGCCTATCATAAACTTAAGCCTAACCCTAACCCCTAACCCTAACTCTAACCGTAACCCTAGCGCTAACCCTAACCCTAATCCTAACACTTACCCAAAACCCTCACCTTAAGTGTAATCGTAACTCTAATTCTTACCGTGACCCTAAACTTGACCCTAAGTACAACCCTATCCTAAACCTAACTGAAACACTAACCCCTAACCCTAACTCTAACCCAAATCCTTAGCCTAAACCTAATCGAAACCCTAAACATAACCTTAACCAGTAACCAGAACTCAAACCCTAACCCTAAGCCGAACCCTCACCCTTAACCAAAATTTCACGCTAACCATAACCCTAAACCTACCCTAACTTCATTCAAACCCTAACCCTAACCAAAATTAACACTGATACTAAACATAACCCTAAACCTCAACCTAAACCTAACCCTAACCCTGACCTGAACCTGAACCCTAACCGCAACCCTAAACCTCACGCTTAACATAAACTTCACCCTAACACTAACCCTAAAACTAAACATAACACTAAATCTCCCCCAACCCTGACCCTAGCCCGAAACCTAACCGTAAACCTAACCCGAAACTTAACTCTAACCCTGACCCCAAATCTCACTCTAAGCCTATTCCTAACGCTAAAACTTACCCTACACACTCAGCTTAAATGGAAACCCAGCAATAACCCTCACCCTAACATCAAAACGTAACCCCAAACCGTAACCTAACCCTATCCCTAACCTTCACCTAGTCCTAAACTTAACAAGACTTAACCCTAACACTTAACCTAACCCTAAATCTAAACCTAACCTTAACCCTAAACTTCATCCTAAACTTCACCCTGACCCTAACCACTAACCCTAACCTTAAGCTCAACTCTCACCTTTAACTTCAACTTCACCCTAAACCTAACCCTAAACCAAAACCTAACCCTAACCCTAAACCTAACCCTATACCTGACCCTAATATTTACCCAAACACCTAAACCTAACCCTAACACTAAACCTACCCCTAAAGCTACCCCTAACCTTAACTCAAACACCAAACCCTAACCCTTACCCTAACCCTCATCCTTGACCTAATTTTACCCAAAACCTAAGCCTAACCCTAAGCCTAAAACTAAACCAAACCCTAAACAATCCCCTAACTCTAGGCCTAACCCTAAACATAAGCCCTAACCCTAACCGAACCCTAAACCTAACCTTAACAGTAACCTGAACACAAACCCAAACTCTAGCCCTAACCATAAAAATAACCTTAACCCTAACCTAAACTTCATCCAAACCCTAACCCTAACCTTCAACCTAAACCCAACCCAAACCCTTACGTTAAATCTAACCCTAACCATAACGCTAGTCCCTCTCTAACCCTAAATTTAACCCTTACAACAGCTCTGAAACTAAACCTGAACAGAATCCTAATCCTAACCCTAATTCTAACCTTGACCCTAAATAGAACACTAAATCAAACCCTTAACCTGGACATAAAGCTAACTCTTATCCTACACCTAACCCTAACCCTGAACCTAAACCTAACTCTAACTCTAACCCTAATCATAACACTTACCCTAAACCCTCACCTTAGCTGTAAAACTAACCGTAACCCTCACTCTAACTCCTAACAGTATCCTTCCACCCTAACCCTAATGCTAACCCTAGCCCTAAGCAGAACACTAACCTGAAACCCCTAAGCCCTAACGATAACACTAACCCTAACCCAAACCCGAACCCCTAAGACAAAAGCCTAACCCAAACATTAACCCTAACTCTAACTCTAACCCGAAAACTAATTAGAAACCTAACCCTAACCCTAACCCTAAACTAAACCTAACCATGACCGGAACCACAATGCCTAACCAGTACCCTCACCCAAACCCTAACCCTAAACTACACCTCTAACCCCTGACACCTTACCAGAACCATAATCCTAAACCTACCCAACCCTAACCCTAAATCTAACCCTCACCCCAACCACAATGCCTAACACAAATCGTAACCCTAACTCTTATACCTAACTCTAACCTAAAATCTAACCCTAACCCTAAAACTAAACAAAACCCGGAAACTTAGCTCTAACCCTAAACACAACCTTAACACTAACCTAAAAACAAACCCAACCTTAGCCATAACCCTAACCCTCAACCTATCTTAAACTTCACCCTATCCCTAACCTAAAGCGAACCCTAACTTTAACCGTAACCTTAACTTTGGCCCACTTGTGACCCTAAACATAACCCTTAGTATATCTCTGACCCTAACCCTCGCCCTGAACCCAATCCTAATCCTAACACTGACCCTAACACTAACCTAACCTTAACCTAACTTGAAGCCTCTCATAAACTTAAGCCTAACCCTAACCCTAACTCTAACCGTAACTCTAGCGCTAACCCTAACCCTAATCCTAACACTTACACAAAACCCTCACCTTAAGTGTAATCGTAACTCTAATTCTTACCGTGACCCTAAACTTGACCCTAAGTACAACCCTATCCTAAACCTAACTGAAACACTAACCCCTAACCCTAACTCTAACCCAAATGCTTAGCCTAAACCTAATCGAAACCCTAAACATAACCTTAACCAGTAACCAGAACTCAAACCCTAACCCTAAGCCGAACCCTCACCCTTAACCAAAATTTCACGCTAACCATAACCCTAAACCTACCCTAACTTCATTCAAACCCTAACCCTAACCAAAATTAACACTGATACTAAACATAACCCTAAACCTCAACCTAAACCTAACCCTAACCCTGACCTGAACCTGAACCCTAACCGCAACCCTAAACCTCACGCTTAACATAAACTTCACCCTAACACTAACTCTAAAACTAAACATAACACTAAATCTCCCCCAACCCTGACCCTAGCCCGAAACCTAACCGTAAACCTAACCCGAAACTTAACTCTAACCCTGACCCCAAATCTCACTCTAACCCTATTCCTAACGCTAAAACTTACCTTACACACTCAGCTTAAATGGAAACCCAGCAATAACCCTCACCCTAAAATCAAAACCTAACCCCAAACAGTAACCTAACCCTATCCCTAACCTTCACCTAGTCCTAAACTTAACAAGACTTAACCCTAACACTTAACCTAACCCTAAATCTAAACCTAACCTTAACCCTAAACTTCATCCTAAACTTCACCCTGACCCTAACCACTAACCCTAACCTTAAGCTCAACTCTCACCTTTAACTTCAACTTCACCCTAAACCTAACCCTAAACCAAAACCTAACCCTAACCCTAAACCTAACCCTATACCTGACCCTAATATTTACCCAAACACCTAAACCTAACCCTAACACTAAACCTACCCCTAAAGCTACCCCTAACCTTAACTCAAACACCAAACCCTAACCCTTACCCTAACCCTCATCCTTGACCTAATTTTACCCAAAACCTAAGCCTAACCCTAAGCCTAAAACTAAACCAAACCCTAAACAATCCCCTAACTCTAGGCCTAACCCTAAACATAAGCCCTAACCCTAACCGAACCCTAAACCTAACCTTAACACTAACCTGAACACAAACCCAAACTCTAGCCCTAACCATGAAAATAACCTTAACCCTATCCTAAACTTCATCCAAACCCTAACCCTAACCTTCAACCTAAACCCAACCCAAACCCTTACCTTAAATCTAACCCTAACCATAACGCTAGTCCCTCTCTAACCCTAAATTTAACCCTTACAAGAGCTCTGAAACTAAACCTAAACAGAATCCTAATCCTAACCCTAATTCTAACCTTGACCCTAAATAGAACACTAACTCTAATCCTTAACCTGGACATAAAGCTAACTCTTATCCTACACCTAACCCTAACCCTGCACCTAAACCTAACTCTAACTCTAACCCTAATCATAACACTTACCCTAAACCCTCACCTTAGCTGTAAAACTAACCGTAACCCTCACTCTAACTCCTAAAAGTATCCTTCAACCCTAACCCTAATGCTAACCCTAGCCCTAAGCAGAACACTAACCTGAAACCCCTAAGCCCTAACGATACCACTAACCCTAACCCAAACCCGAACCCCTAAGACAAAAGCCTAACCCAAACATTAACCCTAACTCTAACTCTAACTCGAAAACTAATTAGAAACCTAACCCTAACCCTAACCCTAAACAAAACCTAACCATGACCGGAACCACAATGCTTAACCAGTACCCTCACCCAAACCCTAACCTTAAACTACACCTCTAACCCCTGACACCTTACCAGAACCATAATCCTAAACCTACCCAACCCTAACCCTAAATCTAACCCTCTCCCCAACCGCAATGCCTAACACAAATCGTAAAGCTAACTCTTATACCTAACTCTAACCTAAAATCTAACCCTAACCCTAAAACTAAGCAAAACCCGGAAACTTAGCTCTAACCCTAAACACAACCTTAACACTAACCTAAAAACAAACCCAACCTTAGCCATAACCCTAACCCTCAACCTATCTTAAACTTCACCCTATCCCTAACCTAAAGCGAACCCTAACTTTAACCCTAACCTTAACCTTGGCCCACTTGTGACCCTAAACATAACCCTTAGTATATCTCTGACCCTAACCCTCGCCCTGAACCCAATCCTAATCCTAACACTGACCCTAACACTAACCTAACCGTAACCTAACTTTAACCCTATCATAAACTTAAACCTAACCCTAACCCCTAACCCTAAGTCTAACCGTAACCCTAGCGCTAACCCTAACCCTAATTCTAACACTTGCCCAAAACCCTCACCTTAAGTGTAATCGTAACTCTAATTCTTACCGTGACCCTAAACTTGACCCTAAGTACAACCCTATCCTAAACCTAACTGAAACACTAACCCCTAACCCTAACTCTAACCAAAATGCTTAGCCTAAACCTAATCGAAACCCTAAACATAACCTTAACCAGTAACCATAACTCAAACCCTAACCCTAAGCCGAACCCTCACCCTTAACCAAAATTTCACGCTAACCATAACCCTAAAACTACCCTAACTTCATTCAAACCCTAACCCTAACCAAAATTAACACTGATATTAAACATAACCCTAAACCTCAACCTAAACCTAACCCTAACCCTGACCTGAACCTGAACCCTAACCGCAACCCTAAACCTCACGCTTAACATAAACTTCACCCTAACAATAACCCTAAAACTAAACATAACACTAAATCTCCCCCAACCCTGACCCTAGCCCGAAACCTAACCGTAAACCTAACCCGAAACTTAACTCTAACCCTGACCCCAAATCTCCCTCTACCCCTATTCCTAACGCTAAAACTTACCATACACACTCAGCTTAAACGGAAACCCAGCAATAACCCTCACCCTAACATCAAAACCTAACCCCAAACCATTACCTAACCCTATCCCTAACCTTCACCTAGTCCTAAACTTAACATGACTTAACCCTAACACTTAACCTAACCCTAAATCGAAACCTAACCTTAACCCTAAATTTCATCCTAAACTTAACCCTGACCCTAACCACTAACCCTAACCTTAAGCTCAACTCTCACCTTTAACTTCAACTTCACCCTAAACCTAACTCTAAACCAATACCTAACCCTAACCCTAAACCTAATCCTATACCGGACCCTAATATTTACCCAAACACCTAAACCTAATCCTAACACTAAACCTACCCCTAAAGCTACCCCTAACCTTAACTCAAACACCAAACCCTAACCCTTACCCTAACCCTCATCCTTGACCTAAATTTACCCAAAACCTAAGCCTAACCCTAAGCCTAAAACTAAACCAAACCCTAAAAAATCCCCTAACTCTAGGCCTAACCCTAAACATAAGCCCTAACCCTAACCGAACCCTAAACCTAACCTTAACACTAACCTGAACACAAACCCAAACTCTAGCCCTAACCATAAATATAACCTTAACCCTAACCTCAACTTCATCCAGACCCTAACCCTAACCTTCAGCCTAAACCGAATACAAACCCTTACCTTAAACATAACCCTAACCATAACGCTAGTCCCTCTCTAACCCTAAATTTAACCCTTACAACAGCTCTGAAACTAAACCTAAACAGAACACTAATATGAACCCTAATTCTAACCTTGACCCTAAATAGAACACTAACTCTAATCCTTAACCTGGACATAAAGCTAACTCTTATCCTACACCTAACCCTAACCCTGAACCTAAACCTAACTCTAACTCTAACCCTAATCATAACACTTACCCTAAACCCTCACCTTAGCTGTAAAACTAACCGTAACCCTCACTCTAACTCCTAACAGTATCCTTCCACCCTAACCCTAATGCTAACCCTAGCCCTAAGCAGAACACTAACCTGAAACCCCTAAGCCCTAACGATAACACTAACCCTAACCCAAACCCGAACCCCTAAGACAAAAGCCTAACCCAAACATTAACCCTAACTCTAACTCTAACCCGAAAACTAATTAGAAACCTAACCCTAACCCTAACCCTAAACTAAACCTAACCATGACCGGAACCACAATGCCTAACCAGTACCCTCACCCAAACCCTAACCCTAAACTACACCTCTAACCCCTGACACCTTACCAGAACCATAATCCTAAACCTACCCAACCCTAACCCTAAATCTAACCCTCACCCCAACCACAATGCCTAACACAAATCGTAACCCTAACTCTTATACCTAACTCTAACCTAAAATCTAACCCTAACCCTAAAACTAAACAAAACCCGGAAACTTAGCTCTAACCCTAAACACAACCTTAACACTAACCTAAAAACAAACCCAACCTTAGCCATAACCCTAACCCTCAACCTATCTTAAACTTCACCCTATCCCTAACCTAAAGCGAACCCTAACTTTAACCCTAACCTTAACTTTGGCCCACTTGTGACCCTAAACATAACCCTTAGTATATCTCTGACCCTAACCCTCGCCCTGAACCCAATCCTAATCCTAACACTGACCCTAACACTAACCTAACCTTAACCTAACTTGAAGCCTCTCATAAACTTAAGCCTAACCCTAACCCTAACTCTAACCGTAACTCTAGCGCTAACCCTAACCCTAATCCTAACACTTACACAAAACCCTCACCTTAAGTGTAATCGTAACTCTAATTCTTACCGTGACCCTAAACTTGACCCTAAGTACAACCCTATCCTAAACCTAACTGAAACACTAACCCCTAACCCTAACTCTAACCCAAATGCTTAGCCTAAACCTAATCGAAACCCTAAACATAACCTTAACCAGTAACCAGAACTCAAACCCTAACCCTAAGCCGAACCCTCACCCTTAACCAAAATTTCACGCTAACCATAACCCTAAACCTACCCTAACTTCATTCAAACCCTAACCCTAACCAAAATTAACACTGATACTAAACATAACCCTAAACCTCAACCTAAACCTAACCCTAACCCTGACCTGAACCTGAACCCTAACCGCAACCCTAAACCTCACGCTTAACATAAACTTCACCCTAACACTAACTCTAAAACTAAACATAACACTAAATCTCCCCCAACCCTGACCCTAGCCCGAAACCTAACCGTAAACCTAACCCGAAACTTAACTCTAACCCTGACCCCAAATCTCACTCTAACCCTATTCCTAACGCTAAAACTTACCTTACACACTCAGCTTAAATGGAAACCCAGCAATAACCCTCACCCTAAAATCAAAACCTAACCCCAAACAGTAACCTAACCCTATCCCTAACCTTCACCTAGTCCTAAACTTAACAAGACTTAACTCTAACACTTAACCTAACCCTAAATCTAAACCTAACCTTAACCCTAAACTTCATCCTAAACTTCACCCTGACCCTAACCACTAACCCTAACCTTAAGCTCAACTCTCACCTTTAACTTCAACTTCACCCTAAACCTAACCCTAAACCAAAACCTAACCCTAACCCTAAACCTAACCCTATACCTGACCCTAATATTTACCCAAACACCTAAACCTAACCCTAACACTAAACCTACCCCTAAAGCTACCCCTAACCTTAACTCAAACACCAAACCCTAACCCTTACCCTAACCCTCATCCTTGACCTAATTTTACCCAAAACCTAAGCCTAACCCTAAGCCTAAAACTAAACCAAACCCTAAACAATCCCCTAACTCTAGGCCTAACCCTAAACATAAGCCCTAACCCTAACCGAACCCTAAACCTAACCTTAACACTAACCTGAACACAAACCCAAACTCTAGCCCTAACCATAAAAATAACCTTAACCCTATCCTAAACTTCATCCAAACCCTAACCCTAACCTTCAACCTAAACCCAACCCAAACCCTTACCTTAAATCTAACCCTAACCATAACGCTAGTCCCTCTCTAACCCTAAATTTAACCCTTACAAGAGCTCTGAAACTAAACCTAAACAGAATCCTAATCCTAACCCTAATTCTAACCTTGACCCTAAATAGAACACTAACTCTAATCCTTAACCTGGACATAAAGCTAACTCTTATCCTACACCTAACCCTAACCCTGCACCTAAACCTAACTCTAACTCTAACCCTAATCATAACACTTACCCTAAACCCTCACCTTAGCTGTAAAACTAACCGTAACCCTCACTCTAACTCCTAAAAGTATCCTTCAACCCTAACCCTAATGCTAACCCTAGCCCTAAGCAGAACACTAACCTGAAACCCCTAAGCCCTAACGATACCACTAACCCTAACCCAAACCCGAACCCCTAAGACAAAAGCCTAACCCAAACATTAACCCTAACTCTAACTCTAACTCGAAAACTAATTAGAAACCTAACCCTAACCCTAACCCTAAACAAAACCTAACCATGACCGGAACCACAATGCTTAACCAGTACCCTCACCCAAACCCTAACCCTAAACTACACCTCTAACCCCTGACACCTTACCAGAACCATAATCCTAAACCTACCCAACCCTAACCCTAAATCTAACCCTCTCCCCAACCGCAATGCCTAACACAAATCGTAAAGCTAACTCTTATACCTAACTCTAACCTAAAATCTAACCCTAACCCTAAAACTAAACAAAACCCGGAAACTTAGCTCTAACCCTAAACACAACCTTAACACTAACCTAAAAACAAACCCAACCTTAGCCATAACCCTAACCCTCAACCTATCTTAAACTTCACCCTATCCCTAACCTAAAGCGAACCCTAACTTTAACCCTAACCTTAACCTTGGCCCACTTGTGACCCTAAACATAACCCTTAGTATATCTCTGACCCTAACCCTCGCCCTGAACCCAATCCTAATCCTAACACTGACCCTAACACTAACCTAACCGTAACCTAACTTTAACCCTATCATAAACTTAAACCTAACCCTAACCCCTAACCCTAAGTCTAACCGTAACCCTAGCGGTAACCCTAACCCTAATCCTAACACTTGCCCAAAACCCTCACCTTAAGTGTAATCGTAACTCTAATTCTTACCGTGACCCTAAACTTGACCCTAAGTACAACCCTATCCTAAACCTAACTGAAACACTAACCCCTAACCCTAACTCTAACCAAAATGCTTAGCCTAAACCTAATCGAAACCCTAAACATAACCTTAACCAGTAACCATAACTCAAACCCTAACCCTAAGCCGAACCCTCACCCTTAACCAAAATTTCACGCTAACCATAACCCTAAAACTACCCTAACTTCATTCAAACCCTAACCCTAACCATAATTAACACTGATATTAAACATAACCCTAAACCTCAACCTAACCCTAACCCTAACCCTGACCTGAACCTGAACCCTAACCGCAACCCTAAACCTCACGCTTAACATAAACTTCACCCTAACAATAACCCTAAAACTAAACATAACACTAAATCTCCCCCAACCCTGACCCTAGCCCGAAACCTAACCGTAAACCTAACCCGAAACTTAACTCTAACCCTGACCCCAAATCTCCCTCTACCCCTATTCCTAACGCTAAAACTTACCATACACACTCAGCTTAAACGGAAACCCAGCAATAACCCTCACCCTAACATCAAAACCTAACCCCAAACCATTACCTAACCCTATCCCTAACCTTCACCTAGTCCTAAACTTAACATGACTTAACCCTAACACTTAACCTAACCCTAAATCGAAACCTAACCTTAACCCTAAATTTCATCCTAAACTTAACCCTGACCCTAACCACTAACCCTAACCTTAAGCTCAACTCTCACCTTTAACTTCAACTTCACCCTAAACCTAACTCTAAACCAATACCTAACCCTAACCCTAAACCTAATCCTATACCGGACCCTAATATTTACCCAAACACCTAAACCTAATCCTAACACTAAACCTACCCCTAAAGCTACCCCTAACCTTAACTCAAACACCAAACCCTAACCCTTACCCTAACCCTCATCCTTGACCTAAATTTACCCAAAACCTAAGCCTAACCCTAAGCCTAAAACTAAACCAAACCCTAAAAAATCCCCTAACTCTAGGCCTAACCCTAAACATAAGCCCTAACCCTAACCGAACCCTAAACCTAACCTTAACACTAACCTGAACACAAACCCAAACTCTAGCCCTAACCATAAATATAACCTTAACCCTAACCTCAACTTCATCCAGACCCTAACCCTAACCTGCAGCCTAAACCGAATACAAACCCTTACCTTAAACCTAACCCTAACCATAACGCTAGTCCCTCTCTAACCCTAAATTTAACCCTTACAACAGCTCTGAAACTAAACCTAAACAGAATCCTAATCCTAACCCTAATTCTAACCTTGACCCTAAATAGAACACTAACTCTAACCCTTAACCTGGACATAAAGCTAACTCTTATCCTACACCTAAACCTAACCCTGAACCTAAACCTAACTCTAACTCTAACCCTAATCATAACACTTACCCTAAACCCTCACCTTAGCTGTGAAACTAACCGTAACCCTCACTCTAACTCCTAACAGTATCCTTCAACCCTAACCCTAATGCTAACCCTAGCCCTAAGCAGAACACTAACCTGAAACCCCTAAGCCCTAACGATAACACTAACCCTAACCCAAACCCTAACCCCTAAGACAAAAGCCTAACCCAAACATTAACCCTAAATCTAACTCTAACTCGAAAACTAATTAGAACCCTAACCCTAACCCTAAACTAAACCTAACCATGACCGGAACCACAATGCCTAACCAGTACCCTCACCCAAACCCTAACCCTAAACTACACCTCTAACCCCTGACACCTTACCAGAACCATAATCCTAAACCTACCCAACCCTAACCCTAAATCTAACCCTCACCCCAACCACAATGCCTAACACAAATCGTAACCCTAACTCTTATACCTAACTCTAAACTAAAATCTAACCCTAACCCTAAAACTAAACAAAACCCGGAAACTTAGCTCTAACCCTAAACACAACCTTAACACTAACCTAAAAACAAACCCAACCTTAGCCATAACCCTAACCCTCAACCTATCTTAAACTTCAACCTATCCCTAACCTAAAGCTAACCCTAACTTTAACCCTAACCTTAACCTTGGCCCACTTGTGACCCTAAACATAACCCTTAGTATATCTCTGACCCTAACCCTCGCCCTGAACCCAATCCTAATCCTAACACTGACCCTAACACTAACCTAACCTTAACCTAACTTGAAGCCTATCATAAACTTAAGCCTAACCCTAACCCCTAACCCTAACTCTAACCGTAACCCTTGTGCTAACCCTAACCCTAATCCTAACACTTGCCCAAAACCCTCACCTTAAGTGTAATCGTAACTCTAATTCTTACCGTGACCCTAAACTTGACCCTAAGTACAACCCTATCCTAAACCTAACTGAAACACTAACCCCTAACCCTAACTCTAACCCAAATGCTTAGCCTAAACCTAATCGAAACCCTAAACATAACCTTAACCAGTAACCATAACTCAAACCCTAACCCTAAGCCGAACCCTCACCCTGAACCAAAATTTCACGCTAACCATAACCCTAAACCTACCCTAACTTCATTCAAACCCTAACCCTAACCAAAATTAACACTGATACTAAACATAACCCTAAACCTCAACCTAAACCTAACCCTAACCCTGACCTGAACCTGAACCCTAACCGCAACCCTAAACCTCACGCTTAACATAAACTTCACCCTAACACTAACCCTAAAACTAAACATAACACTAAATCTCCCCCAACCCTGACCCCAGCCCTAAACCTAACCGTAAACCTAACCCGAAACTTAACTCTAACCCTGACCCCAAATCTAACTCTAACCCTATTCCTAACGCTAAAACTTACCCTACACACTCAGCTTAAATGGAAACCCAGCAATAATCCTCGACCTAACATCAAAACCTAACCCCAAACCGTAACCTAACCCTATCTCTAACCTTCACCTAGTCCTAAACTTAACAAGACTTAACTCTAACACTTAACCTAACCCTATATCTAAACCTAACCTTAACCCTAAACTTCATCCTTAACTTAACCCTAACCCTAACCACTAACTCTAACCTTAAGCTCAACTCTCACCCTTAACTTCAACTTCACCCTAAACCTAACGCTAAACCAAAACCTAACCCTAACCCTATACCTAACCCTATACCTGACCCTAAGATTTACCGAAACACCTAAACCTAACCCTAACACTAAACCTACCCCTAACGCTACCCCTAACCTTAACTCAAACACCAAATCCTAACCCTTACCCTAACCCTCATCCTTGACCTAATTTTACCCAAAACCTAAGCCTAACCCAAAGCCTAAAACTAAACCAAACCCTGAAAAATCCCTTAACTCTAGGCCTAACCCTAAACACAAGCCCTAACCCTAACCGAAACCTAATCCTAACCTTCACACTAACCTGAACACAAACCCAAACTCTAGCCCTAACCATAAAAATAACCTTAACCCTAACCTAAAGTTCATCCAAACCCTAACCCTAACCTTCAACCTAAACCCAATCCAAACCCTTACCTTAAACCTAACCCTAACCATAACGCTAGTCCCTCTCTAACCCTAAATTTAACCCTTACAACACCTCTGAAACTAAACCTAAACAGAATCCTAATCCTAACCCTAATTCTAACCTTGACCCTAAATAGAACACTATCTCTAATCCTTAACCTGGACATAAAGCTAACTCTTATCCTACACCTAACCCTAACCCTGAACCTAAATCTAACTCTAACTCTAACCCTAATCATAACACTTACCCTAAACCCTCACCTTAGCTGTAAAACTAACCGTAACCCTCACTCTAACTCCTAACAGTATCCTTCAACCCTAACCCTAATGCTAAAGCTAGCCCTAAGCAGAACACTAACCTGAAACCCCTAAGCCCTAACGATAACACTAACCCTAACCCAAACCCTAACCCCTAAGACAAAAGCCTAACCCAAACATTAACCCTAACTCTAACTCTAACTCGAAAACTCATTAGAAACCTAACCCTAACACTAACCCTAAACTAAACCTAACCATGACCGGAACCACAATGCCTAACCAGTACCCTCACCCAAACCCTAACCCTAAACTACACCTCTAACCCCTGACACCTTACCAGAACCATAATCCTAAACCTACCCAACCCTAACCCTAAATCTAACCCTCACCCCAACCACAATGCCTAACACAAATCGTAACCCTAACTCTTATACCTAACTCTAACCTAAAATCTAACCCTAACCCTAAAACTAAACAAAACCCGGAAACTTAGCTCTAACCCTAAACACAACCTTAACACTAACCTAAAAACGAACTCAACCTTAGCCATAACCCTAACCCTCAATCTATCTTAAACTTCACCCTATCCCTAACCTAAAGCGAACCCTAACTTTAACCCTAACCTTAACCTTGGCCCACTTGTGACCCTAAACATAACCCTTAGTATATCTCTGACCCTAACCCTCGCCCTGAACCTAATCCTAATCCTAACACTGACCCTAACACTAACCTAACCTTAACCTAACTTGAAGCCTATCATAAACTTAAACCTAACCCTAACCCCTAACCCTAACTCTAACCGTAACCCTAGCGCTAACCCTAACCCTAATCCTAACACTTACCCAGAACCCTCACCTTAACTGTAATCGTAACTGTAATTCTTACCGTGACCCTATACTTGACCCTAAGTACAACCCTATCCTAAACCTAACTGAAACACTAACCCCTAACCCTAACTCTAACCCAAATGCTTAGCCTAAACCTCATCGAAACCCTAAACATAACCTTAACCAGTAACCATAACTCAAACCCTAACCCTAAGCCGAACCCTCACCCTTAACCAAAATTTCACGCTAACCATGACCCTAAACCTACCCTAACTTCATTCAAACCCTAACCCTAACCAAAATTAACACTGATACTAAACATAACCCTAAACCTCAACCTAAACCTAACCCTAACCCTGACCTGAACCTGAACCCTAACCGCAACCCTAAACCTCACGCTTAACATAAACTTCACCCTAACACTAACCCTAAAACTAAACATAACACTAAATCTCCCCCAACCCTGACCCTAGCCCGAAACCTAACCATAAACCTAACCCGAAACTTAACTCTAACCCTGACCCCAAATCTAACTCTAACCCTTTTCCTAACGCTAAAACTTACCCTACACACTCAGCTTAAAAGGAAACCCAGCAATAACCCTCACCCTAAAATCAAAACCTAACCCCAAACTTAACCTAACCCTATCCCTAAACTTCACCTAGTCTTAAACTTAACATGACTTAACCCTAACGCTTAACCTAACCCTAAATCGAAACCTAACCGTAACCCTAAACTTAACCCTAACCCTAACAACTAACCCTAACCTTAAGCTCAACTCTCACCCTTAACTTCAACTTCACCCTAAACCTAACCCTAAACCAAAACCTAACCCTAACCCTAAACCTAACCCTATACCTGACCCTAATATTTACCCAAACACCTAAACCTAACCCTAACCCTAAACCCACCCCTAACGCTACCCCTAACCTTAACTCAAACACCAAACCCTAACCCTTACCCTAACCCTCATCCTTCACCTAATTTTACCCAAAACCTAAGCCTAACCCTAAGCCTAAAACTAAACCAAACCCTAAACAATCCCCTAACTCTAGGCCTAACCCTAAACACAAGCCCCAACCCTAACCGAACACTAAACCTAACCTTAACACTAACCTGAACACAAACCCAAACTCTAGCCCTAACCATAAAAATAACCTTAACCCTAACCTAAACTTCATCCAAACCCTAACCCTAACCTTCAACCTAAACCCAATCCAAACCCTTACCTTAAACCTAACCCTAACCATAACGCTAGTCCCTCTCTAACCCTAAATTTAACCTTTACAACAGCTCTGAAACTAAACCTAAACAGTATCCTAATCCTAACCCTAATTCTAACCATGACCCTAAATAGAACACTAACTCTAATCCTTAACCTGGACATAAAGCTAACTCTTATCCTACACCTAACCCTAACCCTGAACCTAAACCTAACTCTAACTCTAACCCTAATCATAACACTTACCCTAAACCCTCACCTTAACTGTAAAACTAACCGTAACCCTCACTCTAACTCCTAACAGTATCCTTCCACCCTAACCCTAATGCTAACCCTAGCCCTAAGCAGAACACTAAACTGAAACCCCTAAGCCCTAACGATAACACTAACCCTAACCCAAACCCTAATCCCTAAGACAAAAGCCTAACCCAAACATTAACCCTAACTCTAACTCTAACCCGAAAACTAATTAGAAACCTAACCCCAACACTAACCCTAAACTAAACCTAACCATGACCGGAACCACAATGCCTAACCAGTACCCTCACCCAAACCCTAACCCTAAACTACACCTATAACCCCTGACACCTTACCAGAACCATAATCCTAAACCTACCCAACCCTAACCCTAAATCTAACCCTCACCCCAACCACAATGCCTAACACAAATCGTAACCCTAACTCTTATACCTAACTCTAACCTAAAATCTAACCCTAACCCGAAAACTAAACAAAACCCGGAAACTTAGCTCTAACCCTAAACACAACCTTAACACTAACCTAAAAACAAACCCAACCTTAGCCATAACCCTAACCCTCAACCTATCTTAAATTCACCCTATCCCTAACCTAAAGCAAACCCTAACCTTAACGCTAACCTTAACCTTGGCCCACTTGTGACCCTAAACATAACCCTTAGTATATCTCTGACCCTAACCCTCGCCCTGAACCCAATCCTAATCCTAACACTGACCCTAAAACTAACCTAACCTTAACCTAACTTTAAGCCTATCATAAACTTAAACCTAACCCTAAACCCTAACCCTAACTCTAACCGTAACCCTAGCGCTAACCCTAACCCTAATCCTAACACTTACACAAAACCCTCACCTTAAGTGTAATCGTAACTCTAATTCTTACCGTGACCCTAAACTTGACCCTAAGTACAACCCTACCCTAAACCTAACTGAAACAATATCCCCTAACCCTAACTCTAACCCAAATCCTTAGCCTAAACCTAATCAAAACCCTAAACATAACCTTAACCAGTAACCATAACTCAAACCCTAACCCTAAGCCGAACCCTCAACCTTAACCAAAATTTCACACTAACCATAACCCTAAACCTACCCTAACTTCATTCAAACCCTAACCCTAACCAAAATTAACACTGATACTAAACATAACCCTAAACCTCAACCTAAACCTAACCCTAACCCTGACCTGAACCTGAACCCTAACCGCAACCCTAAACCTCACGCTTAACATAAACTTCACCCTAACACTAACCCGAAAACTAAACATAACACTAAATCTCCCCCAACCCTGACCCTAGCCCGAAACCTAACCGTAAACCTAACCCTAAACTTAACTCTAATCCTGACCCGAAATCTACCTCTAACTCTATTCCTAACGCTAAAACTTACCCTACACACTCAGCTTCAATGGAAACCCAGCAATAACCCTCACCCTAACATCAAAACCTAACCCCAAACCTTAACCTAACCCTATCCCTAACCTTCACCTAGTCCTAAACTTAACATGATTTAACCCTAACACTTAACCTAACCCTAAATCAAAACCTAACCTTAACCCTAAACTTCATCCTAAACTTAACCCTAACCCTAACCACTAACTCTAACCTTAAGCTCAACTCTCACCCTTAACTTCAACTTCACCCTAAACCTAACCCTAAACCAAAACCTAACCCTAACCCTAAACCTACCCCTAACGCTACCCCTAACCTTAACTCAAACAGCAAACCCTAACCCTTACCCTAACCCTCATCCTTCACCTAATTTTACCCAAAACCTAAGCCTAACCCTAAGCCTAAAACTAAACCAAACCCTAAACAATCCCCTAACTCTAGGCCTAACCCTAAACACAAGCCCCAACCCTAACCGAACACTAAACCTAATCTTAACACTAACCTGAACACAAACCCAAACTCTAGCCCTAACCATAAAAATAACCTTAACCCTAACCTAAACTTCATCCAAACCCTAACCCTAACCTTCAACCTAAACCCAACCCAAACCCTTACCTGAAACCTAACCCTAACCATAACGCTAGTCCCTCTCTAACCCTAAATTTAACCTTTACAACAGCTCTGAAACTAAACCTAAACAGTATCCTAATCCTAACCCTAATTCTAACCTTGACCCTAAATAGAACACTAACTCTAATCCTTAACCTGGACATAAAGCTAACTCTTATCCTACACCTAACCCTGACCCTGAACCTAAACCTAACTCTAACTCTAACCCTAATCATAACACTTACCCTAAACCCTCACCTTAGCTGTAAAACTAACCGTAACCCTCACTCTAACTCCTAACAGTATCCTTCCACCCTAAGCCTAATGCTAACCCTAGCCCTAAGCAGAACACTAACCTGAAACCCCTAAGCCTTAACGATAACACTAACCCTAACCCAAACCCTAATCCCTAAGACAAAAGCCTAACCCAAACATTAACCCTAACTCTAACTCTAACCCGAAAACTCATTAGAAACCTAACCCAACACTATCCCTAAACTAAACCTAACCATGACAGGAACCACAATGCCTAACCAGTACCCTCACCCAAACCCTAACCCTAAACTACACCTCTAACCCCTGACACCTTACCAGACCCATAATCCTAAACCTACCTAACCCTAACCCTAAATCTAACCCTCACCCCAACCACAATGCCTAACACAAATCGTAACCCTAACTCTTATACCTAACTCTAACCTAAAATCTAACCCTAACCCGAAAACTAAACAAAACCCGGAATCTTAGCTCTAACCCTAAACACAACCTTAACACTAACCTAAAAACAAACCCAACCTTAGCCATAACCCTAACCCTCAACCTATCTTAAATTCACCCTATCCCTAACCTAAAGCAAACCCTAACCTTAACGCTAACCTTAACCTTGGCCCACTTGTGACCCTAAACATAACCCTTAGTATATCTCTGACCCTAACCCTCGCCCTGAACCCAATCCTAATCCTAACACTGACCCTAACACTAACCTAACCTTAACCTAACTTTAAGCCTATCATAAACTTAAACCTTACCCTAACCCCTAACCCTAACTCTAACCGTAACCCTAGCGCTAACCCTAACCCTAATCCTAACACTTACCCAAAACCCTCACCTTAAGTGTAATCGTAACTCTAATTCTTACCGTGACCCTAAACTTGACCCTAAGTACAACCCTATCCTAAACCTAACTGAAACACTAACCCCTAACCCTAACTCTAACCCAAATCCTTAGCCTAAACCTAATCGAAACCCTAAACATAACCTTAACCAGTAACCATAACTCAAACACTAACACTTAGCCGAACCCTCACCCTTAACCAAAATTTCACGCTAACCATAACCCTAAACCTACCCTAACTTCATTCAAACCCTAAACCTAACCAAAATTAACACTGATACTAAACATAACCCTAAACCTCAACCTAAACCTAACCCTAACCCTGACCTGAACCTGAACCCTAACCGCAACCCTAAACCTCACGCTTAACATAAACTTCACCCTAACACTAACCCTAAAACTAAACATAACACTAAATCTCCCCCAACCCTGACCCTAGCCCGAAACCTAACCATAAACCTAACCCGAAACTTAACTCTAACAATGACCCCAAATCTAACTCTAACCCTATTCCTAACGCTAAAACTTACCCTACACACTCAGCTTAAAAGGAAATCCAGCAATAACCCTCACCCTAACATCAAAACCTAACCCCAAACTTAACCTAACCCTATCCCTAACCTTCACCTAGTCCTAAACTTAACATGACTTAACCCTAACGCTTAACCTAACCCTAAATCGAAACCTAACCTTAACCCTAAACTTCATCCTAAACTTAACCCTAACCCTAACCACTAACCCTAACCTTAAGCTCAACTCTCACCCTTAACTTCAACTTCACCCTAAACCTAACCCTAAACCAAAACCTAACCCTAACCCTAAACCTAACCCTATACCTGACCCTAATATTTACCCAAACACCTAAACCTAAACCTAACACTAAACCTACCCCTAACGCTACCCCTAACCTTAACTCAAACACCAAACCCTAACCCTTACCCTAACCCTCATCCTTGACCTAATTTTACCCAAAACCTAAGCCTAGCCCTAAGCCTAAAACTAAACCAAACCCTAAACAATCCCCTAACTCTAGGCCTAACCCTAAACATAAGCCCTATCCCTAACCGAACCCTAAACCTAACCTTAACACTAACCTGAACACAAACCCAAATTCTAGCCCTAACCATAAAAATAACCTTAACCCTAACCTAAACTTCATCCAAACCCTAACCCTAACCTTCAACCTAAACCCAACCCAAACCCTTACCTTAAACCTAACCCTAACCATAACGCTAGTCCCTCTCTAACCCTAAATTTAACCCTTACAACAGCTCTGAAACTAAACCTAAACAGAATCCTAATCCTAACCCTAATTCTAACCTTGACCCTAAATAGAACACTAACTCTAATCCTTAACCTGGACATAAAGCTAACTCTTATCCTACACCTAACCCTAAACCTGAACCTAAACCTAACTCTAACTCTAACCCTAATCATAACACTTACCCTAACCCTCACCTTAGCTGTAAAACTAACCGTAACCCTCACTCTAACTCCTAACAGTATCCTTCCACCCTAACCCTAATGCGAACACTAGCCCTAAGCAGAACACTAACCTGAAACCCCTAAGCCCTAACGATAACACTAACCCTAGCCCAAACCCTAACCCCTAAGACAAAAGCCTAACCCAAACATTAACCCTAACTCTAACTCTAACCCGAAAACTAATTAGAAACCTAACCCTAACCCTATCCAGAAACTAAACCTAACCATGACCGGAACCATAATGCCTAACCAGTACCCTCACCCAAACCCTAACCCTAAACTACACCTCTAACCCCTGACACCTTACCAGAACCATAATCCTAAACCTACCCAGCCCTAACCCTAAATCTAACCCTCACCCCAACCACAATGCCTAACACAAATCGTAACCCTAACTCTTATACCTAACTCTAACCTAAAATCTAACCCTAACCCGAAAACTAAAAAAAACCCGGAAACTTAGCTCTAACCCTAAACACAACCTTAACACTAACCTAAAAACAAACCCAACCTTAGCCATAACCCTAACCCTCAACCTCTCTTAAACTTCACCCTATCCCTAACCTAAAGCGAACCCTAACTTTAACCCTAGCCTTAACCTTGGCCCACTTGTGACCCTAAACATAACCCTTAGTATATCTCTGACCCTAACCCTCGCCCTGATCCCAATCCTAATCCTAACACTGACCCTAACACTAACCTAACCTTAACCTAACTTTAAGCCTGTCATAAACTTAAACCCAACCCTAACCCCTAACCCTAACTCTAACCGTAACCCTAGCGCTAACCCTAACCCTAATCCTAACACTTACCCAAAATCCTCACCTTAACTGTAATTGTAACTCAAATTCTTACCGTGACCCTAAACTTGACCCTAAGTACAACCCTATCCTAAACCTAACTGAAACAATATCCCCTAACCCTAACTCTAACCCAAATCCTTAGCCTAAACCTAATCGAAACCCTAAACATAACCTTAACCAGTAACCATAACTCAAACCCTAACCCTAAGCCGAACCCTCACCCTTCACCAAAATTTCACGCTAACCATAACCCTAAACCTACCCTAACTTCATTCAAACCCTAACCCTAACCAAAATTAACACTGATACTAAACATAACCCTAAACCTCAACCTAAACCTAACCCTAACCCTGACCTGAACCTGAACCCTAACCGCAACCCTAAACCTCACGCTTAACATAAACTTCACCCTAACACTAACCCTAAAACTAAACATAACACTAAATCTCCCCCAACCCTGACCCTAGCCCGAAACCTAACCGTAAACCTAACCCGAAACTTAACTCTAATCCTGACCCCAAATCTACCTCTAACCGTATTCCTAACGCTAAAACTTACCCTACACAATCAGCTTAAATGGAAACCCAGCAATAACCCTCACCCTAACATCAAAACCTAACCCCAAACCTTAACCTAACCCTATCCCTAACCTTCACCTAGTCCTAAACTTAACATGACTTAACCCTAACACTTAACCTAACCCTAAATCTAAACCTAACCTTAACCCTAAACTTCATCCTAAACTTAACCCTAACCCTAACCACTAACTCTAACCTTAAGCTCAACTCTCACCCTTAACTTCAACTTCACCCTAAACCTAACCCTAAACCAAAACCTAACCCTAACCCTAAACCTAACCCTATACCTGACCCTAATATTTACCCAAACACCTAAACCTAACCCTAACACTAAACCTACCCCTAAAGCTACCCCTAACCTTAACTCAAACACCAAACCCTAACCCTTACCCTAACCCTCATCCTTGACCAATTTTACCCAAAACCTAAGCCTAACCCTAAGCCTAAAACTAAACCAAACCCTAAACAATCCCCTAACTCTACGCCTAACAGTAAACATAAGCCCTATCCCTAACCGAACCCTAAACCTAACCTTAACACTAACCTGAACACAAACCCAAACTCTAGCCCTAACCATAAAAATAACCTTAACCCTAACCTAAACTTCATCCAAACCCTAACCCTAACCTTCAACCTGAACCCAACCCAAACCCTTACCTTAAACCTAACCCTAACCATAACGCTAGTCCCTCTCTAACCCTAAATTTAACCCTTACAACAGCTCTGAAACTAAACCTAAACAGAATCCTAATCCTAACCCTAATTCTAACCTTGACCCTAAATAGAACACTAACTTTAATCCTTAACCTGGATATAAAGCTAACACTTATCCTACACCTAACCCTAACCCTGAACCTAAACCTAACTCTAACTCTAACCCTAATCATAACACTTACCCTAACCCTCAACGTAGCTGTAAAACTAACCGTAACCCTCACTCTAACTCCTAACATTATCCTTCCACCCTAACCCTAATGCTAACCCAAGCCCTAAGCAGAACACTAACCTGAAACCCCTAAGCCCTAACGATAACACTAACCCTAAGCCAAACCCTAACCCCTAAGACAAAAGCCTAACCCAAACATTAACCCTAACTCTAACTCTAACCCGAAAACTAATTAGAAACCTAACCCTAACCCTATCCCGAAACTAAACCTAACCATGACCGGAACCATAATGCCTAACCAGTACCCTCACCCAAACCCTAACCCTAAACTACACCTCTAACCTCTGACACCTTACCATAACCATAATCCTAAATCTACCCAACCCTAACCCTAAATCTAACCCTCACCCCAACCACAATGCCTAACACAAATCGTAATCCTAACTCTTATACCTAACTCTAACCTAAAATCTAACCCTAACCCTAAAACTAAACAAAATCCGGAAACTTAGCTCTAACCCTAAACACAACCTTAACACTAACCTAAAAACAAACCCAACCTTAGCCATAACCCTAACCCTCAACCTATCTTAAACTTCACCCTATCCCTAACCTAAAGCGAACCCTAACTTTAACCCTAACCTTAACCTTGGCCCACTTGTGACCCTAAACATAACCCTTAGTATATCTCTGACCCTAACCCTCGCCCTGAACCCAATCCTAATCCTAACACTGACCCTAACACTAACCTAACCTTAACCTAACTTTAAGCCTATCATAAACTTAAACCTTACCCTAACCCCTAACCCTAACTCTAACCGTAACCCTAGCGCTAACCCTAACCCTAATCCTAACACTTACCCAAAACCCTCACCTTAACTGAAATTGTAACTCAAATTCTTACCGTGACCCTAAACTTGACCCTAAGTACAACCCTATCCTAAACCTAACTGAAACACTAACCCCTAACCCTAACTCTAACCCAAATGCTTAGCCTAAACCTAATCGAAACCCTAAACATAACCTTAACCAGGAACCATAACTCAAACCCTAACCCTAAGCCGAACCCTCACCCTTCACCAAAATTTCACGCTAACCATAACCCTAAACCTACCCTAACTTCATTCAAACCCTAACCCTAACCAAAATTAACACTGATACTAAACATAACCCTAAACCTCAACCTAAACCTAACCCTAACCCTGACCTGAACCTGAACCCTAACCGCAACCCTAAACCTCACGCTTAACATAAACTTCACCCTAACACTAACCCTAAAACTAAACATAACACTAAATCTCCCCCAACCCTGACCCTAGCCCGAAACCTAACCGTAAACCTAACCCTAAACTTAACTCTAATCCTGACCCCAAATCTACCTCTAACCGTATTCCTAACGCTAAAACTTACCCTACACACTCAGCTTAAATGGAAACCCAGCAATAACCCTCACCCTAACATCAAAACCTAACCCCAAACCTTAACCTAACCCTATCCCTGACCTTCACCTAGTCCTAAACTTAACATGACTTAACCCTAACACTTAACCTAACCCTAAGTCGAAACCTAAACTTAACCCTAAACTTCATCCTAAACTTAACCCTAACCCTAACCACTAACTTTAACCTTAAGCTCAACTCTCACCCTTAACTTCAACTTCACCCTAAACCTAACCCTAAACCAAAACCTAACCCTACCCCTAAACCTAACTCTATACCTGACCCTAATATTTACCCAAACACCTAAACCTAACCCTAACACTAAACCTACCCCTAACGCTACCCCTAACCTTAACTCAAACACCAAACCCTAACCCTTACCCTAACCCTCTCCCTTGACCTAATTTTACCCAAAACCTAAGCCTAACCCTAAGCCTAAAACTAAACCAAACCCTAAACAATCCCCTAACTCTAGGCCTAACCCTAAACACAAGCCCTAACCCTAACCGAACACTAAACCTAACCTTAACACTAACCTGAACACAAACCCAAACTCTAGCCCTAACCATAAAAATAACCTTAACCCTAACCTAAACTTCTTCCAAACCCTAACCCTAACCTTCAACCTAAACCCAATCCAAACCCTTACCTTAAACCTAACCCTAACCATAACGCTAGTCCCTCTCTAACCCTAAATTTAACCCTTACAACAGCTCTGAAACTAAACCTAAACAGTATCCTAATCCTAACCCAAATTCTAACCTTGACCCTAAATAGAACACTAACTCTAATCCTTAACCTGGACATAAAGCTAACTCTTATCCTACACCTAACCCTAACCCTGAACCTAAACCTAACTCTAACTCTAACCCTAATCATAACACTTACCCTAAACCCTCACCTTAGCTGTAAAACTAACCGTAACCCTCACTCTAACTCCTAACAGTATCCTTCCACCCTAACCCTAATGCGAACCCAAGCCCTAAGCAGAACACTAACCTGAAACCCCTAAGCCCTAACGATAACACTAACCCTAACCCTAACCCTAACGCCTAAGACAAAAGCCTAACCCAAACATTAACCCTAACTCTAACTCTAACCCGAAAACTAATTAGAAACCTAACCCCAACACTAACCCTAAACTAAACCTAACCATGACCGGAACCACAATGCCTAACCAGTACCCTCACCCAAACCCTAACCCTAAACTACACCTCTAACCCCTGACACCTTACCAGAACCATAATCCTAAACCTACCCAACCCTAACCCTAAATCTAAACCTCACCCCAACCACAATGCCTAACACAAATCGTAACCGTAACTCTTATAGCTAACTCTAACTAAAATCTAACCCTAACCCTAAAACTAAACAAAACCCGGAAACTTAGCTCTAACCCTAAACACAACCTTAACCCTAACCTAAAAACAAACCCAACCTTAGCCATAACCCTAACCCTCAACCTATGTTAAACTTCACCCTATCCGTAACCTAAAGCAAACCCTAACCTTAACGCTAACCTTAACCTTGGCCCACTTGTGACCCTAAACATAACCCTTAGTATATCTCTGACCCTAACCCTCGCCCTGATCCCAATCCTAATCCTAACACTGACCCTAACACTAACCTAACCTTAACCTAACTTTAAGCCTATCATAAACTTAAACCTTACCCTAACCCCTAACCCTAACTCTAACCGTAACCCTAGCGCTAACCCTAACCCTAATCTTAACACTTACCCAAAAGCCTCACCTTAAGTGTAATCGTAACTCTAATTCTTACCGTGACCCTAAACTTGACCCTAAGTACAACCCTATCCTAAACCTAACTGAAACACTAACCCCTAACCCTAACTCTAACCCAAATCCTTAACCTAAACCTAATCGAAACCCTAAACATAACCTTAACCAGTAACCATAACTCAAACCCTAACCCTAAGCCGAACCCTCACCCTTCACCAAAATTTCACGCTAACCATAACCCTAAACCTACCCTAACTTCATTCAAACCCTAACCCTAACCAAAATTAACACTGATACTAAACATAACCCTAAACCTCAACCTAAACCTAACCCTAACCCTGACCTGAACCTGAACCCTAACCGCAACCCTAAACCTCACACTTAACATAAACTTCACCCTAACACTAACCCTAAAACTAAACATAACACTAAATCTCCCCCAACCCTGACCCTAGCCCGAAACCTAACCGTAAACCTAACCCGAAACTTAACTCTATTCCTGACTCCAAATCTACCTCTAACCCTATTCCTAACGCTAAAACTTACCCTACACACTCAGCTTAAATGGAAACCCAGCAATAACCCTCACCCTAACATCAAAACCTAACCCCAAACTTAACCTAACCCTATCCCTAACCTTCACCTAGTCCTAAACTTAACATGACTTAACCCTAACACTTAACCTAACCCTAAGTCGAAACCTAAACTTAACCCTAAACTTCATCCTAAACTTAACCCTAACCCTAACCACTAACTTTAACCTTAAGCTCAACTCTCACCCTTAACTTCAACTTCACCCTAAACCTAACCCTAAACCAAAACCTAACCCTACCCCTAAACCTAACTCTATACCTGACCCTAATATTTACCCAAACACCTAAACCTAACCCTAACACTAAACCTACCCCTAACGCTACCCCTAACCTTAACTCAAACACCAAACCCTAACCCTTACCCTAACCCTCATCCTTGACCTAATTTTACCCAAAACCTAAGCCTAACCCTAAGCCTAAAACTAAACCAAACCCTAAACAATCCCCTAACTCTAGGCCTAACCCTAAACACAAGCCCTAACCCTAACCGAACACTAAACCTAACCTTAACACTAACCTGAACACAAACCCAAACTCTAGCCCTAACCATAAAAATAACCTTAACCCTAACCTAAACTTCTTCCAAACCCTAACCCTAACCTTCAACCTAAACCCAATCCAAACCCTTACCTTAAACCTAACCCTAACCATAACGCTAGTCCCTCTCTAACCCTAAATTTAACCCTTACAACAGCTCTGAAACTAAACCTAAACAGTATCCTAATCCTAACCCAAATTCTAACCTTGACCCTAAATAGAACACTAACTCTAATCCTTAACCTGGACATAAAGCTAACTCTTATCCTACACCTAACCCTAACCCTGAACCTAAACCTAACTCTAACTCTAACCCTAATCATAACACTTACCCTAAACCCTCACCTTAGCTGTAAAACTAACCGTAACCCTCACTCTAACTCCTAACAGTATCCTTCCACCCTAACCCTAATGCGAACCCAAGCCCTAAGCAGAACACTAACCTGAAACCCCTAAGCCCTAACGATAACACTAACCCTAACCCTAACCCTAACCCCTAAGACAAAAGCCTAACCCAAACATTAACCCTAACTCTAACTCTAACCCGAAAACTAATTAGAAACCTAACCCCAACACTAACCCTAAACTAAACCTAACCATGACCGGAACCACAATGCCTAACCAGTACCCTCACACAAACCCTAACCCTAAACTACACCTCTAACCCCTGACACCTTACCAGAACCATAATCCTAAACCTACCCAACCCTAACCCTAAATCTAAACCTCACCCCAACCACAATGCCTAACACAAATCGTAACCGTAACTCTTATAGCTAACTCTAACTAAAATCTAACCCTAACCCTAAAACTAAACAAAACCCGGAAACTTAGCTCTAACCCTAAACACAACCTTAACCCTAACCTAAAAACAAACCCAACCTTAGCCATAACCCTAACCCTCAACCTATGTTAAACTTCACCCTATCCGTAACCTAAAGCAAACCCTAACCTTAACGCTAACCTTAACCTTGGCCCACTTGTGACCCTAAACATAACCCTTAGTATATCTCTGACCCTAACCCTCGCCCTGATCCCAATCCTAATCCTAACACTGACCCTAACACTAACCTAACCTTAACCTAACTTTAAGCCTATCATAAACTTAAACCTTACCCTAACCCCTAACCCTAACTCTAACCGTAACCCTAGCGCTAACCCTAACCCTAATCTTAACACTTACCCAAAAGCCTCACCTTAAGTGTAATCGTAACTCTAATTCTTACCGTGACCCTAAACTTGACCCTAAGTACAACCCTATCCTAAACCTAACTGAAACACTAACCCCTAACCCTAACTCTAACCCAAATCCTTAACCTAAACCTAATCGAAACCCTAAACATAACCTTAACCAGTAACCATAACTCAAACCCTAACCCTAAGCCGAACCCTCACCCTTCACCAAAATTTCACGCTAACCATAACCCTAAACCTACCCTAACTTCATTCAAACCCTAACCCTAACCAAAATTAACACTGATACTAAACATAACCCTAAACCTCAACCTAAACCTAACCCTAACCCTGACCTGAACCTGAACCCTAACCGCAACCCTAAACCTCACACTTAACATAAACTTCACCCTAACACTAACCCTAAAACTAAACATAACACTAAATCTCCCCCAACCCTGACCCTAGCCCGAAACCTAACCGTAAACCTAACCCGAAACTTAACTCTATTCCTGACTCCAAATCTACCTCTAACCCTATTCCTAACGCTAAAACTTACCCTACACACTCAGCTTAAATGGAAACCCAGCAATAACCCTCACCCTAACATCAAAACCTAACCCTAAACTTAACCTAACCCTATCCCTAACCTTCACCTAGTCCTAAACTTAACATGACTTAACCCTAACACTTAACCTAACCCTAAATCTAAACCTAACCTTAACCCTAAACTTCATCCTAAACTTAACCCTAACCCTAACCACTAACCCTAACCTTAAGCTCAACTCTCACCCTTAACTTCAACTTCACCCTAAACCTAACCCTAAACCAAAACCTAACCCTAACCCTAAACCTAACCCTATACCTGACCCTAATATTTACCCAAACACCTAAACCTAACCCTAACCCTAAACCTACCCCTAACGCTACCCCTAACCTTAACTCAAACACCAAACCCTAACCCTTACCCTAACCCTCATCCTTGACCTAATTTTACCCAAAACCTAAGCCTAACCCTAAGCCTAAAACTAAACCAAACCCTAAACAATCCCCTAACTCTAGGCCTAACCCTAAACACAAGCCCTAACCCTAACCGAACACTAAACCTAACCTTAACACTAACCTGAACACAAACCCAAACTCTAGCCCTAACCATAAAAATAACCTTAACCCTAACCTAAACTTCATCCAAACCCTAACCCTAACCTTCAACCTAAACCCAACCCAAACCCTTACCTTAAACCTAACCCTAACCATAACGCTAGTCCCTCTCTAACCCTAAATTTAACCCTTACAACAGCTCTGAAACTAAACCTAAACAGAATCCTAATCCTAACCCTAATTCTAACCTTGACCCTAAATAGAACACTAACTCTAATCCTTAACCTGGACATAAAGCTAACTCTTATCCTACACCTAAACCTAACCCTGAACCTAAACCTAACTCTAACTCTAACCCTAATCATAACACTTACCCTAAACCCTCACCTTAGCTGTAAAACTAACCGTAACCCTCACTCTAACTCCTATCAGTATCCTTCAACCCTAACCCTAATGCTAAAGCTATCCCTAAGCAGAGCACTAACCTGAAACCCCTAAGCCCTAACGATAACACTAACCCTAACTCAAACCCTAACACCTAAGACAAAAGCCTAACCCAAACATTAACCCTAACTCTAACTCTAACCCGAAAACTAATTAGAAACCTAACCCTAACTCTAACCGTAAACTAAACCTAACCATGGCCGGAACCACAATGCCTAACCAGTACCCTCACCCAAACCCTAATCCTAAACTACACCTCTAACCCCTGACACCTTACCAGAACCATAATCCTAAACCTACCCAACCCTAACTCTAAATCTAACCCTCACCCCAACCACAATGCCTAATACAAATCGTAACCCTAAATCATATACCTAACTCTAACCCTAACCCGAAAACTAAACAAAACCCGGAAACTTAGCTCTAACCCTAAAAACAACCTTAACACTAACCTAAAAACAAACCCAACCTTAGCCATAACCCTAACCCTCAACCTATCTTAAACTTCACCCTATCCCTAACCTAAAGCAAACCCTAACCTTAACGCTAACCTTAACCTTGCCCCACTTGTGACCCTAAACATAACCCTTAGTATGTCTCTGACCCTAACCCTCGCCCTGATCCCAATCCTAATCCTAACACTGACCCTAACACTAACCTAACCTTAACCTAACTTTAAGCCTATCATAAACTTAAACCTAACCCTAACCCCTAAACCTAACTCTAACCGTAACCCTAGCGCTAACCCTAACCCTAATCCTAACACTTACACAAAACCCTCACCTTAAGTGTAATCGTAACTCTAATTCTTACCGTGACCCTAAACTTGACCCTAAGTACAACCCTATCCTAAACCTAACTGAAACACTAACCCCTAACCCTAACTCTAACCCAAATGCTTAGCCTAAACCTAATCGAAACCCTAAACATAACCTTAACCAGTAACCATAACTCAAAACCTAACCCTAAGCCGAACCCTCACCCTTCACCAAAATTTCACGCTAACCATAACCCTAAACCTACCCTAACTTCATTCGAACCCTAACCCTAACCAAAATTAACACTGATACTAAACATAACCCTAAACCTCAACCTAAACCTAACCCTAACCCTGACCTGAACCTGAACCCTAACCGCAACCCTAAACCTCACGCTTAACATAAACTTCACCCTAACACTAACCCTAAAACTAAACATAACACTAAATCTCCCCCAACCCTGACCCTAGCCCGAAACCTAACCGTAAACCTAACCCGAAACTTAACTCTAATCCTGACCCCAAATCTACCTCTAACCCTATTCCTAACGCTAAAACTTACCCTACACACTCAGCTTAAAAGGAAACCCAGCAATAACCCTCACCCTAAAATCAAAACCTAACCCCAAACTTAACCTAACCCTATCCCTAACCTTCACCTAGTCCTAAACTTAACATGACTTAACCCTAACACTTAACCTAACCCTAAGTCGAAACCTAAACTTAACCCTAAACTTCATCCTAAACTTAACCCTAACCCTAACCACTAACTTTAACCTTAAGCTCAACTCTCACCCTTAACTTCAACTTCACCCTAAACCTAACCCTAAACCAAAACCTAACCCTACCCCTAAACCTAACTCTATACCTGACCCTAATATTTACCCAAACACCTAAACCTAACCCTAACACTAAACCTACCTCTAACGCTACCCCTAACCTTAACTCAAACACCAAACCCTAACCCTTACCCTAACCCTCTCCCTTGACCTAATTTTACCCAAAACCTAAGCCTAACCCTAAGCCTAAAACTAAACCAAACCCTAAACAATCCCCTAACTCTAGGCCTAACCCTAAACACAAGCCCTAACCCTAACCGAACACTAAACCTAACCTTAACACTAACCTGAACACAAACCCAAACTCTAGCCCTAACCATAAAAATAACCTTAACCCTAACCTAAACTTCTTCCAAACCCTAACCCTAACCTTCAACCTAAACCCAATCCAAACCCTTACCTTAAACCTAACCCTAACCATAACGCTAGTCCCTCTCTAACCCTAAATTTAACCCTTACAACAGCTCTGAAACTAAACCTAAACAGTATCCTAATCCTAACCCTAATTCTAACCTTGACCCTAAATAGAACACTAACTCTAATCCTTAACCTGGACATAAAGCTAACTCTTATCCTACACCTAACCCTAACCCTGAACCTAAACCTAACTCTAACTCTAACCCTAATCATAACACTTACCCTAAACCCTCACCTTAGCTGTAAAACTAACCGTAACCCTCACTCTAACTCCTAACAGTATCCTTCCACCCTAACCCTAATGCGAACCCTAGCCCTAAGCAGAACACTAACCTGAAACCCCTAAGCCCTAACGATAACACTAACCCTAACCCAAACCCTAACCCCTAAGACAAAAGCCTAACCCAAACATTAACCCTAACTCTAACTCTAACCCGAAAACTAATTAGAAACCTAACCCCAACACTAACCCTAAACTAAACCTAACCATGACCGGAACCACAATGCCTAACCAGTACCCTCACCCAAACCCTAACCCTAAACAACACCTCTAACCCCTGACACCTTACCAGAACCATAATCCTAAACCTACCCAACCCTAACCCTAAATCTAAACCTCACCCCAACCACAATGCCTAACACAAATCGTAACCCTAACTCTTATAGCTAACTCTAACTAAAATCTAACCCTAACCCTAAAACTAAACAAAACCCGGAAACTTAGCTCTAACCCTAAACACAACCTTAACCCTAACCTAAAAACAAACCCAACCTTAGCCATAACCCTAACCCTCAACCTATGTTAAACTTCACCCTATCCGTAACCTAAAGCAAACCCTAACCTTAACGCTAACCTTAACCTTGGCCCACTTGTGACCCTAAACATAACCCTTAGTATATCTCTGACCCTAACCCTCGCCCTGATCCCAATCCTAATCCTAACACTGACCCTAACACTAACCTAACCTTAACCTAACTTTAAGCCTATCATAAACTTAAACCTTACCCTAACCCCTAACCCTAACTCTAACCGTAACCCTAGCGCTAACCCTAACCCTAATCTTAACACTTACCCAAAAGCCTCACCTTAAGTGTAATCGTAACTCTAATTCTTACCGTGACCCTAAACTTGACCCTAAGTACAACCCTATCCTAAACCTAACTGAAACACTAACCCCTAACCCTAACTCTAACCCAAATCCTTAACCTAAACCTAATCGAAACCCTAAACATAACCTTAACCAGTAACCATAACTCAAACCCTAACCCTAAGCCGAACCCTCACCCTTCACCAAAATTTCACGCTAACCATAACCCTAAACCTACCCTAACTTCATTCAAACCCTAACCCTAACCAAAATTAACACTGATACTAAACATAACCCTAAACCTCAACCTAAACCTAACCCTAACCCTGACCTGAACCTGAACCCTAACCGCAACCCTAAACCTCACACTTAACATAAACTTCACCCTAACACTAACCCTAAAACTAAACATAACACTAAATCTCCCCCAACCCTGACCCTAGCCCGAAACCTAACCGTAAACCTAACCCGAAACTTAACTCTATTCCTGACTCCAAATCTACCTCTAACCCTATTCCTAACGCTAAAACTTACCCTACACACTCAGCTTAAATGGAAACCCAGCAATAACCCTCACCCTAACATCAAAACCTAACCCTAAACTTAACCTAACCCTATCCCTAACCTTCACCTAGTCCTAAACTTAACATGACTTAACCCTAACACTTAACCTAACCCTAAATCTAAACCTAACCTTAACCCTAAACTTCATCCTAAACTTAACCCTAACCCTAACCACTAACCCTAACCTTAAGCTCAACTCTCACCCTTAACTTCAACTTCACCCTAAACCTAACCCTAAACCAAAACCTAACCCTAACCCTAAACCTAACCCTATACCTGACCCTAATATTTACCCAAACACCTAAACCTAACCCTAACCCTAAACCTACCCCTAACGCTACCCCTAACCTTAACTCAAACACCAAACCCTAACCCTTACCCTAACCCTCATCCTTGACCTAATTTTACCCAAAACCTAAGCCTAACCCTAAGCCTAAAACTAAACCAAACCCTAAACAATCCCCTAACTCTAGGCCTAACCCTAAACACAAGCCCTAACCCTAACCGAACACTAAACCTAACCTTAACACTAACCTGAACACAAACCCAAACTCTAGCCCTAACCATAAAAATAACCTTAACCCTAACCTAAACTTCATCCAAACCCTAACCCTAACCTTCAACCTAAACCCAACCCAAACCCTTACCTTAAACCTAACCCTAACCATAACGCTAGTCCCTCTCTAACCCTAAATTTAACCCTTACAACAGCTCTGAAACTAAACCTAAACAGAATCCTAATCCTAACCCTAATTCTAACCTTGACCCTAAATAGAACACTAACTCTAATCCTTAACCTGGACATAAAGCTAACTCTTATCCTACACCTAAACCTAACCCTGAACCTAAACCTAACTCTAACTCTAACCCTAATCATAACACTTACCCTAAACCCTCACCTTAGCTGTAAAACTAACCGTAACCCTCACTCTAACTCCTATCAGTATCCTTCAACCCTAACCCTAATGCTAAAGCTATCCCTAAGCAGAGCACTAACCTGAAACCCCTAAGCCCTAACGATAACACTAACCCTAACTCAAACCCTAACACCTAAGACAAAAGCCTAACCCAAACATTAACCCTAACTCTAACTCTAACCCGAAAACTAATTAGAAACCTAACCCTAACTCTAACCGTAAACTAAACCTAACCATGGCCGGAACCACAATGCCTAACCAGTACCCTCACCCAAACCCTAATCCTAAACTACACCTCTAACCCCTGACACCTTACCAGAACCATAATCCTAAACCTACCCAACCCTAACTCTAAATCTAACCCTCACCCCAACCACAATGCCTAATACAAATCGTAACCCTAAATCATATACCTAACTCTAACCCTAACCCGAAAACTAAACAAAACCCGGAAACTTAGCTCTAACCCTAAAAACAACCTTAACACTAACCTAAAAACAAACCCAACCTTAGCCATAACCCTAACCCTCAACCTATCTTAAACTTCACCCTATCCCTAACCTAAAGCAAACCCTAACCTTAACGCTAACCTTAACCTTGCCCCACTTGTGACCCTAAACATAACCCTTAGTATGTCTCTGACCCTAACCCTCGCCCTGATCCCAATCCTAATCCTAACACTGACCCTAACACTAACCTAACCTTAACCTAACTTTAAGCCTATCATAAACTTAAACCTAACCCTAACCCCTAACCCTAACTCTAACCGTAACCCTAGCGCTAACCCTAACCCTAATCCTAACACTTACACAAAACCCTCACCTTAAGTGTAATCGTAACTCTAATTCTTACCGTGACCCTAAACTTGACCCTAAGTACAACCCTATCCTAAACCTAACTGAAACACTAACCCCTAACCCTAACTCTAACCCAAATGCTTAGCCTAAACCTAATCGAAACCCTAAACATAACCTTAACCAGTAACCATAACTCAAAACCTAACCCTAAGCCGAACCCTCACCCTTCACCAAAATTTCACGCTAACCATAACCCTAAACCTACCCTAACTTCATTCGAACCCTAACCCTAACCAAAATTAACACTGATACTAAACATAACCCTAAACCTCAACCTAAACCTAACCCTAACCCTGACCTGAACCTGAACCCTAACCGCAACCCTAAACCTCACGCTTAACATAAACTTCACCCTAACACTAACCCTAAAACTAAACATAACACTAAATCTCCCCCAACCCTGACCCTAGCCCGAAACCTAACCGTAAACCTAACCCGAAACTTAACTCTAATCCTGACCCCAAATCTACCTCTAACCCTATTCCTAACGCTAAAACTTACCCTACACACTCAGCTTAAAAGGAAACCCAGCAATAACCCTCACCCTAAAATCAAAACCTAACCCCAAACTTAACCTAACCCTATCCCTAACCTTCACCTAGTCCTAAACTTAACATGACTTAACCCTAACACTTAACCTAACCCTAAGTCGAAACCTAAACTTAACCCTAAACTTCATCCTAAACTTAACCCTAACCCTAACCACTAACTTTAACCTTAAGCTCAACTCTCACCCTTAACTTCAACTTCACCCTAAACCTAACCCTAAACCAAAACCTAACCCTACCCCTAAACCTAACTCTATACCTGACCCTAATATTTACCCAAACACCTAAACCTAACCCTAACACTAAACCTACCTCTAACGCTACCCCTAACCTTAACTCAAACACCAAACCCTAACCCTTACCCTAACCCTCTCCCTTGACCTAATTTTACCCAAAACCTAAGCCTAACCCTAAGCCTAAAACTAAACCAAACCCTAAACAATCCCCTAACTCTAGGCCTAACCCTAAACACAAGCCCTAACCCTAACCGAACACTAAACCTAACCTTAACACTAACCTGAACACAAACCCAAACTCTAGCCCTAACCATAAAAATAACCTTAACCCTAACCTAAACTTCTTCCAAACCCTAACCCTAACCTTCAACCTAAACCCAATCCAAACCCTTACCTTAAACCTAACCCTAACCATAACGCTAGTCCCTCTCTAACCCTAAATTTAACCCTTACAACAGCTCTGAAACTAAACCTAAACAGTATCCTAATCCTAACCCTAATTCTAACCTTGACCCTAAATAGAACACTAACTCTAATCCTTAACCTGGACATAAAGCTAACTCTTATCCTACACCTAACCCTAACCCTGAACCTAAACCTAACTCTAACTCTAACCCTAATCATAACACTTACCCTAAACCCTCACCTTAGCTGTAAAACTAACCGTAACCCTCACTCTAACTCCTAACAGTATCCTTCCACCCTAACCCTAATGCGAACCCTAGCCCTAAGCAGAACACTAACCTGAAACCCCTAAGCCCTAACGATAACACTAACCCTAACCCAAACCCTAACCCCTAAGACAAAAGCCTAACCCAAACATTAACCCTAACTCTAACTCTAACCCGAAAACTAATTAGAAACCTAACCCCAACACTAACCCTAAACTAAACCTAACCATGACCGGAACCACAATGCCTAACCAGTACCCTCACCCAAACCCTAACCCTAAACAACACCTCTAACCCCTGACACCTTACCAGAACCATAATCCTAAACCTACCCAACCCTAACCCTAAATCTAAACCTCACCCCAACCACAATGCCTAACACAAATCGTAACCCTAACTCTTATAGCTAACTCTAACTAAAATCTAACCCTAACCCTAAAACTAAACAAAACCCGGAAACTTAGCTCTAACCCTAAACACAACCTTAACCCTAACCTAAAAACAAACCCAACCTTAGCCATAACCCTAACCCTCAACCTATCTTAAACTTCACCCTATCCCTAACCTAAAGCAAACCCTAACCTTAACGCTAACCTTAACCTTGGCCCACTTGTGACCCTAAACATAACCCTTAGTATATCTCTGACCCTAACCCTCGCCCTGATCCCAATCCTAATCCTAACACTGACCCTAACACTAACCTAACCTTAACCTAACTTTAAGCCTATCATAAACTTAAACCTAACCCTAACCCCTAACCCTAACTCTAACCGTAACCCTAGCGCTAACCCTAACCCTAATCCTAACACTTACACAAAACCCTCACCTTAAGTGTAATCGTAACTCTAATTCTTACCGTGACCCTAAACTTGACCCTAAGTACAACCCTATCCTAAACCTAACTGAAACACTAACCCCTAACCCTAACTCTAACCCAAATGCTTAGCCTAAACCTAATCGAAACCCTAAACATAACCTTAACCAGTAACCATAACTCAAACCCTAACCCTAAGCCGAACCCTCACCCTTCACCAAAATTTCACGCTAACCATAACCCTAAACCTACCCTAACTTCATTCAAACCCTAACCCTAACCAAAATTAACACTGATACTAAACATAACCCTAAACCTCAACCTAAACCTAACCCTAACCCTGACCTGAACCTGAACCCTAACCGCAACCCTAAACCTCACGCTTAACATAAACTTCACCCTAACACTAACCCGAAAACTAAACATAACACTAAATCTCCCCCAACCCTGACCCTAGCCCGAAACCTAACCGTAAACCTAACCCGAAACTTAACTCTAATCCTGACCCCAAATCTACCTCTAACCCTATTCCTAACGCTAAAACTTACCCTACACACTCAGCTTAAAAGGAAACCCAGCAATAACCCTCACCCTAAAATCAAAACCTAACCCCAAACTTAACCTAACCCTATCCCTAACCTTCACCTAGTCCTAAACTTAACATGACTTAACCCTAACACTTAACCTAACCCTAAGTCGAAACCTAAACTTAACCCTAAACTTCATCCTAAACTTAACCCTAACCCTAACCACTAACTTTAACCTTAAGCTCAACTCTCACCCTTAACTTCAACTTCACCCTAAACCTAACCCTAAACCAAAACCTAACCCTACCCCTAAACCTAACTCTATACCTGACCCTAATATTTACCCAAACACCTAAACCTAACCCTAACACTAAACCTACCTCTAACGCTACCCCTAACCTTAACTCAAACACCAAACCCTAACCCTTACCCTAACCCTCTCCCTTGACCTAATTTTACCCAAAACCTAAGCCTAACCCTAAGCCTAAAACTAAACCAAACCCTAAACAATCCCCTAACTCTAGGCCTAACCCTAAACACAAGCCCTAACCCTAACCGAACACTAAACCTAACCTTAACACTAACCTGAACACAAACCCAAACTCTAGCCCTAACCATAAAAATAACCTTAACCCTAACCTAAACTTCTTCCAAACCCTAACCCTAACCTTCAACCTAAACCCAATCCAAACCCTTACCTTAAACCTAACCCTAACCATAACGCTAGTCCCTCTCTAACCCTAAATTTAACCCTTACAACAGCTCTGAAACTAAACCTAAACAGTATCCTAATCCTAACCCTAATTCTAACCTTGACCCTAAATAGAACACTAACTCTAATCCTTAACCTGGACATAAAGCTAACTCTTATCCTACACCTAACCCTAACCCTGAACCTAAACCTAACTCTAACTCTAACCCTAATCATAACACTTACCCTAAACCCTCACCTTAGCTGTAAAACTAACCGTAACCCTCACTCTAACTCCTAACAGTATCCTTCCACCCTAACCCTAATGCGAACCCTAGCCCTAAGCAGAACACTAACCTGAAACCCCTAAGCCCTAACGATAACACTAACCCTAACCCAAACCCTAACCCCTAAGACAAAAGCCTAACCCAAACATTAACCCTAACTCTAACTCTAACCCGAAAACTAATTAGAAACCTAACCCCAACACTAACCCTAAACTAAACCTAACCATGACCGGAACCACAATGCCTAACCAGTACCCTCACCCAAACCCTAACCCTAAACAACACCTCTAACCCCTGACACCTTACCAGAACCATAATCCTAAACCTACCCAACCCTAACCCTAAATCTAAACCTCACCCCAACCACAATGCCTAACACAAATCGTAACCCTAACTCTTATAGCTAACTCTAACTAAAATCTAACCCTAACCCTAAAACTAAACAAAACCCGGAAACTTAGCTCTAACCCTAAACACAACCTTAACCCTAACCTAAAAACAAACCCAACCTTAGCCATAACCCTAACCCTCAACCTATCTTAAACTTCACCCTATCCCTAACCTAAAGCAAACCCTAACCTTAACGCTAACCTTAACCTTGGCCCACTTGTGACCCTAAACATAACCCTTAGTATATCTCTGACCCTAACCCTCGCCCTGATCCCAATCCTAATCCTAACACTGACCCTAACACTAACCTAACCTTAACCTAACTTTAAGCCTATCATAAACTTAAACCTAACCCTAACCCCTAACCCTAACTCTAACCGTAACCCTAGCGCTAACCCTAACCCTAATCCTAACACTTACACAAAACCCTCACCTTAAGTGTAATCGTAACTCTAATTCTTACCGTGACCCTAAACTTGACCCTAAGTACAACCCTATCCTAAACCTAACTGAAACACTAACCCCTAACCCTAACTCTAACCCAAATGCTTAGCCTAAACCTAATCGAAACCCTAAACATAACCTTAACCAGTAACCATAACTCAAACCCTAACCCTAAGCCGAACCCTCACCCTTCACCAAAATTTCACGCTAACCATAACCCTAAACCTACCCTAACTTCATTCAAACCCTAACCCTAACCAAAATTAACACTGATACTAAACATAACCCTAAACCTCAACCTAAACCTAACCCTAACCCTGACCTGAACCTGAACCCTAACCGCAACCCTAAACCTCACGCTTAACATAAACTTCACCCTAACACTAACCCGAAAACTAAACATAACACTAAATCTCCCCCAACCCTGACCCTAGCCCGAAACCTAACCGTAAACCTAACCCGAAACTTAACTCTAATCCTGACCCCAAATCTACCTCTAACCCTATTCCTAACGCTAAAACTTACCCTACACACTCAGCTTAAAAGGAAACCCAGCAATAACCCTCACCCTAAAATCAAAACCTAACCCCAAACTTAACCTAACCCTATCCCTAACCTTCACCTAGTCCTAAACTTAACATGACTTAACCCTAACACTTAACCTAACCCTAAGTCGAAACCTAAACTTAACCCTAAACTTCATCCTAAACTTAACCCTAACCCTAACCACTAACTTTAACCTTAAGCTCAACTCTCACCCTTAACTTCAACTTCACCCTAAACCTAACCCTAAACCAAAACCTAACCCTACCCCTAAACCTAACTCTATACCTGACCCTAATATTTACCCAAACACCTAAACCTAACCCTAACACTAAACCTACCCCTAACGCTACCCCTAACCTTAACTCAAACACCAAACCCTAACCCTTACCCTAACCCTCTCCCTTGACCTAATTTTACCCAAAACCTAAGCCTAACCCTAAGCCTAAAACTAAACCAAACCCTAAACAATCCCCTAACTCTAGGCCTAACCCTAAACACAAGCCCTAACCCTAACCGAACACTAAACCTAACCTTAACACTAACCTGAACACAAACCCAAACTCTAGCCCTAACCATAAAAATAACCTTAACCCTAACCTAAACTTCTTCCAAACCCTAACCCTAACCTTCAACCTAAACCCAATCCAAACCCTTACCTTAAACCTAACCCTAACCATAACGCTAGTCCCTCTCTAACCCTAAATTTAACCCTTACAACAGCTCTGAAACTAAACCTAAACAGTATCCTAATCCTAACCCTAATTCTAACCTTGACCCTAAATAGAACACTAACTCTAATCCTTAACCTGGACATAAAGCTAACTCTTATCCTACACCTAACCCTAACCCTGAACCTAAACCTAACTCTAACTCTAACCCTAATCATAACACTTACCCTAAACCCTCACCTTAGCTGTAAAACTAACCGTAACCCTCACTCTAACTCCTAACAGTATCCTTCCACCCTAACCCTAATGCGAACCCTAGCCCTAAGCAGAACACTAACCTGAAACCCCTAAGCCCTAACGATAACACTAACCCTAACCCAAACCCTAACCCCTAAGACAAAAGCCTAACCCAAACATTAACCCTAACTCTAACTCTAACCCGAAAACTAATTAGAAACCTAACCCCAACACTAACCCTAAACTAAACCTAACCATGACCGGAACCACAATGCCTAACCAGTACCCTCACCCAAACCCTAACCCTAAACAACACCTCTAACCCCTGACACCTTACCAGAACCATAATCCTAAACCTACCCAACCCTAACCCTAAATCTAAACCTCACCCCAACCACAATGCCTAACACAAATCGTAACCCTAACTCTTATAGCTAACTCTAACTAAAATCTAACCCTAACCCTAAAACTAAACAAAACCCGGAAACTTAGCTCTAACCCTAAACACAACCTTAACCCTAACCTAAAAACAAACCCAACCTTAGCCATAACCCTAACCCTCAACCTATCTTAAACTTCACCCTATCCCTAACCTAAAGCAAACCCTAACCTTAACGCTAACCTTAACCTTGGCCCACTTGTGACCCTAAACATAACCCTTAGTATATCTCTGACCCTAACCCTCGCCCTGATCCCAATCCTAATCCTAACACTGACCCTAACACTAACCTAACCTTAACCTAACTTTAAGCCTATCATAAACTTAAACCTAACCCTAACCCCTAACCCTAACTCTAACCGTAACCCTAGCGCTAACCCTAACCCTAATCCTAACACTTACACAAAACCCTCACCTTAAGTGTAATCGTAACTCTAATTCTTACCGTGACCCTAAACTTGACCCTAAGTACAACCCTATCCTAAACCTAACTGAAACACTAACCCCTAACCCTAACTCTAACCCAAATGCTTAGCCTAAACCTAATCGAAACCCTAAACATAACCTTAACCAGTAACCATAACTCAAACCCTAACCCTAAGCCGAACCCTCACCCTTCACCAAAATTTCACGCTAACCATAACCCTAAACCTACCCTAACTTCATTCAAACCCTAACCCTAACCAAAATTAACACTGATACTAAACATAACCCTAAACCTCAACCTAAACCTAACCCTAACCCTGACCTGAACCTGAACCCTAACCGCAACCCTAAACCTCACGCTTAACATAAACTTCACCCTAACACTAACCCGAAAACTAAACATAACACTAAATCTCCCCCAACCCTGACCCTAGCCCGAAACCTAACCGTAAACCTAACCCGAAACTTAACTCTAATCCTGACCCCAAATCTACCTCTAACCCTATTCCTAACGCTAAAACTTACCCTACACACTCAGCTTAAAAGGAAACCCAGCAATAACCCTCACCCTAAAATCAAAACCTAACCCCAAACTTAACCTAACCCTATCCCTAACCTTCACCTAGTCCTAAACTTAACATGACTTAACCCTAACACTTAACCTAACCCTAAGTCGAAACCTAAACTTAACCCTAAACTTCATCCTAAACTTAACCCTAACCCTAACCACTAACTTTAACCTTAAGCTCAACTCTCACCCTTAACTTCAACTTCACCCTAAACCTAACCCTAAACCAAAACCTAACCCTACCCCTAAACCTAACTCTATACCTGACCCTAATATTTACCCAAACACCTAAACCTAACCCTAACACTAAACCTACCTCTAACGCTACCCCTAACCTTAACTCAAACACCAAACCCTAACCCTTACCCTAACCCTCTCCCTTGACCTAATTTTACCCAAAACCTAAGCCTAACCCTAAGCCTAAAACTAAACCAAACCCTAAACAATCCCCTAACTCTAGGCCTAACCCTAAACACAAGCCCTAACCCTAACCGAACACTAAACCTAACCTTAACACTAACCTGAACACAAACCCAAACTCTAGCCCTAACCATAAAAATAACCTTAACCCTAACCTAAACTTCTTCCAAACCCTAACCCTAACCTTCAACCTAAACCCAATCCAAACCCTTACCTTAAACCTAACCCTAACCATAACGCTAGTCCCTCTCTAACCCTAAATTTAACCCTTACAACAGCTCTGAAACTAAACCTAAACAGTATCCTAATCCTAACCCTAATTCTAACCTTGACCCTAAATAGAACACTAACTCTAATCCTTAACCTGGACATAAAGCTAACTCTTATCCTACACCTAACCCTAACCCTGAACCTAAACCTAACTCTAACTCTAACCCTAATCATAACACTTACCCTAAACCCTCACCTTAGCTGTAAAACTAACCGTAACCCTCACTCTAACTCCTAACAGTATCCTTCCACCCTAACCCTAATGCGAACCCTAGCCCTAAGCAGAACACTAACCTGAAACCCCTAAGCCCTAACGATAACACTAACCCTAACCCAAACCCTAACCCCTAAGACAAAAGCCTAACCCAAACATTAACCCTAACTCTAACTCTAACCCGAAAACTAATTAGAAACCTAACCCCAACACTAACCCTAAACTAAACCTAACCATGACCGGAACCACAATGCCTAACCAGTACCCTCACCCAAACCCTAACCCTAAACAACACCTCTAACCCCTGACACCTTACCAGAACCATAATCCTAAACCTACCCAACCCTAACCCTAAATCTAAACCTCACCCCAACCACAATGCCTAACACAAATCGTAACCCTAACTCTTATAGCTAACTCTAACTAAAATCTAACCCTAACCCTAAAACTAAACAAAACCCGGAAACTTAGCTCTAACCCTAAACACAACCTTAACCCTAACCTAAAAACAAACCCAACCTTAGCCATAACCCTAACCCTCAACCTATCTTAAACTTCACCCTATCCCTAACCTAAAGCAAACCCTAACCTTAACGCTAACCTTAACCTTGGCCCACTTGTGACCCTAAACATAACCCTTAGTATATCTCTGACCCTAACCCTCGCCCTGATCCCAATCCTAATCCTAACACTGACCCTAACACTAACCTAACCTTAACCTAACTTTAAGCCTATCATAAACTTAAACCTAACCCTAACCCCTAACCCTAACTCTAACCGTAACCCTAGCGCTAACCCTAACCCTAATCCTAACACTTACACAAAACCCTCACCTTAAGTGTAATCGTAACTCTAATTCTTACCGTGACCCTAAACTTGACCCTAAGTACAACCCTATCCTAAACCTAACTGAAACACTAACCCCTAACCCTAACTCTAACCCAAATGCTTAGCCTAAACCTAATCGAAACCCTAAACATAACCTTAACCAGTAACCATAACTCAAACCCTAACCCTAAGCCGAACCCTCACCCTTCACCAAAATTTCACGCTAACCATAACCCTAAACCTACCCTAACTTCATTCAAACCCTAACCCTAACCAAAATTAACACTGATACTAAACATAACCCTAAACCTCAACCTAAACCTAACCCTAACCCTGACCTGAACCTGAACCCTAACCGCAACCCTAAACCTCACGCTTAACATAAACTTCACCCTAACACTAACCCGAAAACTAAACATAACACTAAATCTCCCCCAACCCTGACCCTAGCCCGAAACCTAACCGTAAACCTAACCCGAAACTTAACTCTAATCCTGACCCCAAATCTACCTCTAACCCTATTCCTAACGCTAAAACTTACCCTACACACTCAGCTTAAAAGGAAACCCAGCAATAACCCTCACCCTAAAATCAAAACCTAACCCCAAACTTAACCTAACCCTATCCCTAACCTTCACCTAGTCCTAAACTTAACATGACTTAACCCTAACACTTAACCTAACCCTAAGTCGAAACCTAAACTTAACCCTAAACTTCATCCTAAACTTAACCCTAACCCTAACCACTAACTTTAACCTTAAGCTCAACTCTCACCCTTAACTTCAACTTCACCCTAAACCTAACCCTAAACCAAAACCTAACCCTACCCCTAAACCTAACTCTATACCTGACCCTAATATTTACCCAAACACCTAAACCTAACCCTAACACTAAACCTACCCCTAACGCTACCCCTAACCTTAACTCAAACACCAAACCCTAACCCTTACCCTAACCCTCTCCCTTGACCTAATTTTACCCAAAACCTAAGCCTAACCCTAAGCCTAAAACTAAACCAAACCCTAAACAATCCCCTAACTCTAGGCCTAACCCTAAACACAAGCCCTAACCCTAACCGAACACTAAACCTAACCTTAACACTAACCTGAACACAAACCCAAACTCTAGCCCTAACCATAAAAATAACCTTAACCCTAACCTAAACTTCTTCCAAACCCTAACCCTAACCTTCAACCTAAACCCAATCCAAACCCTTACCTTAAACCTAACCCTAACCATAACGCTAGTCCCTCTCTAACCCTAAATTTAACCCTTACAACAGCTCTGAAACTAAACCTAAACAGTATCCTAATCCTAACCCTAATTCTAACCTTGACCCTAAATAGAACACTAACTCTAATCCTTAACCTGGACATAAAGCTAACTCTTATCCTACACCTAACCCTAACCCTGAACCTAAACCTAACTCTAACTCTAACCCTAATCATAACACTTACCCGAAACCCTCACCTTAGCTGTAAAACTAACCGTAACCCTCACTCTAACTCCTAACAGTATCCTTCCACCCTAACCCTAATGCGAACCCTAGCCCTAAGCAGAACACTAACCTGAAACCCCTAAGCCCTAACGATAACACTAACCCTAACCCAAACCCTAACCCCTAAGACAAAAGCCTAACCCAAACATTAACCCTAACTCTAACTCTAACCCGAAAACTAATTAGAAACCTAACCCCAACACTAACCCTAAACTAAACCTAACCATGACCGGAACCACAATGCCTAACCAGTACCCTCACCCAAACCCTAACCCTAAACTACACCTCTAACCCCTGACACCTTACCAGAACCATAATCCTAAACCTACCCAACCCTAACCCTAAATCTAAACCTCACCCCAACCACAATGCCTAACACAAATCGTAACCCTAACTCTTATAGCTAACTCTAACTAAAATCTAACCCTAACCCTAAAACTAAACAAAACCCGGAAACTTAGCTCTAACCCTAAACACAACCTTAACCCTAACCTAAAAACAAACCCAACCTTAGCCATAACCCTAACCCTCAACCTATCTTAAACTTCACCCTATCCGTAACCTAAAGCAAACCCTAATCTTAACGCTAACCTTAACCTTGGCCCACTTGTGACCCTAAACATAACCCTTAGTATATCTCTGACCCTAACCCTCGCCCTGATCCCAATCCTAATCCTAACACTGACCCTAACACTAACCTAACCTTAACCTAACTTTAAGCCTATCATGAACTTAAACCTTACCCTAACCCCTAACCCTAACTCTAACCGTAACCCTAGCGCTAACCCTAACCCTAATCTTAACACTTACCCAAAAGCCTCACCTTAACTGTAATCGTAACTCTAATTCTTACCGTGACCCTAAACTTGACCCTAAGTACAACCCTATCCTAAACCTAACTGAAACACTAACCCCTAACCCTAACTCTAACCCAAATCCTTAGCCTAAACCTAATCGAAACCCTAAACATAACCTTAACCAGTAACCATAACTCAAACCCTAACCCTAAGCCGAACCCTGACCCTTCACCAAAATTTCAAGCTAACCAAAACCCTAAACCTACCCTAACTTCATTCAAACCCTAACCCTAACCAAAATTAACACTGATACTAAACATAACCCTAAACGTCAACCTAAACCTAACCCTAACCCTGACCTGAACCTGAACCCTAACCGCAACCCTAAACCTCACACTTAACATAAACTTCACCCGAACACTAACCCTAAAACTAAACATAACACTAAATCTCCCCCAACCCTGACCCTAGCCCGAAACCTAACCGTAAACCTAACCCGAAACTTAACTCTAATCCTGACCCCAAATCTACCTCTAACCCTATTCCTAACGCTAAAACTTACCCTACACACTCAGCTTAAATGGAAACCCAGCAATAACCCTCACCCTAAGATCAAAACCTAACCCCAAACCTTAACCTAACCCTATCCCTAACCTTCACCTAGTCCTAAACTTAACATGACTTAACCCTAACGCTTAACCTAACCCTAAATCGAAACCTAACCTTAACCCTAAACTTCATCCTAAACTTAACCCTAACCCTAACCACTAACCCTAACCTTAAGCTCAACTCTCACCCTTAACTTCAACTTCACCCTAAACCTAACCCTAAACCAAAACCTAACCCTAACCCTAAACCTAACCCTATACCTGACCCTAATATTTACCCAAAGACCTAAACCTAACCCTAACACTAAACCTACCCCTAACGCTACCCCTAACCTTAACTCAAACACCAAACCCTAACCCTTACCCTAACCCTCATCCTTGACCTAATTTTACCCAAAACCGAAGCCTAACCCTAAGCCTAAAACTAAACCAAACTCTAAACAATCCCAAACTCTAGGCCTAACCCTAAACACAAGCCCTAACCCTAACCGAACACTAAACCTAACCTTAACACTAACCTGAACACAAACCCAAACTCTAGGCCTAACCATAAAAATAACCTTAACCCTAACCTAAACTTCATCCAAACCCTAACCCTAACCTTCAACCTAAACCCTACCCAAACCCTTACCTTAAACCTAACCCTAACCATAACGCTAGTCCCTCTCTAACCCTAAATTTAACCCTTACAACAGCTCTGAAACTAAACCTAAACAGAATCCTAATCCTAACCCTAATTCTAACCTTGACCCTAAATAGAACACTAACTCTAATCCTTAACCTGGACATAAAGCTAACACTTATCCTACACCTAACCCTAACCCTGAACCTAAACCTAACTCTAACTCTAACCCTAATCATAACACTTACCCTAAACCCTCACCTTAGCTGCAAAACTAACCGTAACCCTCACTCTAACTCCTAACAGTATCCTTCCCCCCTAACCCTAATGCTAACCCTAGCCCTAAGCAGAACACTAACCTGAAACCCCTAAGCCCTAACGATAACACTAACCCTAACCCAAACCCTAACCCCTAAGACAAAAGCCTAACCCAAACATTAACCCTAACTCTAACTCTAACCCGAAAACTAATTAGAAACCTAACCCTAACCCTAACCCTAAACTAAACCTAACCATGACCGGAACCACAATGCCTAACCAGTACCCTCACCCAAACCCTAACCCTAAACTACAGCTCTAACTCCTGACACCTTACCAGAACCATAATCCTATACCTACCCAACCCTAACCCTAAATCTAACCCTCACCCCAACCACAATGCCTAACACAAATCGTAACCCTAACTCTTATACCTAACTCTAACCTAAAATCTAACCCTAACCCTAAAAATAATCAAAACCCGGAAACGTAGCTCTAACCCTAACCACAACCTTAACACTAACCTAAAAACAAACCCAACCTTAGCCATAACCGTAGCCCTCAACCTATCTTAAACTTCACCCTATCCCTAACCTAAAGCAAACTCTAACCTTAACGCAAACCTTAACCTTGGCCCACTTTTGACCCTAAACATAACCCTTAGTATATCTCTGACCCTAACCCTCGCCCTGAACCCAATCCTAATCCTAACACTGACCCTAACACTAACCTAACCTTAACCTAAGTTGAAGCCTATCATAAACTTAAACCTAACCCTAACCCCTAACCCTAAGTCTAACCGTAACCCTTGCGGTAACCCTAACCCTAATCCTAACACTTACCCAAAACCCTCACCTTAACTGTAATCGTAACTCTAAATCTAACCGTAACCCTAAACTTGACCCTAAGTACAACCCTATCCTAAACGTAACTGGAACACTAACCCCTAACCCTAACTCTAACCCAAATGCTTAGCCTAAACCTAATCGAAACCCTAAACATAACCTTAACCAGTAACCATAACTCAAACCCTAACCCTAAGCCAAACCCTCACCCTTCACCAAAATTTCACGCTAACCATAACCCTAAACCTACCCTAACTTCATTCAAACCCTAACCCTAACCTAAATTAACACTGATACTAAACATAACCCTAAACCTCAACCTAAACCTAACCCTAACCCTGACCTGAACCTGAACCCTAACCGCAACCCTAAACCTCACGCTTAACATAAACTTCACCCTAACACTAACCCTAAAACTAAACATAACACTAAATCTCCCCCAACCCTGACCCTAGCCCTAAACCTAACCGGAAACCTAACCCTAAACTTAACTCTAATCCTGACCCCAAATCTACCTCTAACCCTATTCCTAACGCTAAAACTTACCCTACACACTCAGCTTAAATGGAAACCCAGCAATAACCCTCACCCTAAGATCAAAACCTAACCCCAAACCTTAACCTAACCCTATCCCTAACCTTCACCTAGTCCTAAACTTAACATGACTTAACCCTAACGCTTAACCTAACCCTAAATCGAAACCTAACCTTAACCCTAAACTTCATCCTAAACTTAACCCTAACCCTAACCACTAACCCTAACCTTAAGCTCAACTCTCACCCTTAACTTCAACTTCACCCTAAACCTAACCCTAAACCAGAACCTAACCCTAAACCTAACCCTATACCTGACCCTAATATTTACCCAAACACCTAAACCTAACCCTAACACTAAACCTACCCCTAACGCTACCCCTAACCTTAACTCAAACACCAAACCCTAACCCTTACCCTAACCCTCATCCTTGGCCTAATTTTACCCAAAACCTAAGCTTAACCCTAAGCCTAAAACTACACCAAACCCTAAACAATCCCCTAACTCTAGGCCTAACCCTAAACACAAGCCCTAACCCTAACCGAACACTAAACCTAACCTTAACACTAACCTGAACACAAACCCAAACTCTAGCCCTAACCATAAAAATAACCTTAACCCTAACCTAAACTTCATCCAAACCCTAACCCTAACCTTCAACCTAAACCCAATCCAAACCCTTACCTTAAACCTAACCCTAACCATAACGCTAGTCCCTCTCGAACCCTAAATTTAACCCTTACAACAGCTCTGAAACTAAACCTAAACAGTATCCTAATCCTAACCCTAATTCTAACCTTGACCCTAAATAGAACACTAACTCTAATCCTTAACCTGGACATAAAGCTGACTCTTATCCTACACCTAACCCTAACCCTGAACCTAAACCTAACTCTAACTCTAACCCTAATCATAACACTTACCCTAAACCCTCACCTTAGCTGTAAAACTAACCGTAACCCTCACTCTAACTCCTAACAGTATCCTTCCACCCTAACCCTAATGCTAACCCTAGCCCTAAGCAGAACACTAACCTCAAACCCCTGAGCCCTAACGATAACACTAACCCTAACCCAAACCCTAACCCCTAAGACAAAAGCCTAACCCAAACATTAACCCTAACTCTAACTCTAACCTGAAAACTAATTAGAAACCTAACCCCAACACTAACCCTAAACTAAACCTAACCATGACCGGAACCACAATGCCTAACCAGTACCCTCACCCAAACCCTAAGCCTAAACTACACCTCTAAACCCTGAAACCTTACCAGAACCATAATCCTAAACCTTCTCAAACCTAACCCTAAATCTAACCCTCACCCCAACCACAATGCCTAACACAAATCGTAACCCTAACTCTTATACCTAACCCTAACCTAAAATCTAACCCTAACCCTAAAACTAATCAAAACCCGGAAACTTAGCTCTAACCCTAAACACAACCTTAACACTAACCTAAAAACAAACCCAACCTTAGCCATAACCCTAGCCCTCAACCTATCTTAAACTTCACCCTATCCCTAACCTAAAGCAAACCCTAACCTTAACGCAAACTTTAACCTTGGCCCACTTGTGACCCTAAACATAACCCTTAGTATATCTCTGACCCTAAAAATCGCCCTGAACTCAATCCTAATCCTAACACTGACCCTAACACTAACCTAACCTTAACCTAACTTGAAGCCTATCATAAACTTAAACCTAACCCTAACCCCTAATCCTAACTCTAACCGTAACCCTAGCGCTAACCTTAACCCTAATCCTAACACTTACCCAAAACAATCACCTTAAGTGTAATCGTAACTCTAATTCTTACCGTGACCCTAAACTTGACCCTAAGTACAACCCTATCCTAAACCTAACTGGAACACTAACCCCTAACCCTAACTCTAACCCAAATGCTTAGCCTAAACCTAATCGAAACCCTAAACATAACCTTAACCAGTAACCATAACTCAAACCCTAACCCTAAGCCGAACCCTCACCCTTAACCAAAATTTCACTCTAACCATAACCCTAAACCTACCCTAACTTCATTCAAACCCTAACCCTAACCAAAATTAACACTGATACTAAACATAACCCTAAACCTCAACCTAAACCTAACCCTAACCCTGACCTGAACCTGAACCCTAACCGCAACCCTAAACCTCACGCTTAACATAAACTTCACCCTAACACTAACCCTAAAACTAAACATAACACTAAATCTCCCCCAACCCTGACCCTAGCCCGAAACCTAACCGGAAACCTAACCCTAAACTTAACTCTAATCCTGACCCCAAATCTACCTCTAACCCTATTCCTAACGCTAAAACTTACCCTACACACTCAGCTTAAATGGAAACCCAGCAATAACCCTCACCCTAACATCAAAACCTAACCCCAAACCTTAACCTAACCCTATGCCTAACCTTCACCTAGTCCTAAACTTAACATGACTTAACCCTAACGCTTAACCTAACCCTAAATCGAAACCTAACCTTAACCCTAAACTTCATCCTAAACTTAAGCCTAACCCTAACCACTAACCCTAACCTTAAGCTCAACTCTCACCCTTAACTTCAACTTCACCCTAAACCTAACCCTAAACCAAAACCTAACCCTAACCCTAAACCTAACTCTATACCTGACCCTAATAGTTACCCAAACACCTAAACCTAACCCTAACACTAAACCTACCACTAACGCTACCCCTAACCTTAACTCAAACACCAAACCCTAACCCTTACCCTAACCCTCATCCTTGACCTAATTTTACCCAAAACCTAAGCTTAACCCTAAGCCTAAAACTACACCAAACCCTAAACAATCCCCTAACTCTAGGCCTAACCCTAAACACAAGCCCTAACCCTAACCGAACACTAAACCTAACCTTAACACTAACCTGAACACAAACCCAAACTCTAGCCCTAACCATAAAAATAACCTTAACCCTAACCTAAACTTCATCCAAACCCTAACCCTAACCTTCAACCTAAACCCAATCCAAACCCTTTCCTTAAACCTAACCCTAACCATAACGCTAGTCCCTCTCTAACCCTAAATTTAACCCTTACAACAGCTCTGAAACTAAACCTAAACAGTATCCTAATCCTAACCCTAATTCTAACCTTGACCCTAAATAGAACACTAACTCTAATCCTTAACCTGGACATAAAGCTAACTCTTATCCTACACCTAACCCTAACCCTGAACCTAAACCTAACTCTAACTCTAACCCTAATCATAACACTTACCCTAAACCCTCACCTTAGCTGTAAAACTAACCGTAACCCTCACTCTAACTCCTAACAGTATCCTTCAACCCTAACCCTAATGCTAACCCTAGCCCTAAGCAGAACACTAACCTGAAACCCCTAAGCCCTAACGATAACACTAACCCTAACCCAAACCCTAACCCCTAAGACAAAAGCCTAACCCAAACATTAACCCTAACTCTAACTCTAACCCGAAAACTAATTAGAAACCTAACCCTATCCCTAACCTTCACCTAGTCCTAAACTTAACATGACTTAACCCTAACGCTTAACCTAACCCTAAATCGAAACCTAACCTTAACCCTAAACTTCATCGTAAACTTAACCCTAACCCTAACCACTAACCCTAACCTTAAGCTCAACTCTCACCCTTAACTTCAACTTCACCCTAAACCTAACCCTAAACCAAAACCTAACCCTAACCCTAAACCTAACCCTATACCTGACCCTAATATTTACCCAAACACCTAAACCTAACCCTAACACTAAACCTACCCCTAACGCTACCCCTAACCTTAACTCAAACACCAAACCCTAACCCTTATCCTAACCCTCATCCTTGACCTAATTTTACCCAAAACCTAAGCCTAACCCTAAGCCTAAAACTAAACCAAACCCTGAAAAATCCCCTAACTCTAGGCCTAACCCTAAACACAAGCCCTAACCCTAACCGAACCCTAAACCTAACCTTAACACTAACCTGAACACAAACCCAAACTCTAGCCCTAACCATAAAAATAACCTTAACCCTAACCTAAACTTCATCCAAACCCTAACCCTAACCTTCAACCTAAACCCAATCCAAACCCTTACCTTAAACCTAACCCTAACCATAACGCTAGTCCCTCTCTAACCCTAAATTTAACCCTTACAACAGCTCTGAAACTAAACCTAAACAGTATCCTAATCCTAACCCTAATTCTAACCTTGACCCTAAATAGAACACTAACTCTAATCCTTAACCTGGACATAAAGCTAACTCTTATCCTACACCTAAACCTAACCCTGAACCTAAACCTAACTCTAACTCTAACCCTAATCATAACACTTACCCTAAACCCTCACCTTAGCTGTAAAACTAACCGTAACCCTCACTCTAACTCCTAACAGTATCCTTCAACCCTAACCCTAATGCTAACCCTAGCCCTAAGCAGAACACTAACCTGAAACCCCTAAGCCCTAACGATAACACTAACCCTAACCCAAACCCTAACCCCTAAGAGAAAAGCCTAACCCAAACATTAACCCTAACTCTAACTCTAACCCGAAAACTAATTAGAAACCTAACCCCAACACTAACCCTAAACTAAACCTAACCATGACCGGAACCACAATGCCTAACCAGTACCCTCACCCAAACCCTAACCCTAAACTACACCTCTAAACCCTGACACCTTACCAGAACCATAATCCTAAACCTACTCAAACCTAACCCTAAATCTAACCCTCACCCCAACCACAATGCCTAACACAAATCGTAACCCTAACTCTTATACCTAACTCTAACCTAAAATCTATCCCTAACCCTAACACTAATCAAAACCCTTAAACTTAGCTCTAACCCTAAACACAACCTTAACACTAACCTAAAAACAAACCCAACCTTAGCCATAACCCTAGCCCTCAACCTATCTTAAACTTCACCCTATCCCTAACCTAAAGCAAACCCTAACCTTAACGCAAACCTTAACCTTGGCCCACTTGTGACCCTAAACATAACCCTTAGTATATCTCTGACCCTAACCCTCGCCCTGAACCTAATCCTAATCCTAACACTGACCCTAACACTAACCTAACCTTAACCTAACTTGAAGCCTATCATAAACTTAAACCTAACCCTAACCCCTAACCATAACTCTAACCGTAACCCTAGCGCTAACCCTAACCCTAATCCTAACACTTACCCAAAACCCTCACCTTAAGTGTAATCGTAACTCTAATTCTTACCGTGACCCTAAACTTGACCCTAAGTACAACCCTATCCTAAACCTAACTGAAACACTAACCCCTAACCCTAACTCTAACCCAAATGCTTAGCCTAAACCTAATCGAAACCCTAAACATAACCTTAACCAGTAACCATAACTCAAACCCTAACCCTAAGCCGAACCCTCACCCTTAACCAAAATTTCACGCTAACCATAACCCTAAACCTACCCTAACTTCATTCAAACCCTAACCCTAACCAAAATTAACACTGATACTAAACATAACCCTAAACCTCAACCTAAACCTAACCCTAACCCTGACCTGAACCTGAACCCTAGCCGCAACCCTAAACCTCACGCTTAACATAAACTTCACCCTAACACTAACCCTAAAACTAAACATAACACTAAATCTCCCCCAACCCTGACCCTAGCCCGAAACCTAACCGTAAACCTAACCCTAAACTTAACTCTAACCCTGACTCCAAATCTAACTCTAACCCTATTCCTAACGCTAAAACTTACCCTACACACTCAGCTTAAAAGGAAACTCAACAATAACCCTCACCCTAAAATCAAAACCTAACCCCAAACTTAACCTAACCCTATCCCTAACTTTCACCTAGTCCTAAACTTAACATGACTTAACCCTAACGCTTAACCTAACCCTAAATCGAAACCTAACCTTAACCCTAAACTTCATCGTAAACTTAACCCTAACCCTAACCACTAACCCTAACCTTAAGCTCAACTCTCACCCTTAACTTCAACTTCACCCTAAACCTAACCCTAAACCAAAACCTAACCCTAACCCTAAACCTAACCCTATACCTGACCCTAATATTTACCCAAACACCTAAACCTAACCCTAACACTAAACCTACCCCTAACGCTACCCCTAACCTTAACTCAAACACCAAACCCTAACCCTTATCCTAACCCTCATCCTTGACCTAATTTTACCCAAAACCTAAGCCTAACCCTAAGCCTAAAACTAAACCAAACCCTGAAAAATCCCCTAACTCTAGGCCTAACCCTAAACACAAGCCCTAACCCTAACCGAACACTAAACCTAACCTTAACACTAACCTGAACACAAACCCAAACTCTAGCCCTAACCATAAAAATAACCTTAACCCTAACCTAAACTTCATCCAAACCCTAACCCTAACCTTCAACCTAAACCCAATCCAAACCCTTACCTTAAACCTAACCCTAACCATAACGCTAGTCCCTCTCTAACCCTAAATTTAACCCTTACAACAGCTCTGAAACTAAACCTAAACAGTATCCTAATCCTAACCCTAATTCTAACCTTGACCCTAAATAGAACACTAACTCTAATCCTTAACCTGGACATAAAGCTAACTCTTATCCTACACCTAAACCTAACCCTGAACCTAAACCTAACTCTAACTCTAACCCTAATCATAACACTTACCCTAAACCCTCACCTTAGCTGTAAAACTAACCGTAACCCTCACTCTAACTCCTAACAGTATCCTTCAACCCTAACCCTAATGCTAACCCTAGCCCTAAGCAGAACACTAACCTGAAACCCCTAAGCCCTAACGATAACACTAACCCTAACCCAAACCCTAACCCCTAAGAGAAAAGCCTAACCCAAACATTAACCCTAACTCTAACTCTAACCCGAAAACTAATTAGAAACCTAACCCCAACACTAACCCTAAACTAAACCTAACCATGACCGGAACCACAATGCCTAACCAGTACCCTCACCCAAACCCTAAGCCTAAACTACACCTCTAAACCCTGAAACCTTACCAGAACCATAATCCTAAACCTTCTCAAACCTAACCCTAAATCTAACCCTCACCCCAACCACAATGCCTAACACAAATCGTAACCCTAACTCTTATACCTAACCCTAACCTAAAATCTAACCCTAACCCTAAAACTAATCAAAACCCGGAAACTTAGCTCTAACCCTAAACACAACCTTAACACTAACCTAAAAACAAACCCAACCTTAGCCATAACCCTAGCCCTCAACCTATCTTAAACTTCACCCTATCCCTAACCTAAAGCAAACCCTAACCTTAACGCAAACTTTAACCTTGGCCCACTTGTGACCCTAAACATAACCCTTAGTATATCTCTGACCCTAAAAATCGCCCTGAACTCAATCCTAATCCTAACACTGACCCTAACACTAACCTAACCTTAACCTAACTTGAAGCCTATCATAAACTTAAACCTAACCCTAACCCCTAATCCTAACTCTAACCGTAACCCTAGCGCTAACCTTAACCCTAATCCTAACACTTACCCAAAACAATCACCTTAAGTGTAATCGTAACTCTAATTCTTACCGTGACCCTAAACTTGACCCTAAGTACAACCCTATCCTAAACCTAACTGGAACACTAACCCCTAACCCTAACTCTAACCCAAATGCTTAGCCTAAACCTAATCGAAACCCTAAACATAACCTTAACCAGTAACCATAACTCAAACCCTAACCCTAAGCCGAACCCTCACCCTTAACCAAAATTTCACTCTAACCATAACCCTAAACCTACCCTAACTTCATTCAAACCCTAACCCTAACCAAAATTAACACTGATACTAAACATAACCCTAAACCTCAACCTAAACCTAACCCTAACCCTGACCTGAACCTGAACCCTAACCGCAACCCTAAACCTCACGCTTAACATAAACTTCACCCTAACACTAACCCTAAAACTAAACATAACACTAAATCTCCCCCAACCCTGACCCTAGCCCGAAACCTAACCGGAAACCTAACCCTAAACTTAACTCTAATCCTGACCCCAAATCTACCTCTAACCCTATTCCTAACGCTAAAACTTACCCTACACACTCAGCTTAAATGGAAACCCAGCAATAACCCTCACCCTAACATCAAAACCTAACCCCAAACCTTAACCTAACCCTATGCCTAACCTTCACCTAGTCCTAAACTTAACATGACTTAACCCTAACGCTTAACCTAACCCTAAATCGAAACCTAACCTTAACCCTAAACTTCATCCTAAACTTAAGCCTAACCCTAACCACTAACCCTAACCTTAAGCTCAACTCTCACCCTTAACTTCAACTTCACCCTAAACCTAACCCTAAACCAAAACCTAACCCTAACCCTAAACCTAACTCTATACCTGACCCTAATAGTTACCCAAACACCTAAACCTAACCCTAACACTAAACCTACCACTAACGCTACCCCTAACCTTAACTCAAACACCAAACCCTAACCCTTACCCTAACCCTCATCCTTGACCTAATTTTACCCAAAACCTAAGCTTAACCCTAAGCCTAAAACTACACCAAACCCTAAACAATCCCCTAACTCTAGGCCTAACCCTAAACACAAGCCCTAACCCTAACCGAACACTAAACCTAACCTTAACACTAACCTGAACACAAACCCAAACTCTAGCCCTAACCATAAAAATAACCTTAACCCTAACCTAAACTTCATCCAAACCCTAACCCTAACCTTCAACCTAAACCCAATCCAAACCCTTTCCTTAAACCTAACCCTAACCATAACGCTAGTCCCTCTCTAACCCTAAATTTAACCCTTACAACAGCTCTGAAACTAAACCTAAACAGTATCCTAATCCTAACCCTAATTCTAACCTTGACCCTAAATAGAACACTAACTCTAATCCTTAACCTGGACATAAAGCTAACTCTTATCCTACACCTAACCCTAACCCTGAACCTAAACCTAACTCTAACTCTAACCCTAATCATAACACTTACCCTAAACCCTCACCTTAGCTGTAAAACTAACCGTAACCCTCACTCTAACTCCTAACAGTATCCTTCAACCCTAACCCTAATGCTAACCCTAGCCCTAAGCAGAACACTAACCTGAAACCCCTAAGCCCTAACGATAACACTAACCCTAACCCAAACCCTAACCCCTAAGACAAAAGCCTAACCCAAACATTAACCCTAACTCTAACTCTAACCCGAAAACTAATTAGAAACCTAACCCTATCCCTAACCTTCACCTAGTCCTAAACTTAACATGACTTAACCCTAACGCTTAACCTAACCCTAAATCGAAACCTAACCTTAACCCTAAACTTCATCGTAAACTTAACCCTAACCCTAACCACTAACCCTAACCTTAAGCTCAACTCTCACCCTTAACTTCAACTTCACCCTAAACCTAACCCTAAACCAAAACCTAACCCTAACCCTAAACCTAACCCTATACCTGACCCTAATATTTACCCAAACACCTAAACCTAACCCTAACACTAAACCTACCCCTAACGCTACCCCTAACCTTAACTCAAACACCAAACCCTAACCCTTATCCTAACCCTCATCCTTGACCTAATTTTACCCAAAACCTAAGCCTAACCCTAAGCCTAAAACTAAACCAAACCCTGAAAAATCCCCTAACTCTAGGCCTAACCCTAAACACAAGCCCTAACCCTAACCGAACCCTAAACCTAACCTTAACACTAACCTGAACACAAACCCAAACTCTAGCCCTAACCATAAAAATAACCTTAACCCTAACCTAAACTTCATCCAAACCCTAACCCTAACCTTCAACCTAAACCCAATCCAAACCCTTACCTTAAACCTAACCCTAACCATAACGCTAGTCCCTCTCTAACCCTAAATTTAACCCTTACAACAGCTCTGAAACTAAACCTAAACAGTATCCTAATCCTAACCCTAATTCTAACCTTGACCCTAAATAGAACACTAACTCTAATCCTTAACCTGGACATAAAGCTAACTCTTATCCTACACCTAAACCTAACCCTGAACCTAAACCTAACTCTAACTCTAACCCTAATCATAACACTTACCCTAAACCCTCACCTTAGCTGTAAAACTAACCGTAACCCTCACTCTAACTCCTAACAGTATCCTTCAACCCTAACCCTAATGCTAACCCTAGCCCTAAGCAGAACACTAACCTGAAACCCCTAAGCCCTAACGATAACACTAACCCTAACCCAAACCCTAACCCCTAAGAGAAAAGCCTAACCCAAACATTAACCCTAACTCTAACTCTAACCCGAAAACTAATTAGAAACCTAACCCCAACACTAACCCTAAACTAAACCTAACCATGACCGGAACCACAATGCCTAACCAGTACCCTCACCCAAACCCTAACCCTAAACTACACCTCTAAACCCTGACACCTTACCAGAACCATAATCCTAAACCTACTCAAACCTAACCCTAAATCTAACCCTCACCCCAACCACAATGCCTAACACAAATCGTAACCCTAACTCTTATACCTAACTCTAACCTAAAATCTATCCCTAACCCTAACACTAATCAAAACCCTTAAACTTAGCTCTAACCCTAAACACAACCTTAACACTAACCTAAAAACAAACCCAACCTTAGCCATAACCCTAGCCCTCAACCTATCTTAAACTTCACCCTATCCCTAACCTAAAGCAAACCCTAACCTTAACGCAAACCTTAACCTTGGCCCACTTGTGACCCTAAACATAACCCTTAGTATATCTCTGACCCTAACCCTCGCCCTGAACCTAATCCTAATCCTAACACTGACCCTAACACTAACCTAACCTTAACCTAACTTGAAGCCTATCATAAACTTAAACCTAACCCTAACCCCTAACCATAACTCTAACCGTAACCCTAGCGCTAACCCTAACCCTAATCCTAACACTTACCCAAAACCCTCACCTTAAGTGTAATCGTAACTCTAATTCTTACCGTGACCCTAAACTTGACCCTAAGTACAACCCTATCCTAAACCTAACTGAAACACTAACCCCTAACCCTAACTCTAACCCAAATGCTTAGCCTAAACCTAATCGAAACCCTAAACATAACCTTAACCAGTAACCATAACTCAAACCCTAACCCTAAGCCGAACCCTCACCCTTAACCAAAATTTCACGCTAACCATAACCCTAAACCTACCCTAACTTCATTCAAACCCTAACCCTAACCAAAATTAACACTGATACTAAACATAACCCTAAACCTCAACCTAAACCTAACCCTAACCCTGACCTGAACCTGAACCCTAGCCGCAACCCTAAACCTCACGCTTAACATAAACTTCACCCTAACACTAACCCTAAAACTAAACATAACACTAAATCTCCCCCAACCCTGACCCTAGCCCGAAACCTAACCGTAAACCTAACCCTAAACTTAACTCTAACCCTGACTCCAAATCTAACTCTAACCCTATTCCTAACGCTAAAACTTACCCTACACACTCAGCTTAAAAGGAAACTCAACAATAACCCTCACCCTAAAATCAAAACCTAACCCCAAACTTAACCTAACCCTATCCCTAACTTTCACCTAGTCCTAAACTTAACATGACTTAACCCTAACGCTTAACCTAACCCTAAATCGAAACCTAACCTTAACCCTAAACTTCATCGTAAACTTAACCCTAACCCTAACCACTAACCCTAACCTTAAGCTCAACTCTCACCCTTAACTTCAACTTCACCCTAAACCTAACCCTAAACCAAAACCTAACCCTAACCCTAAACCTAACCCTATACCTGACCCTAATATTTACCCAAACACCTAAACCTAACCCTAACACTAAACCTACCCCTAACGCTACCCCTAACCTTAACTCAAACACCAAACCCTAACCCTTATCCTAACCCTCATCCTTGACCTAATTTTACCCAAAACCTAAGCCTAACCCTAAGCCTAAAACTAAACCAAACCCTGAAAAATCCCCTAACTCTAGGCCTAACCCTAAACACAAGCCCTAACCCTAACCGAACACTAAACCTAACCTTAACACTAACCTGAACACAAACCCAAACTCTAGCCCTAACCATAAAAATAACCTTAACCCTAACCTAAACTTCATCCAAACCCTAACCCTAACCTTCAACCTAAACCCAATCCAAACCCTTACCTTAAACCTAACCCTAACCATAACGCTAGTCCCTCTCTAACCCTAAATTTAACCCTTACAACAGCTCTGAAACTAAACCTAAACAGTATCCTAATCCTAACCCTAATTCTAACCTTGACCCTAAATAGAACACTAACTCTAATCCTTAACCTGGACATAAAGCTAACTCTTATCCTACACCTAAACCTAACCCTGAACCTAAACCTAACTCTAACTCTAACCCTAATCATAACACTTACCCTAAACCCTCACCTTAGCTGTAAAACTAACCGTAACCCTCACTCTAACTCCTAACAGTATCCTTCAACCCTAACCCTAATGCTAACCCTAGCCCTAAGCAGAACACTAACCTGAAACCCCTAAGCCCTAACGATAACACTAACCCTAACCCAAACCCTAACCCCTAAGAGAAAAGCCTAACCCAAACATTAACCCTAACTCTAACTCTAACCCGAAAACTAATTAGAAACCTAACCCCAACACTAACCCTAAACTAAACCTAACCATGACCGGAACCACAATGCCTAACCAGTACCCTCACCCAAACCCTAACCCTAAACTACACCTCTAAACCCTGACACCTTACCAGAACCATAATCCTAAACCTACTCAAACCTAACCCTAAATCTAACCCTCACCCCAACCACAATGCCTAACACAAATCGTAACCCTAACTCTTATACCTAACTCTAACCTAAAATCTATCCCTAACCCTAACACTAATCAAAACCCTTAAACTTAGCTCTAACCCTAAACACAACCTTAACACTAACCTAAAAACAAACCCAACCTTAGCCATAACCCTAGCCCTCAACCTATCTTAAACTTCACCCTATCCCTAACCTAAAGCAAACCCTAACCTTAACGCAAACCTTAACCTTGGCCCACTTGTGACCCTAAACATAACCCTTAGTATATCTCTGACCCTAACCCTCGCCCTGAACCTAATCCTAATCCTAACACTGACCCTAACACTAACCTAACCTTAACCTAACTTGAAGCCTATCATAAACTTAAACCTAACCCTAACCCCTAACCATAACTCTAACCGTAACCCTAGCGCTAACCCTAACCCTAATCCTAACACTTACCCAAAACCCTCACCTTAAGTGTAATCGTAACTCTAATTCTTACCGTGACCCTAAACTTGACCCTAAGTACAACCCTATCCTAAACCTAACTGAAACACTAACCCCTAACCCTAACTCTAACCCAAATGCTTAGCCTAAACCTAATCGAAACCCTAAACATAACCTTAACCAGTAACCATAACTCAAACCCTAACCCTAAGCCGAACCCTCACCCTTCACCAAAATTTCACGCTAACCATAACCCTAAACCTACCCTAACTTCATTCAAACCCTAACCCTAACCAAAATTAACACTGATACTAAACATAACCCTAAACCTCAACCTAAACCTAACCCTAACCCTGACCTGAACCTGAACCCTAGCCGCAACCCTAAACCTCACGCTTAACATAAACTTCACCCTAACACTAACCCTAAAACTAAACATAACACTAAATCTCCCCCAACCCTGACCCTAGCCCGAAACCTAACCGTAAACCTAACCCTAAACTTAACTCTAACCCTGACTCCAAATCTAACTCTAACCCTATTCCTAACGCTAAAACTTACCCTACACACTCAGCTTAAAAGGAAACTCAACAATAACCCTCACCCTAAAATCAAAACCTAACCCCAAACTTAACCTAACCCTATCCCTAACTTTCACCTAGTCCTAAACTTAACATGACGTAACCCTAACACTTAACCTAACCCAAAATCTAAACCTAAACTTAACCCTAAACTTCATCCTAAACTTAACCCCAACCACTAACTCTAACCTTAAGCTCAAATCTCACCCTTAACTTCAACTTCACCCTAAACCTAACCCTAAACCAAAACCTGACCCTAACCCTAAACCTAACCCTATACCTGACCCTAATATTTACCCAAACACCTAAACCTAACCCTAACACTAAACCTACCCCTAAAGCTACCCCTAACCTTAACTCAAACACCAAACCCTAACCCTTACCCTAACCCTCATCCTTGACCTAATTTTACCCAAAACCTAAGCCTAACCCTAAGCCTAAAACTCAACCAAACCCTAAACAATCCCCTAACTCTAGGCCTAACCCTAAACACAAGCCCTAACCCTAACCGAACACTAAACCTAACCTTAACACTAACCTGAACACAAACCCAAACTCTAGCCCTAACCATAAAAATAACCTTAACCCTAACCTAAACTTCATCCAAACCCTAACCCTAACCTTCAACCTAAACCCAATCCAAACCCTTACCTTAAACCTAACCCTAACCATAACGCTAGTCCCTCTCTAACCCTAAATTTAACCCTTACAACAGCTCTGAAACTAAACCTAAACAGAATCCTAATCCTAACCCTAATTCTAACCTTGACCCTAAATAGAACACTAACTCTAATCCTTAACCTGGACATAAAGCTAACTCTTATCCTACACCTAAACCTAACCCTGAACCTAAACCTAACTCTAACTCTAACCCTAATCATAACACTTACCCTAAACCCTCACCTTAGCTGTAAAACTAACCGTAACCCTCACTCTAACTCCTAACAGTATCCTTCCACCCTAACCCTAATGCTAAAGCTATCCCTAAGCAGAACACTAACCTGAAACCCCTAAGCCCTAACGATAACACTAACCCTAACCCAAACCCTAACCCCTAAGACAAAAGCCTAACCCAAACATTAACCCTAACTCTAACTCTAACCCGAAAACTAATTAGAAACCTAACCCTAACCCTAACCCTAACCCTAAACTAAACCTAACCGTGACCGGAACCATAATGTCTAACCAGTACCCTCACCCAAACCCTAACCCTAAACTACACCTCTAACCCCTGACACCTTACCAGAACCATAATCCTAAACCTACCCAACCCTAACCCTAAATCTAACCCTCACCCCAACCACAATGCCTAACACAAATCGTAACCCTAACTCTTATAGCTAACTCTTACTAAAATCTAACCCTAACCCTAAAACTAAACAAAACCCGGAAACTTAGCTCTAACCCTAAACACAACCTTAACACTAACCTAAAAACAAACCCAACCTTAGCCATAACCCTAACCCTCAACCTATCTTAAACTTCACCCTATCCCTAACCTAAAGCAAACCCTAACCTTAACGCTAACCTTAAACTTGGCCCACTTGTGACCCTAAACATAACCCTTAGTATATCTCTGACCCTAACCCTCGCCCTCATCCCAATCCTAATCCTAACACTGATCCTAACACTAACCTAACCTTAACCTAACTTTAAGCCTATCATAAACTTAAACCTTACCCTAACCCCTAAGCCTAACTCTAACCGTAACCCTAGCGCTAACCCTTACCCTAATCTTAACACTTACCCAAAACCCTAACCGTAACTGTAATCGTAACTCTAATTCTTACCGTGACCCTAAACTTGACCCTAAGTACAACCCTATCCTAAACCTAACTGAAACACTAACCCCTAACCCTAACTCTAACCCAAATGCTTAGCCTAAACCTAATCGAAACACTAAACATAACCTTAACCAGTAACCATAACTCAAACACTAACCCTAAGCCGAACCCTCACCCTTAACCAAAATTTCACGCTAACCATAACCCTAAACCTACCCTAACTTCATTCAAACCCTAACCCTAACCAAAATTAACACTGATACTAAACATAACCCTAAACCTCAACCTAAACCTAACCCAAACCCTGACCTGAACCTGAACCCTAACCGCAACCCTAAACCTCACGGTTAACATAAACTTCACCCTAACACTAACCCTAAAACTAAACATAACACTAAATCTCCCCCAACCCTGACCCTAGCCCGAAACCAGTAAACCTAACCCGAAACTTAACTCTAACCCTGACCCCAAATCTAACTCTAACACTATTCCTAACGCTAAAACTTACCCTACACACTCAGCTTAAATGGAAACCCAGCAATAACCCTCACCCTAAAATCAGAACCTAACCCCAAACTTAACCTAACCCTATCCCTAACCTTCACCTAGTCCTAAACTTAACATGACTTAACCCTAACGCTTAACCTAACCCTAAATCTAAACCTAACCTTAACCCTAAACTTCATCCTAAACTTAACCCTAACCCTAACCACTAACCCTAACCTTAAGCTCAACTCTCACCCTTAACTTCAACTTCACCCTAAACCTAACCCTAAACCAAAACCTAACCCTAACCCTAAACCTAACCCTATACCTGACCCTAATATTTACCCAAACACCTAAACCTAACCCTAACCCTAAACCTACCCCTAAAGCTACCCCTAACCTTAACTCAAACACCAAACCCTAACCTTTACCCTAACCCTCATCCTTGACCTAATTTTACCCAGAACCGAAGCCTAACCCTAAGCCTAAAACTAAACCAAACCTTAAACAATCCCCTAACTCTAGGCCTAACCCTAAACACAAGCCCTAACCCTAACCGAACCCTAAACCTAACCTTAACACTAACCTGAACACAAACCCAAACTCTAGCCCTAACCATAAAAATAACCTTAACCCTAACCTAAACTTCATCCAAACCCTAACCCTAACCTTCAACCTAAACCCAATCCAAACCCTTACCTTAAACCTAACCCTAACCATAACGCTAGTCCCTCTCTAACCCTAAATTTAACCCTTACAACAGCTCAGAAACTAAACCTAAACAGAATCCTAATCCTAACCCTAATTCTAACCTTGACCCTAAATAGAACACTAACTCTAATCCTTAACCTGGACATAAAGCTAACTCTTATCCTACACCTAAACCTAACCCTGATCCTAAACCTAACTCTAACTCTAACCCTAATCATAACACTTACCCTAAACCCTCACCTTAGCTGTAAAACTAACCGTAACCCTCACTCTAACTCCTAACAGTATCCTTCAACCCTAACCCTAATGCTAAAGCTACACCTAAGCAGAGCACTAACCTGAAACCCCTAAGCCCTAACGATAACACTAACCCTAACCCAAACCCTAACCCCTAAGACCAAAGCCTAACCCAAACATTAACCCTAACTCTAACTCTAACCCGAAAACTAATTAGAAACCTAACCCTAACACTAACCGTAAACTAAACCTAACCATGACCGGAACCACAATGCCTAACCAGTACCCTCACCCAAACCCTAATCCTAAACTACACCTCTAACCCCTGACACCTTACCAGAACCATAATCCTAAACCTATCCCACCCTAACCCTAAATCTAACCCTCACCCCAACCACAATGCCTAACACAAATCGTAACCCTAACTCTTATACCTAACTCTAACCTAAAATCTAACCCTAACCCGAAAACTAAACAAAACCCGGAAACTTAGCTCTAACCCTAAACACAACCTTAACACTAACCTAAAAACAAACCCAACCTTAGCCATAACCCTAAACCTCAACCTATCTTAAACTTCACCCTATCCCTAACCTAAAGCGAACCCTAACTTTAACCCTAACCTTAACCTTGGCCCACTTGTGACCCTAAACATAACCCTTAGTATATCTCTGACCCTAACCCTCGCCCTGAACCCAATCCTAATCCTAACACTGACCCTAACACTAACCTAACCTTAACCTAACTTTAAGCCTATCATAAACTTAAACCCAACCCTAACCCCTAACCCTAACTCTAACCGTAACCCTAGCGCTAACCCTAACCCTAATCTTAACACTTACCCAAAACTCTCACCTTAACTGTAATCGTAACTCTAATTCCTACCGTGACCGTAAACTTGACCCTAAGTACAACCCTATCCTAAACCTAACTGAAACACTAACCCCTAACCCTAACTCTAACCCAAATCCTTAGCCTAAACCTAATCGAAACCCTAAACATAACCTTAACCAGTAACCATAACTCAAACCCTAACCCTAAGCCGAACCCTCACCCTTAACCGAAATTTCACGCTAACCATAACCCTAAACCTACCCTAACTGCATTCAAACCCTAACCCTAACCAAAATTAACACTGATACTAAACATAACCCTAAACCTCAACCTAAACCTAACCCTCACCCTGACCTGAACCTGAACCCTAGCCGCAACCCTAAACCTCACGCTTAACATAAACTTCACCCTAACACTAACCCTAAAACTAAACATAACACTAAATCTCCCCCAACCCTGACCCTAGCCCGAAACCTAACCGTAAACCTAACCCGAAACTTAACTCTAACCCTGACTCCAAATCTAACTCTAACCCTATTCCTAACGCTAAAACTTACCCTACACACTCAGCTTAAAAGGAAACTCAGCAATAACCCTCACCCTAAAATCAAAACCTAACCCCAAACTTAACCTAACCCTATCCCTAACTTTCACCTAGTCCTAAACTTAACATGACGTAACCCTAACACTTAACCTAACCCTAAATCTAAACCTAAACTTAACCCTAAACTTCATCCTAAACTTAACCCCAAAAACTAACTCTAACCTTAAGCTCAAATCTCACCCTTAACTTCAACTTCACCCTAAACCTAACCCTAAACCAAAAGCTAACCCTAACCCTAAACCTAACCCTATACCTGACCCTAATATTTACCCAAACACCTAAACCTAACCCTAACACTAAACCTACCCCTAAAGCTACCCCTAACCTTAACTCAAACACCAAACCCTAACCCTTACCCTAACCCTCATCCTTGACCTAATTTTACCCAAAACCTAAACCTAACCCTAAGCCTAAAACTAAACCAAACCCTAAACAATCCCCTAACTCTAGGCCTAACCCTAAACACAAGCCCTAACCCTAACCGAACACTAAACCTAATCTTAACACTAACCTGAACACAAACCCAAACTCTAGCCCTAACCATAAAAATAACCTTAACCCTAACCTAAACTTCATCCAAACCCTAACCCTAACCTTCAACCTAAACCCAATCCAAACCCTTACCTTAAACCTAACCCTAACCATAACGCTAGTCCCTCTCTAACCCTAAATTTAACCCTTACAACAGCTCTGAAACTAAACCTAAACAGTATCCTAATCCTAACCCTAATTCTAACCTTGACCCTAAATAGAACACTAACTCTAATCCTTAACCTGGACATAAAGCTAACTCTTATCCTACACCTAACCCTAACCCTGAACCTAAACCTAACTCTAACTCTAACCCTAATCATAACACTTACCCTAAACCCTCACCTTAGCTGTAAAACTAACCGTAACCCTCACTCTAACTCCTAACAGTATCCTTCCACCCTAACCCTAATGCTAACCCTAGCCCTAAGCAGAACACTAACCTGAAACCCCTAAGCCCTAACGATAACACTAACCCTAACCCAAACCCTAACCCCTAAGACCAAAGCCTAACCCAAACATTAACCCTAACTCTAACTCTAACCCGAAAACTAATTAGAAACCTAACCTCAACACTAACCCTAAACTAAACCTAACCATGACCGGAACCATAATGTCTAACCAGTACCCTCACCCAAACCCTAACCCTAAACTACACCTCTAACCCCTGACACCTTACCAGAACCATAATCCTAAACCTACCCAACCCTAACCCTAAATCTAACCCTCACCCCAACCACAATGCCTAACACAAATCGTAACCCTAACTCTTATAGCTAACTCTTACTAAAATCTAACCCTAACCCTAAAACTAAACAAAACCCGGAAACTTAGCTCTAACCCTAAACACAACCTTAACACTAACCTAAAAACAAACCCAACCTTAGCCATAACCCTAACCCTCAACCTATCTTAAACTTCACCCTATCCCTAACCTAAAGCAAACCCTAACCTTAACGCTAACCTTAAACTTGGCCCACTTGTGACCCTAAACATAACCCTTAGTATATCTCTGACCCTAACCCTCGCCCTCATCCCAATCCTAATCCTAACACTGATCCTAACACTAACCTAACCTTAACCTAACTTTAAGCCTATCATAAACTTAAACCTTACCCTAACCCCTAAGCCTAACTCTAACCGTAACCCTAGCGCTAACCCTTACCCTAATCTTAACACTTACCCAAAACCCTAACCGTAACTGTAATCGTAACTCTAATTCTTACCGTGACCCTAAACTTGACCCTAAGTACAACCCTATCCTAAACCTAACTGAAACACTAACCCCTAACCCTAACTCTAACCCAAATGCTTAGCCTAAACCTAATCGAAACCCTAAACATAACCTTAACCAGTAACCATAACTCAAACACTAACCCTAAGCCGAACCCTCACCCTTAACCAAAATTTCACGCTAACCATAACCCTAAACCTACCCTAACTTCATTCAAACCCTAACCCTAACCAAAATTAACACTGATACTAAACATAACCCTAAACCTCAACCTAAACCTAACCCAAACCCTGACCTGAACCTGAACCCTAACCGCAACCCTAAACCTCACGGTTAACATAAACTTCACCCTAACACTAACCCTAAAACTAAACATAACACTAAATCTCCCCCAACCCTGACCCTAGCCCGAAACCAGTAAACCTAACCCGAAACTTAACTCTAACCCTGACCCCAAATCTAACTCTAACCCTATTCCTAACGCTAAAACTTACCCTACACACTCAGCTTAAATGGAAACCCAGCAATAACCCTCACCCTAAAATCAGAACCTAACCCCAAACTTAACCTAACCCTATCCCTAACCTTCACCTAGTCCTAAACTTAACATGACTTAACGCTAACGCTTAACCTAACCCTAAATCTAAACCTAACCTTAACCCTAAACTTCATCCTAAACTTAACCCCAACCACTGACTTTAACCTTAAGCTCAAATCTCACCCTTAACTTCAACTTCACCCTAAACCTAACCCTAAACCAAAACCTAACCCTAACCCTAAACCTAACCCTATACCTGACCCTAATATTTACCCAAACACCTAAACCTAACCCTAACACTAAACCTACCCCTAAAGCTACCCCTAACCTTAACTCAAACACCAAACCCTAACCCTTACCCTAACCCTCATCCTTGACCTAATTTTACCCAAAACCTAAGCCTAACCCTAAGCCTAAAACTCAACCAAACCCTAAACAATCCCCTAACTCTAGGCCTAACCCTAAACACAAGCCCTAACCCTAACCGAACACTAAACCTAACCTTAACACTAACCTGAACACAAACCCAAACTCTAGCCCTAACCATAAAAATAACCTTAACCCTAACCTAAACTTCATCCAAACCCTAACCCTAACCTTCAACCTAAACCCAATCCAAACCCTTACCTTAAACCTAACCCTAACCATAACGCTAGTCCCTCTCTAACCCTAAATTTAACCCTTACAACAGCTCAGAAACTAAACCTAAACAGAATCCTAATCCTAACCCTAATTCTAACCTTGACCCTAAATAGAACACTAACTCTAATCCTTAACCTGGACATAAAGCTAACTCTTATCCTACACCTAAACCTAACCCTGATCCTAAACCTAACTCTAACTCTAACCCTAATCATAACACTTACCCTAAACCCTCACCTTAGCTGTAAAACTAACCGTAACCCTCACTCTAACTCCTAACAGTATCCTTCAACCCTAACCCTAATGCTAAAGCTATCCCTAAGCAGAGCACTAACCTGAAACCCCTAAGCCCTAACGATAACACTAACCCTAACCCAAACCCTAACCCCTAAGACAAAAGCCTAACCCAAACATTAACCCTAACTCTAACTCTAACCCGAAAACTAATTAGAAACCTAACCCTAACACTAACCGTAAACTAAACCTAACCATGACCGGAACCACAATGCCTAACCAGTACCCTCACCCAAACCCTAATCCTAAACTACACCTCTAACCCCTGACACCTTACCAGAACCATAATCCTAAACCTATCCAACCCTAACCCTAAATCTAACCCTCACCCCAACCACAATGCCTAACACAAATCGTAACCCTAACTCTTATACCTAACTCTAACCTCAAATCTAACCCTAACCCGAAAACTAAACAAAACCCGGAAACTTAGCTCTAACCCTAAACACAACCTTAACACTAACCTAAAAACAAACCCAACCTTAGCCATAACCCTAACCCTCAACCTATCTTAAACTTCACCCTATCCCTAACCTAAAGCGAACCCTAACTTTAACCCTAACCTTAACCTTGGCCCACTTGTGAGCCTAAACATAACCCTTAGTATATCTCTGACCCTAACCCTCGCCCTGAACCCAATCCTAATCCTAACACTGACCCTAACACTAACCTAACCTTAACCTAACTTTAAGCCTATCATAAACTTAAACCCAACCCTAACCCCTAACCCTAACTCTAACCGTAACCCTAGCGCTAACCCTAACCCTAATCCTAACACTTACCCAAAACCCTCACCTTAAGTGTAATCGTAACTCTAATTCTTACCGTGACCCTAAACTTGACCCTAAGTACAACCCTATCCTGAACCTAACTGAAACACTAACCCCTATCCCTAACTCTAACCCAAATCCTTAGCCTAAACCTAATCGAAACCCTAAACATAACCTTAACCAGTAACCATAACTCAAACCCTAACCCTAAGCCGAACCCTCACCCTTCACCAAAATTTCACGCTAACCATAACCCTAAACCTACCCTAACTGCATTCAAACCCTAACCCTAACCAAAATTAACACTGATACTAAACATAACCCTAAACCTCAACCTAAACCTAACCCTAACCCTGACCTGAACCTGAACCCTAACCGCAACCCTAAACCTCACGGTTAACATAAACTTCACCCTAACACTAACCCTAAAACTAAACATAACACTAAATCTCCCCCAACCCTGACCCTAGCCCTAAACCTAACCGTAAAGCTATCCCGAAACTTAACTCTAACCCTGACTCCAAATCTAACTCTAACCCTATTCCTAACGCTAAAACTTACCCTACACACTCAGCTTAAAAGGAAACTCAGCAATAACCCTCACCCTAAAATCAAAACCTAACCCCAAACTTAACCTAACCCTATGCCTAACTTTCACCTAGTCCTAAACTTAACATGACGTAACCCTAACACAACCTAACCCTAAATCTAAACCTAAACTTAACCCTGAACTTCATCCTAAACTTAACCCCAACCACTGACTTTAACCTTAAGCTCAAATCTCACCCTTAACTTCAACTTCACCCTAAACCTAACCCTAAACCAAAACCTAACCCTAACCCTAAACCTAACCCTATACCTGACCCTAATATTTACCCAAACACCTAAACCTAACCCTAACACTAAACCTACCCCTAAAGCTACCCCTAACCTTAACTCAAACACCAAACCCTAACCCTTACCCTAACCCTCATCCTTGACCTAATTTTACCCAAAACCTAAGCCTAACCCTAAGCCTAAAACTAAACCAAACCCTAAACAATCCCCTAACTCTAGGCCTAACCCTAAACACAAGCCCTAACCCTAACAGAACACTAAACCTAACCTTAACACTAACCTGAACACAAACCCAAACTCTAGCCCTAACCATAAAAATAACCTTAACCCTAACCTAAACTTCATCCAAACCCTAACCCTAACCTTCAACCTAAACCCAATCCAAACCCTTACCTTAAACCTAACCCTAACCATAACGCTAGTCCCTCTCTAACCCTAAATTTAACCCTTACAACAGCTCTGAAACTAAACCTAAACAGAATCCTAATCCTAACCCTAATTCTAACCTTGACCCTAAATAGAACACTAACTCTAATCCTTAACCTGGACATAAAGCTAACTCTTATCCTACACCTAAACCTAACCCTGAACCTAAACCTAACTCTAACTCTAACCCTAATCATAACACTTACCCTAAACCCTCACCTTAGCTGTAAAACTAACCGTAACCCTCACTCTAACTCCTAACAGTATCCTTCAACCCTAACCCTAATGCTAAAGCTATCCCTAAGCAGAGCACTAACCTGAAACCCCTAAGCCCTAACGATAACACTAACCCTAACCCAAACCCTAACCCCTAAGACAAAAGCCTAACCCAAACATTAACCCTAACTCTAACTCTAACCCGAAAACTAATTAGAAACCTAACCCTAACACTAACCGTAAACTAAACCTAACCATGACCAGAACCACAATGCCTAACCAGTACCCTCACCCAAACCCTAATCCTAAACTACACCTCTAACCCCTGACACCTTACCAGAACCATAATCCTAAACCTACCCAACCCTAACCCTAAATCTAACCCTCACCCCAACCACAATGCCTAACACAAATCGTAACCCTAACTCTTATACCTAACTCTAACCTAAAATCTAACCCTAACCCGAAAACTAAACAAAACCCGGAAACTTAGCTCTAACCCTAAACACAACCTTAACACTAACCTAAAAACAAACCCAACCTTAGCCATAACCCTAACCCTCAACCTATCTTAAACTTCAACCTATCCCTAACCTAAAGCAAACCCTAACCTTAACGCTAACCTTAACCTTGGCCCACTTGTGAGCCTAAACATAACCCTTAGTATATCTCTGACCCTAACCCTCGCCCTGAACCCAATCCTAATCCTAACACTGACCCTAACACTAACCTAACCTTAACCTAACTTTAAGCCTATCATAAACTTAAACCCAACCCTAACCCCTAACCCTAACTCTAACCGTAACCCTAGCGCTAACCCTAACCCTAATCCTAACACTTACCCAAAACCCTCACCTTAAGTGTAATCGTAACTCTAATTCTTACCGTGACCCTAAACTTGACCCTAAGTACAACCCTATCCTGAACCTAACTGAAACACTAACCCCTATCCCTAACTCTAACCCAAATCCTTAGCCTAAACCTAATCGAAACCCTAAACATAACCTTAACCAGTAACCATAACTCAAACCCTAACCCTAAGCCGAACCCTCACCCTTCACCAAAATTTCACGCTAACCATAACCCTAAAACTATCCTAACTGCATTCAAACCCTAACCCTAACCAAAATTAACACTGATACTAAACATAACCCTAAACCTCAACCTAAACCTAACCCTAACCCTGACCTGAACCTGAACCCTAACCGCAACCCTAAACCTCACGCTTAACATAAACTTCACCCTAACACTAACCCTAAAACTAAACATAACACTAAATCTCCCCCAACCCTGACCCTAGCCCTAAACCTAACCGTAAAGCTATCCCGAAACTTAACTCTAACCCTGACTCCAAATCTAACTCTAACCCTATTCCTAACGCTAAAACTTACCCTACACACTCAGCTTAAAAGGAAACTCAGCAATAACCCTCACCCTAAAATCAAAACCTAACCCCAAACTTAACCTAACCCTATGCCTAACTTTCACCTAGTCCTAAACTTAACATGACGTAACCCTAACACAACCTAACCCTAAATCTAAACCTAAACTTAACCCTGAACTTCATCCTAAACTTAACCCCAACCACTGACTTTAACCTTAAGCTCAAATCTCACCCTTAACTTCAACTTCACCCTAAAACTAACCCTAAACCAAAACCTAACCCTAACCCTAAACCTAACCCTATACCTGACCCTAATATTTACCCAAACACCTAAACCTAACCCTAACACTAAACCTACCCCTAAAGCTACCCCTAACCTTAACTCAAACACCAACCCTAACCCTTACCCTAACCCTCATCCTTGACCTAATTTTACCCAAAACCTAAGCCTAACCCTAAGCCTAAAACTCAACCAAACCCTAAACAATCCCCTAACTCTAGGCCTAACCCTAAACACAAGCCCTAACCCTAACAGAACACTAAACCTAACCTTAACACTAACCTGAACACAAACCCAAACTCTAGCCCTAACCATAAAAATAACCTTAACCCTAACCTAAACTTCATCCAAACCCTAACCCTAACCTTCAACCTAAACCCAATCCAAACCCTTACCTTAAACCTAACCCTAACCATAACGCTAGTCCCTCTCTAACCCTAAATTTAACCCTTACAACAGCTCTGAAACTAAACCTAAACAGAATCCTAATCCTAACCCTAATTCTAACCTTGACCCTAAATAGAACACTAACTCTAATCCTTAACCTGGACATAAAGCTAACTCTTATCCTACACCTAAACGTAACCCTGAACCTAAACCTAACTCTAACTCTAACCCTAATCATAACACTTACCCTAAACCCTCACCTTAGCTGTAAAACTAACCGTAACCCTCACTCTAACTCCTAACAGTATCCTTCAACCCTAACCCTAATGCTAAAGCTATCCCTAAGCAGAGCACTAACCTGAAACCCCTAAGCCCTAACGATAACACTAACCCTAACCCAAACCCTAACCCCTAAGACAAAAGCCTAACCCAAACATTAACCCTAACTCTAACTCTAACCCGAAAACTAATTAGAAACCTAACCCTAACACTAATCGTAAACTAAACCTAACCATGACCGGAACCACAATGCCTAACCAGTACCCTCACCCAAACCCTAATCCTAAACTACACCTCTAACCCCTGACACCTTACCAGAACCATAATCCTAAACCTACCCAACCCTAACCCTAAATCTAACCCTCACCCCAACCACAATGCCTAACACAAATCGTAACCCTAACTCTTATACCTAACTCTAACCTAAAATCTAACCCTAACCCGAAAACTAAACAAAACCCGGAAACTTAGCTCTAACCCTAAACACAACCTTAACACTAACCTAAAAACAAACCCAACCTTAGCCATAACCCTAACCCTCAACCTATCTTAAACTTCAACCTATCCCTAACCTAAAGCAAACCCTAACCTTAACGCTAACCTTAACCTTGGCCCACTTGTGAGCCTAAACATAACCCTTAGTATATCTCTGACCCTAACCCTCGCCCTGAACCCAATCCTAATCCTAACACTGACCCTAACACTAACCTAACCTTAACCTAACTTTAAGCCTATCATAAACTTAAACCTAACCCTAACCCCTAACCCTAACTCTAACCGTAACCCTAGCGCTAACCCTAACCCTAATCCTAACACTTACCCAAAACCCTCACCTTAAGTGTAATCGTAACTCTAATTCTTACCGTGACCCTAAACTTGACCCGAAGTACAACCCTATCCTAAACCTAACTGAAACACTAACCCCTATCCCTAACTCTAACACAAATCCTTAGCCTAAACCTAATCGAAACCCTAAACATAACCTTAACCAGTAACCATAACTCAAACCCTAACCCTAAGCCGAACCCTCACCCTTCACCAAAATTTAACGCTAAGCATAACCCTAAACCTACCCTAACTTCATTCAAACCCTAACCCTAACCAAAATTAACACTGATACTAAACATAACCCTAAACCTCAACCTAAACCTAACCCTAACCCTGACCTGAACCTGAACCCTAACCGCAACCCTAAACCTCACGCTTAACATAAACTTCACCCTAACACTAACCCGAAAACTAAACATAACACTAAATCTCCCCCAACCCTGACCCTAGCCCGAAACCTAACCGTAAACCTAACCCGAAACTTAACTCTAACCCTGACCCCAAATCTGCCTCTAACCCTTTTCCTAACGCTAAAACTTACCCTACACACTCAGCTTAAAAGGAAACCCAGCAATAACCCTCACCCTAAAATCAAAACCTAACCCCAAACTTAACCTAACCCTATCCCTAACCTTCACCTAGTCCTAAACTTAACATGACTTAACCCTAACACTTAACCTAACCCTAAGTCGAAACCTAAACTTAACCCTAAACTTCATCCTAAACTTAACCCTAACCCTAACCACTAACTCTAACCTTAAGCTCAACTCTCACCCTTAACTTCAACTTCACCCTAAACCTAACTCTAAACCAAAACCTAACCCTAACCCTAAACCTAACCCTATACCGGACCCTAATATTTACCCAAACACCTAAACCTAACCCTAACACTAAACCTACCCCTAACGCTACCCCTAACCTTAACTCAAACACCAAACCCTAACCCTTACCCTAACCCTCATTCTTGACCTAATTTTACCCAAAACCTAAGCCTAACCCTAAGCCTAAAACTAAACCAAACCCTAAACAATCCCCTAACTCTAGGCCTAACCCTAAACACAAGCCCTAACCCTAACCGAACACTAAACCTAACCTTAACACTAACCTGAACACAAACCCAAACTCTAGCCCTAACCATAAAAATAACCTTAACCCTAACCTAAACTTCATCCAAACCCTAACCCTAACCTTCAACCTAAACCCAATCCAAACCCTTACCTTAAACCTAACCCTAACCATAACGCTAGTCCCTCTCTAACCCTAAATTTAACCCTTACAACAGCTCAGAAACTAAACCTAAACAGAATCCTAATCCTAACCCTAATTCTAACCTTGACCCTAAATAGAACACTAACTCTAATCCTTAACCTGGACATAAAGCTAACTCTTATCCTACACCTAACCCTAACCCTGAACCTAAACCTAACTCTAACTCTAACCCTAATCATAACACTTACCCTAAACCCTCACCTTAGCTGTAAAACTAACCGTAACCCTCACTCTAACTCCTAACAGTATCCTTCCACCCTAACCCTAATGCTAACCCTAGCCCTAAGCAGAACACTAACCTGAAACCCCTAAGCCCTAGCGATAACACTAACCCTAACCCAAACCCTAACCCCTAAGACAAAAGCCTAACCCAAACATTAACCCTAACTCTATCCCGAAAACTAATTAGAAACCTAACCCTAACCCTAACCCTAAACTAAACCTAACCATGACCGCAACCACAATGCCTAACCAGTACCCTCACCCAAACCCTAACCCTAAACTACACCTCTAACCCCTGACACCTTACCAGAACCATAATCCTAAACCTACCCAACCCTAACCCTAAATCTAACCCTCACCCCAACCACAATGCCTAACACAAATCGTAACCCTAACTCTTATACCTAACTCTAACCTAAAATCTAACCCTAACCCGAAAACTAAACAAAACCCGGAAACTTAGCTCTAACCCTAAACACAACCTTAAAAATAACCTAAAAACAAACCCAACCTTAGCCATAACCCGAACCCTCAACCTATCTTAAACTTCACCCTATCCCTAACCTAAAGCGAACCCTAACATTAACCCTAACCTTAACCTTGGCCCACTTGTGACCCTAAACATAACCCTTAGTATATCTCTGACCCTAACCCTCGCCCTGAACCCAATCCTAATCCTAACACTGACCCTAACACTAACCTAACCTTAACCTAACTTGAAGCCTATCATAAACTTAAACCTAACCCTAACCCCTAACCCTAACTCTAACCGTAACCCTAGCGCTAACCCTAACCCTAATCCTAACACTTACCCAGAACCCTCACCTTAAGTGTAATCGTAACTCTAATTCTTACCGTGACCCTAAACTTGACCCTAAGTACAACCCTATCCTATACCTAACTGAAACACTAACCCCTAACCCTAACTCTAACGCAAATCCTTAGCCTAAACCTAATCGAAACCCTAAACATAACCTTAACCAGTAACCATAACTCAAACCCTAACCCTAAGCCGAACCCTCACCCTTAACCAAAATTTCACGCTAACCATAACCCTAAACCTACCCTAACTTCATTCAAACCCTAACCCTAACCAAAATTAACACTGATACTAAACATAACCCTAAACCTCAACCTAAACCTAACCCTAACCCTGACCTGAACCTGAACCCTAACCGCAACCCTAAACCTCACGCTTAACATAAACTTCACCCTAACACTAACCCGAAAACTAAACATAACACTAAATCTCCCCCAACCCTGACCCTAGCCCGAAACCTAACCGTAAACCTAACCCGAAACTTAACTCTAATCCTGACCCCAAATCTACCTCTAACCCTATTCCTAACGCTAAAACTTACCCTACACACTCAGCTTAAAAGGAAACTCAGCAATAACCCTCACCCTAAAATCAAAACCTAACCCCAAACTTAACCTAACCCTATCCCTAACTTTCACCTAGTCCTAAACTTAACATGACGTAACCCTAACACTTAACCTAACCCTAAATCTAAACCTAAACTTAACCCTAAACTTCATCCTAAACTTAACCCCAACCACTAACTCTAACCTTAAGCTCAAATCTCACCCTTAACTTCAACTTCACCCTAAACCTAACCCTAAACCAAAACCTAACCCTAACCCTAAACCTAACCCTATACCTGACCCTAATATTTACCCAAACACCTAAACCTAACCCTAACACTAAACCTACCCCTAAAGCTACCCCTAACCTTAACTCAAACACCAAACCCTAACCCTTACCCTAACCCTCATCCTTGACCTAATTTTACCCAAAACCTAAGCCTAACCTTAAGCCTAAAACTAAACCAAACCCTGAAAAATCCTCTAACTCTAGGCCTAACCCTAAACACAAGCCCTAACCCTAACCGAACACTAAACCTAACCTTAACACTAACCTGAACACAAACCCAAACTCTAGCCCTAACCATAAAAATAACCTTAACCCTAACCTAAACTTCATCCAAACCCTAACCCTAACCTTCAACCTAAACCCAATCCAAACCCTTACCTTAAACCTAACCCTAACCATAACGCTAGTCCCTCTCTAACCCTAAATTTAACCCTTACAACAGCTCTGAAACTAAACCTAAACAGAATCCTAATCCTAACCCTAATTCTAACCTTGACCCTAAATAGAACACTAACTCTAATCCTTAACCTGGACATAAAGCTGACTCTTATCCTACACCTAACCCTAACCCTGAACCTAAACCTAACTCTAACTCTAACCCTAATCATAACACTTACCCTAAACCCTCACCTTAGCTGTAAAACTAACCGTAACCCTCACTCTAACTCCTAACAGTATCCTTCAACCCTAACCCTAATGCTAACCCTAGCCCTAAGCAGAACACTAACCTGAAACCCCTAAGCCCTAACGATAACACTAACCCTAACCCAAACCCTAACCCCTAAGACAGAAGCCTAACCCAAACATTAACCCTAACTCTAACTCTAACCCGAAAACTAATTAGAAACCTGTCCCCAACCCTAACCCTAAACTAAACCTAACCATGACCGGAACCATAATGCCTAACCAGTACCCTCACCCAAACCCTAACCCTAAACTACACCTCTAACCCCTGACACCTTACCAGAACCATAATCCTAAACCTACCCAACCCTAACCCTAAATCTAACCCTCACCCCAACCACAATGCCTAACACAAATCGTAACCCTAACTCTTATACCTAACTCTAACCTAAAATCTAACCCTAACCCGAAAACTAATCAAAACCCGGAAACTTAGCTCTAACCCTAGACACAACCTTAACACTAACCTAAAAACAAACCCAACCTTAGCCATAACCCTAACCCTCAACCTATCTTAAACTTCACCCTATCCCTAACCTAAAGCGAACCCTAACCTTAACGCTAACCTTAACCTTGGCCCACTTGTGAGCCTAAACATAACCCTTAGTATATCTCTGACCCTAACCCTCGCCCTGAACCCAATCCTAATCCTAACACTGACCCTAACACTAACCTAACCTTAACCTAACTTTAAGGCTATCATAAACTTAAACCTAACCCTAACCCCTAACCCTAACTCTAACCGTAACCCTAGCGCTAACCCTAACCCTAATCCTAACACTTACCCAAAACCCTCACCTTAAGTGTAATCGTAACTCTAATTCTTACCGTGACCCTCAACTTGACCCTAAGTACAACCCTATCCTAAACCTAACTGGAACACTAACCCCTAACCCTAACTGTAACCCAAATGCTTAGCCTAAACCTAATTGAAACCCTGAACATAACCTTAACCAGTAACCATAACTCAAACCCTAACCCTAAGCCGAACCCTCACCCTTCACCAAAATTTCACGCTAACCATAACCCTAAACCTACCCTAACTTCATTCAAACCCTAACCCTAACCAAAATTAACACTGATACTAAACATAACCCTAAACCTCAACCTAAACCTAACCCTAACCCTGACCTGAACCTGAACCCTAACCGCAACCCTAAACCTCACGCTTAACATAAACTTCACCCGAACACTAACCCTAAAACTAAACATAACACTAAATCTCCCCCAACCCTGACCCTAGCCCGAAACCTAACCGTAAACCTAACCCGAATCTTAACTCTAATCCTGACCCCAAATCTGCCTCTAACCCTTTTCCTAACGCTAAAACTTACCCTACACACTCAGCTTAAAAGGAAACCCAGCAATAACCCTCACCCTAAAATCAAAACCTAACCCCAAACTTAACCTAACCCTATCCCTAACCTTCACCTAGTCCTAAACTTAACATGACTTAACCCTAACACTTAACCTAACCCTAAGTCGAAACCTAAACTTAACCCTAAACTTCATCCTAAACTTAACCCTAACCCTAACCACTAACTCTAACCTTAAGCTCAACTCTCACCCTTAACTTCAACTTCACCCTAAACCTAACCCTAAACCAAAACCTAACCCTAACCCTAAACCTAACCCTATACCTGACCCTAATATTTACCCAAACACCTAAACCTAACCCTAACACTAAACCTACCCCTAACGCTACCCCTAACCTTAACTCAAACACCAAACCCTAACCCTTACCCTAACCCTCATCCTTGACCTAATTTTACCCAAAACCTAAGCCTAACCCTAAGCCTAAAACTAAACCAAACCCTAAACAATCCCCTAACTCTAGGCCTAACTCTAAACACAAGCCCTAACCCTAACCGAACACTAAACCTAACCTTAACACTAACCTGAACACAAACCCAAACTCTAGCCCTAACCATAAAAATAACCTTAACCCTAACCTAAACTTCATCCAAACCCTAACCCTAACCTTCAACCTAAACCCAATCCAAACCCTTTCCTTAAACCTAACCCTAACCATAACGCTAGTCCCTCTCTAACCCTAAATTTAACCCTTACAACAGCTCTGAAACTAAACCTAAACAGTATCCTAATCCTAACCCTAATTCTAACCTTGACCCTAAATAGAACACTAACTCTAATCCTAAACCTGGACATAAAGCTAACTCTTATCCTACACCTAACCCTAACCCTGAACCTAAACCTAACTCTAACTCTAACCCTAATCATAACACTTACCCTAAACCCTCACCTTAGCTGTAAAACTAACCGTAACCCTCACTCTAACTCCTAACAGTATCCTTCCACCCTAACCCTAATGCTAACCCTAGCCCTAAGCAGAACACTAACCTGAAACCCCTAAGCCCTAACGATAACACTAACCCTAACCCAAACCCTAACTCCTAAGACAAAAGCCTAACCCAAACATTAACCCTAACTCTAACCCGAAAACTAATTAGAAACCTAACCCTAACCCTAACCCTAAACTAAACCTAACCATGACCGGAACCACAATGCCTAACCAGTACCCTCACCCAAACCCTAACCCTAAACTACACCTCTAACCCCTGACACCTTACCAGAACCATAATCCTAAACCTACCCAACCCTAACCCTAAATCTAACCCTCACCCCAACCACAATGCCTAACACAAATCGTAACCCTAACTCTTATACCTAACTCTAACCTAAAATCCAACCCTAACCCTAAAACTAAACAAAACCCGGAAACTTAGCTCTAACCCTAAACACAACCTTAAAAATAACCTAAAAACAAACCCAACCTTAGCCATAACCCGAACCCTCAACCTATCTTAAAGTTCACCCTATCCCTAACCTAAAGCGAACCCTAACTTTAACCCTAACCTTAACCTTGGCCCACTTGTGACCCTAAACATAACCCTTAGTATATCTCTGACCATAACCCTCGCCCTGAACCCAATCCTAATCCTAACACTGACCCTAACACTAACCTAACCTTAACCTAACTTGAAGCCTATCATAAACTTAAACCTAACCCTAACCCCTAACCCTAACTCTAACCGTAACCCTAGCGCTAACCCTAACCCTAATCCTAACACTTACCCAAAACCCTCACCTTAAGTGTAATCGTAACTCTAATTCTTACCGTGACCCTAAACTTGACCCTAAGTACAACCCTATCCTAAACCTAACTGAAACACTAACCCCTAACCCTAACTCTAACCCAAATGCTTAGCCTAAACCTAATCGAAACCCTAAACATAACCTTAACCAGTAACCATAACTCAAACCCTAACCCTAAGCCGAACCCTCACCCTTAACCAAAATTTCACACTAACCATAACCCTAAACCTACCCTAACTTCATTCAAACCCTAACCCTAACCAAAATTAACACTGATACTAAACATAATCCTAAACCTCAACCTAAACCTAACCCTAACCCTGACCTGAACCTGAACCCTAACCGCAACCCTAAACCTCACGCTTAACATAAACTTCACCCTAACACTAACCCGAAAACTAAACATAACACTAAATCTCCCCCAACCCTGAACCTAGCCCTAAACCTAACCGTAAACCTAACCCTAAACTTAACTCTAATCCTGACCCCAAATCTACCTCTAACCCTATTCCTAACGCTAAAACTTACCCTACACACTCAGCTTAAAAGGAAACTCAGCAATAACCCTCACCCTAAAATCAAAACCTAACCCCAAACTTAACCTAACCCTATCCCTAACTTTCACCTAGTCCTAAACTTAACATGACGTAACCCTAACACTTAACCTAACCCTAAGTCGATACCTAAACTTAACCCTAAACTTCATCCTAAACTTAACCCTAACCCTAACCACTAACTCTAACCTTAAGCTCAACTCTCACCCTTAACTTCAACTTCACCCTAAACCTAACCCTAAACCAAAACCTAACCCTAACCCTAAACCTAACCCTATACCTGACCCTAATATTTACCCAAACACCTAAACCTAACCCTAACCCTAAAGCTACCCCTAACGCTACCCCTAACCTTAACTCAAACACCAAACCCTAACCCTTACCCTAACCCTCATCCTTGACCTAATTTTACCCAAAACCTAAGCCTAACCCTAAGCCTAAAACTAAACCAAACCCTAAACAATCCTCTAACTCTAGGCCTAACCCTAAACATAAGCCCTATCCCTAACCGAACCATAAACCTAACCTTAACACTAACCTGAACACAAACCCAAACTCTAGCCCTAACCATAAAAATAACCTTAACCCTAACCTAAACTTCATCCAAACCCTAACCCTAACCTTCAACCTAAACCCAACCCAAACCCTTACCTTAAACCTAACCCTAACCATAACGCTAGTCCATCTCTAACCCTAAATTTAACCCTTACAACAGCTCTGAAACTAAACCTAAACAGAATCCTAATCCTAACTCTAATTCTAACCTTGACCCTAAATAGAACACTAACTCTAATCCTTAACCTGGACATAAAGCTAACTCTTATCCTACACCTAACCCTAACCCTGAACCTAAACCTAACTCTAACTCTAACCCTAATCATAACACTTACCCTAACCCTCACCTTAGCTGTAAAACTAACCGTAACCCTCACTCTAACTCCTAACAGTATCCTTCCACCCTAACCCTAATGCTAACCCTAGCCCTAAGCAGAACACTAACCTGAAACCCCTAAGCCCTAACGATAACACTAACCCTAACCCAAACCCTAACCCCTAAGACAAAAGCCTAACCCAAACATTAACCCTAACTCTAACTCTAACCCGAAAACTAATTAGAAACCTAACCCTAACCCTAACCCTAAACTAAACCTAACCATGACCGGAACCATAATGCCTAACCAGTACCCTCACCCAAACCCTAACCCTAAACTACACCTCTAACCCCTGACACCTTACCAGAACCATAATCCTAAACCTACCCAACCCTAACCCTAAATCTAACCCTCACCCCAACCACAATGCCTAACACAAATCGTAACCCTAACTCTTATACCTAACTCTAACCTAAAATCTAACCCTAACCCGAAAACTAAACAAAACCCGGAAACGTAGCTCTAACCCTAAACACAACCTTAACATCAACCTAAAAACAAACCCAACCTTAGCCATAACCCTAACCCTCAACCTATCTTAAACTTCACCCTATCCCTAACCTAAAGCGAACCTTAACTTTAACACTAACCTTAACCTTGGCCCACTTGTGAGCCTAAACATAACCCTTAGTATATCTCTGACCCTAACCCTCGCCCTGAACCCAATCCTAATCCTAACACTGACCCTAACACTAACCTAACCTTAACCTAACTTTAACCCTATCATAAACTTAAACCTTAAGCTAACCCCTAACCCTAACTCTAACCGTAACCCTAGCGCTAACCCTAACCCTAATCCTAACACTTACCCAAAATCCTCACCTTAACTGTAATTGTAACTCAAATTCTTACCGTGACCCTAAACTTGACCCTAAGTACAACCCTATCCTAAACCTAACTGAAACAATATCCCCTAACCCTAACTCTAGCCCAAATCCTTAGCCTAAACCTAATCGAAACCCTAAACATAACCTTAACCAGTAACCATAACTCAAACTCTAACCCTAAGCCGAACCCTCAACCTTAACCAAAATTTCACACTAACCATAACCCTAAACCTACCCTAACTTCATTCAAACCCTAACCCTTACCAAAATTAAGACTGATACTAAACATAACCCTAAACCTCAACCTAAACCTAACCCTAACCCTGACCTGAACCTGAACCCTAACCGCAACCCTAAACCTCACGCTTAACATAAACTTCACCCTAACACTAACCCTAAAACTAAACATAACACTAAGTCTCCCCCAACCCTGACCCTAGCCCTAAACCTAACCGTAAACCTAACCCGAAACTTAACTCTAATCCTGACCCCAAATCTACCTCTAACCCTATTCCTAACGCTAAAACTTACCCTACACACTCAGCTTAAATGGAAACCCAGCAATAACCCTCACCTTAACATCAAAACCTAACCCCAAACCTTAACCTAACCCTATCCCTAACCTTCACCTAGTCCTAAACTTAACAAGACTTAACCCTAACACTTAACCTAACCCTAAATCGAAACCTAACCTTAACCCTAAACTTCATCCTAAACTTAACCCTAACCCTAACCACTAACCCTAACCTTAAGCTCAACTCTCACCCTTAACTTCAACTTCACCCTAAACCTAACCCTAAACCAAAACCTAACCCTAACCCTAAACCTAACCCTATACCTGACCCTAATATTTACCCAAACACCTAAACCTAACCCTAACACTAAACCTACCCCTAAAGCTACCCCTAACCTTAACTCAAACACCAAACCCTAACCCTTACCCTAACCCTCATCCTTGGCCTAATTTTACCCAAAACCTAAGCTTAACCCTAAGCCTAAAACTACACCAAACCCTAAACAATCCCCTAACTCTAGGCCTAACCCTAAACACAAGCCCTAACCCTAACCGAACACTAAACCTAACCTTAACACTAACCTGAACACAAACCCAAACTCTAGCCCTAACCATAAAAATAACCTTAACCCTAACCTAAACTTCATCCAAACCCTAACCCTAACCTTCAGCCTAAACCCAATCCAAACCCTTACCTTAAACCTAACCCTAACCATAACGCTAGTCCCTCTCTAACCCTAAATTTAACCCTTACAACAGCTCTGAAACTAAACCTAAACAGTATCCTAATCCTAACCCTAATTCTAACCTTGACCCTAAATAGAACACTAACTCTAATCCTTAACCTGGACATAAAGCTAACTCTTATCCTACACCTAACCCTAACCCTGAACCTAAACCTAACTCTAACTCTAACCCTAATCATAACACTTACCCTAAACCCTCACCTCAGCTGTAAAACTAACCGTAACCCTCACTCTAACTCCTAACAGTATCCTTCCACCCTAACCCTAATGCTAACCCTAGCCCTAAGCAGAACACTAACCTGAAACCCCTAAGCCCTAACGATAACACTAACCCTAACCCAAACCCTAACCCCTAAGACAGAAGCTTAACCCAAACATTAACCCTAACTCTAACTCTAACCCGAAAACTAATTAGAAACCTAACCCCAACCCTAACCCTAAACTAAACCTAACCATGACCGGAACCACAATGCCTAACCAGTACCCTCACCCAAACCCTAACCCTAAACTACACCTCTAACCCCTGACACCTTACCAGAACCATAATCCTAAACCTACCCAACCCTAACCCTAAATCTAACCCTCACCCCAACCACAATGCCTAACACAAATCGTAACCCTAACTCTTATACCTAACTCTAACCTAAAATCTAACCCTAACCCGAAAACTAATCAAAACCCGGAAACTTAGCTCTAACCCTAAACACAACATTAACACTAACCTAAAAACAAACCCAACCTTAGCCATAACCCTAGCCCTCAACCTATCTTAAACTTCACCCTATCCCTAACCTAAAGCGAACCCTAACCTTAACGCTAACCTTAACCTTGGCCCACTTGTGACCCTAAACATAACCCTTAGTATATCTCTGACCCTAACCCTCGCCCTGAACCCAATCCTAATCCTAACACTGACCCTAACACTAACCTAACCTTAACCTAACTTTAAGCCTATCATAAACTTAAACCTAACCCTAACCCCTAACCCTAACTCTAACCGTAACTCTAGCGCTAACCCTAACCCTAATTCTAACACTTACCCAAAACCCTCACCTTAAGTGTAATCGTAACTCTAATTCTTACTGTGACCCTAAACTTGACCCTAAGTACAACCCTATCCTAAACCTAACTGGAACACTAACCCCTAACCCTAACTCTAACCCAAATCCTTAGCCTAAACCTAATCGAAACCCTAAACATAACCTTAACCAGTAACCATAACTCAAACCCTAACCCTAAGCCGAACCCTCACCCTTAACCAAAATTTCAAGCTAACCATAACCCTAAACCTACCCTAACTTCATTCAAACCCTAACCCTAACCAAAATTAACACTGATACTAAACATAACCCTAAACCTCAACCTAAACCTAACCCTAACCCTGACCTGAACCTGAACCCTAACCGCAACCCTAAACCTCACGCTTAACATAAACTTCACCCTAACACTAACCCTAAAACTAAACATAACACTAAATCTCCCCCAACCCTGACCCTAGCCCGAAACCTAACCGTAAACCTAACCCTAAACTTAACTCTAATCCTGACCCCAAATCTACCTCTAACCCTATTCCTAACGCTAAAACTTACCCTACACACTCAGCTTAAATGGAAACCCAGCAATAACCCTCACCCTAACATCAAAGACTAACCCCAAACCTTAACCTAACCCTATCCCTAACCTTCACCTAGTCCTAAACTTAACATGACTTAACCCTAACGCTTAACCTAACCCTAAATCGAAACCTAACCTTAACCCTAAACTTCATCCTAAACTTAACCCTAACCCTAACCACTAACACTAACCTTAAGCTCAACTCTCACCCTTAACTTCAACTTCACCCTAAACCTAACCCTAAACCAAAACCTAACCCTAACCCTAAACCTAACCCTATACCTGACCCTAATATTTACCCAAACACCTAAACCTAACCCTAACACTAAACCTACCCCTAACGCTACCCCTAACCTTAACTCAAACACCAAACCCTAACCCTTACCCTAACCCTCATCCTTGACCTAATTTTACCCAAAACCTAAGCCTAACCCTAAGCCTAAAACTAAACCAAACCCGAAACAATCCCCTAACTCTAGGCCTAACCCTAAACACAAGCCCTAACCCTAACCGAACACTAAACCTAACCTTAACACTAACCTGAACACAAACCCAAACTCTAGCCCTAACCATAAAAATAACCTTAACCCTAACCTAAACTTCATCCGAACCCTAACCCTAACCTTCAACCTAAACCCAATCCAAACCCTTACCTTAAACCTAACCCTAACCATAACGCTAGTCCCTCTCTAACCCTAAATTTAACCCTTACAACAGCTCTGAAACTAAACCTAAACAGTATCCTAATCCTAACCCTAATTCTAACCTTGACCCTAAATAGAACACTAACTCTAATCCTTAACCTGGACATAAAGCTAACTCTTATCCTACACCTAACCCTAACCCTGAACCTAAACCTAACTCTAACTCTAACCCTAATCATAACACTTACCCTAAACCCTCACCTTAGCTGTAAAACTAACCGTAACCCTCACTCTAACTCCTAACAGTATCCTTCCACCCTAACCCTAATGCTAACCCTAGCCCTAAGCAGAACACTAACCTGAAACCTCTAAGCCCTAACGATAACACTAACCCTAACCCAAACCCTAACCCCTAAGACAAAAGCCTAACCCAAACATTAACCCTAACTCTAACTCTAACCCGAAAACTAATTAGAAACATAACCCTAACCCTAACCCTAAACTAAACCTAACCATGACTGGAACCACAATGCCTAACCAGTACCCTCACCCGAACCCTAACCCTAAACTACACCTCTAACCCCTGACACCTTACCAGAACCATAATCCTAAACCTACCCAACCCTAACCCTAAATCTAACCCTCACCCCAACCACAATGCCTAACACAAATCGTAACCCTAACTCTTATACCTAACTCTAACCTAAAATATAACCTTAACCCTAAAACTAAACAAAACCCGGAAACTTAGCTCTAACCCTAAACACAACCTTAACACTAACCTAAAAACAAACCCAACCTTAGCCATAACCCTAACCCTCAACCTATCTTAAACTTCACCCTATCCCTAACCTAAAGCGAACCCTAACTTTAACCCTAACCTTAACCTTGGCCCACTTGTGACCTTAAACATAACCCTTAGTATATCTCTGACCCTAACCCTCGCCCTGAACCCAATCCTAATCCTAACACTGACTCTAACACTAACCTAACCTTAACCTAACTTAAAGCCTATCATAAACTTAAACCTAACCCTAACCCCTAACCCTAACTCTAACCGTAACCCTACCGCTAACCCTAACCCTAATCCTAACACTTACCCAAAACCCTCACCTTAAGTGTAATCGTAACTCTAATTCTTACCGTGACCCTAAACTTGACCCTAAGTACAACCCTATCCTAAACCTAACTGAAACACTAACCCCTAACCCTAACTCTAACCCAAATGCTTAGCCTAAACCTAATCGAAACCCTAAACATAACCTTAACCAGTAACCATAACTCAAACCCTAACCCTAAGCCGAACCCTCACCCTTCACCAAAATATCACGCTAACCATAACCCTAAACCTACCCTAACTTCATTCAAACCCTAACCCTAACCAAAATTAAGACTGATACTAAACATAACCCTAAACCTCAACCTAAACCTAACCCTAACCCTGACCTGAACCTGAACCCTAACCGCAACCCTAAACCTCACGCTTAACATAAACTTCACCCTAACACTAACCCTAAAACTAAACATAACACTAAATCTCCCCCAACCCTGACCCTAGCCCGAAACCTAACCGAAAACCTAACCCTAAACTTAACTCTAATCCTGACCCCAAATCTACCTCTAACCCTATTCCTAACGCTAAAACTTACCCTACACACTCAGCTTAAATGGAAACCCAGCAATAACCCTCACCCTAACATCAAAACCTAACCCAAACCTTAACCTAACCCTATCCCTAACCTTCACCTAGTCCTAAACATTACATGACTTAACCCTAACGCTTAACCTAACCTTAAATCGAAACCTAACCTTAACTCTAAACTTCATCCTAAACTTAACCCTAACCCTAACCACTAACCCTAACCTTAAGCTCAACTCTCACCCTTAACTTCAACTTCACCCTAAACCCAACCCTAAACCAAAACCTAACCCTATACCTGACCCTAATATTTACCCAAACACCTAAACCTAACCCTAACACTAAACCTACCCCTAACGCTACCCCTAACCTTAACTCAAACACCAAACCCTAACCCTTACCCTAACCCTCATCCTTGACCTAATTTTACCCAAAACCTAAGCCTAACCCTAAGCCTAAAACTAAACCAAACCCGAAACAATCCCCTAACTCTAGGCCTAACCCTAAACACAAGCCCTAACCCTAACCGAACACTAAACCTAACCTTAACACTAACCTGAACACAAACCCAAACTCTAGCCCTAACCATAAAAATAACCTTAACCCTAACGTAAACTTCATCCAAACCCTAACACTAACCTTCAACCTAAACCCAATCCAAACCCTTACCTTAAACCTAACCCTAACCATAACGCTAGTCCCTCTTTAACACTAAATTTAACCCTTACAACAGCTCTGAAACTAAACCTAAACAGTATCCTAATCCTAACCCTAATTCTAACCTTGACCCTAAATAGAATACTAACTCTAATCCTTAACCTGGACATAAAGCTAACTCTTATCCTACACCTAACCCTAACCCTGAACCTAAACCTAACTCTAACTCTAACCCTAATCATAACACTTACCCTAAACCCTCACCTCAGCTGTAAAACTAACCGTAACCCTCACTCTAACTCCTAACAGTATCCTTCCACCCTAACCCTAATGCTAACCCTAGCCCTAATCAGAACACTAACCTGAAACCCCTAAGCCCTAACGATAACACTAACCCTAACCCAAACCCTAACCCCTAAGACAAAAGCCTAACCCAAACATTAACCCTAACTCTAACTCTAACCCGAAAACTAATTAGAAACATAACCCTAACCCTAACCCTAAACTAAACCTAACCATGACTGGAATCACAATGCCTAACCAGTACCCTCACCCAAACCCTAACCCTAAACTACACCTCTAACCCCTGACACCTTACCAGAACCATAATCCTAAACCTACCCAACCCTAACCCTAAATCTAACCCTCACCCCAACCACAATGCCTAACACAAATCGTAACCCTAACTCTTATACCTAACTCTAACCTAAAATCTAACCCTAACCCGAAAACTAATCAAAACCCGGAAACTTAGCTCTAACCCTAAACACAACATTAACACTAACCTAAAAACAAACCCAACCTTAGCCATAACCCTAGCCCTCAACCTATCTTAAACTTCACCCTATCCCTAACCTAAAGCGAACCCTAACCTTAACGCTAACCTTAACCTTGGCCCACTTGTGACCCTAAACATAACCCTTAGTATATCTCTGACCCTAACCCTCGCCCTGAACCCAATCCTAATCCTAACACTGACCCTAACACTAACCTAACCTTAACCTAACTTTAAGCCTATCATAAACTTAAACCTAACCCTAACCCCTAACCCTAACTCTAACCGTAACTCTAGCGCTAACCCTAACCCTAATTCTAACACTTACCCAAAACCCTCACCTTAAGTGTAATCGTAACTCTAATTCTTACCGTGACCCTAAACTTGACCCTAAGTACAACCCTATCCTAAACCTAACTGGAACACTAACCCCTAACCCTAACTCTAACCCAAATCCTTAGCCTAAACCTAATCGAAACCCTAAACATAACCTTAACCAGTAACCATAACTCAAACCCTAACCCTAAGCCGAACCCTCACCCTTAACCAAAATTTCAAGCTAACCATAACCCTAAACCTACCCTAACTTCATTCAAACCCTAACCCTAACCAAAATTAACACTGATACTAAACATAACCCTAAACCTCAACCTAAACCTAACCCTAACCCTGACCTGAACCTGAACCCTAACCGCAACCCTAAACCTCACGCTTAACATAAACTTCACCCTAACACTAACCCTAAAACTAAACATAACACTAAATCTCCCCCAACCCTGACCCTAGCCCGAAACCTAACCGTAAACCTAACCCGAAACTTAACTCTAACCCTGACCCCAAATCTACCTCTAACCCTATTCCTAACGCTAAAACTTACCCTACACACTCAGCTTAAATGGAAACCCAGCAATAACCCTCACCCTAACATCAAAGACTAACCCCAAACCTTAACCTAACCCTATCCCTAACCTTCACCTAGTCCTAAACTTAACATGACTTAACCCTAACGCTTAACCTAACCCTAAATCGAAACCTAACCTTAACCCTAAACTTCATCCTAAACTTAACCCTAACCCTAACCACTAACACTAACCTTAAGCTCAACTCTCACCCTTAACTTCAACTTCACCCTAAACCTAACCCTAAACCAAAACCTAACCCTAACCCTAAACCTAACCCTATACCTGACCCTAATATTTACCCAAACACCTAAACCTAACCCTAACACTAAACCTACCCCTAACGCTACCCCTAACCTTAACTCAAACACCAAACCCTAACCCTTACCCTAACCCTCATCCTTGACCTAATTTTACCCAAAACCTAAGCCTAACCCTAAGCCTAAAACTAAACCAAACCCGAAACAATCCCCTAACTCTAGGCCTAACCCTAAACACAAGCCCTAACCCTAACCGAACACTAAACCTAACCTTAACACTAACCTGAACACAAACCCAAACTCTAGCCCTAACCATAAAAATAACCTTAACCCTAACGTAAACTTCATCCAAACCCTAACACTAACCTTCAACCTAAACCCAATCCAAACCCTTACCTTAAACCTAACCCTAACCATAACGCTAGTCCCTCTTTAACACTAAATTTAACCCTTACAACAGCTCTGAAACTAAACCTAAACAGTATCCTAATCCTAACCCTAATTCTAACCTTGACCCTAAATAGAATACTAACTCTAATCCTTAACCTGGACATAAAGCTAACTCTTATCCTACACCTAACCCTAACCCTGAACCTAAACCTAACTCTAACTCTAACCCTAATCATAACACTTACCCTAAACCCTCACCTCAGCTGTAAAACTAACCGTAACCCTCACTCTAACTCCTAACAGTATCCTTCCACCCTAACCCTAATGCTAACCCTAGCCCTAATCAGAACACTAACCTGAAACCCCTAAGCCCTAACGATAACACTAACCCTAACCCAAACCCTAACCCCTAAGACAAAAGCCTAACCCAAACATTAACCCTAACTCTAACTCTAACCCGAAAACTAATTAGAAACATAACCCTAACCCTAACCCTAAACTAAACCTAACCATGACTGGAATCACAATGCCTAACCAGTACCCTCACCCAAACCCTAACCCTAAACTACACCTCTAACCCCTGACACCTTACCAGAACCATAATCCTAAACCTACCCAACCCTAACCCTAAATCTAACCCTCACCCCAACCACAATGCCTAACACAAATCGTAACCCTAACTCTTATACCTAACTCTAACCTAAAATCTAACCCTAACCCGAAAACTAATCAAAACCCGGAAACTTAGCTCTAACCCTAAACACAACATTAACACTAACCTAAAAACAAACCCAACCTTAGCCATAACCCTAGCCCTCAACCTATCTTAAACTTCACCCTATCCCTAACCTAAAGCGAACCCTAACCTTAACGCTAACCTTAACCTTGGCCCACTTGTGACCCTAAACATAACCCTTAGTATATCTCTGACCCTAACCCTCGCCCTGAACCCAATCCTAATCCTAACACTGACCCTAACACTAACCTAACCTTAACCTAACTTTAAGCCTATCATAAACTTAAACCTAACCCTAACCCCTAACCCTAACTCTAACCGTAACTCTAGCGCTAACCCTAACCCTAATTCTAACACTTACCCAAAACCCTCACCTTAAGTGTAATCGTAACTCTAATTCTTACCGTGACCCTAAACTTGACCCTAAGTACAACCCTATCCTAAACCTAACTGGAACACTAACCCCTAACCCTAACTCTAACCCAAATCCTTAGCCTAAACCTAATCGAAACCCTAAACATAACCTTAACCAGTAACCATAACTCAAACCCTAACCCTAAGCCGAACCCTCACCCTTAACCAAAATTTCAAGCTAACCATAACCCTAAACCTACCCTAACTTCATTCAAACCCTAACCCTAACCAAAATTAACACTGATACTAAACATAACCCTAAACCTCAACCTAAACCTAACCCTAACCCTGACCTGAACCTGAACCCTAACCGCAACCCTAAACCTCACGCTTAACATAAACTTCACCCTAACACTAACCCTAAAACTAAACATAACACTAAATCTCCCCCAACCCTGACCCTAGCCCGAAACCTAACCGTAAACCTAACCCTAAACTTAACTCTAATCCTGACCCCAAATCTACCTCTAACCCTATTCCTAACGCTAAAACTTACCCTACACACTCAGCTTAAATGGAAACCCAGCAATAACCCTCACCCTAACATCAAAGACTAACCCCAAACCTTAACCTAACCCTATCCCTAACCTTCACCTAGTCCTAAACTTAACATGACTTAACCCTAACGCTTAACCTAACCCTAAATCGAAACCTAACCTTAACCCTAAACTTCATCCTAAACTTAACCCTAACCCTAACCACTAACACTAACCTTAAGCTCAACTCTCACCCTTAACTTCAACTTCACCCTAAACCTAACCCTAAACCAAAACCTAACCCTAACCCTAAACCTAACCCTATACCTGACCCTAATATTTACCCAAACACCTAAACCTAACCCTAACACTAAACCTACCCCTAACGCTACCCCTAACCTTAACTCAAACACCAAACCCTAACCCTTACCCTAACCCTCATCCTTGACCTAATTTTACCCAAAACCTAAGCCTAACCCTAAGCCTAAAACTAAACCAAACCCGAAACAATCCCCTAACTCTAGGCCTAACCCTAAACACAAGCCCTAACCCTAACCGAACACTAAACCTAACCTTAACACTAACCTGAACACAAACCCAAACTCTAGCCCTAACCATAAAAATAACCTTAACCCTAACGTAAACTTCATCCGAACCCTAACCCTAACCTTCAACCTAAACCCAATCCAAACCCTTACCTTAAACCTAACCCTAACCATAACGCTAGTCCCTCTCTAACCCTAAATTTAACCCTTACAACAGCTCTGAAACTAAACCTAAACAGTATCCTAATCCTAACCCTAATTCTAACCTTGACCCTAAATAGAACACTAACTCTAATCCTTAACCTGGACATAAAGCTAACTCTTATCCTACACCTAACCCTAACCCTGAACCTAAACCTAACTCTAACTCTAACCCTAATCATAACACTTACCCTAAACCCTCACCTTAGCTGTAAAACTAACCGTAACCCTCACTCTAACTCCTAACAGTATCCTTCCACCCTAACCCTAATGCTAACCCTAGCCCTAAGCAGAACACTAACCTGAAACCTCTAAGCCCTAACGATAACACTAACCCTAACCCAAACCCTAACCCCTAAGACAAAAGCCTAACCCAAACATTAACCCTAACTCTAACTCTAACCCGAAAACTAATTAGAAACATAACCCTAACCCTAACCCTAAACTAAACCTAACCATGACTGGAACCACAATGCCTAACCAGTACCCTCACCCGAACCCTAACCCTAAACTACACCTCTAACCCCTGACACCTTACCAGAACCATAATCCTAAACCTACCCAACCCTAACCCTAAATCTAACCCTCACCCCAACCACAATGCCTAACACAAATCGTAACCCTAACTCTTATACCTAACTCTAACCTAAAATATAACCTTAACCCTAAAACTAAACAAAACCCGGAAACTTAGCTCTAACCCTAAACACAACCTTAACACTAACCTAAAAACAAACCCAACCTTAGCCATAACCCTAACCCTCAACCTATCTTAAACTTCACCCTATCCCTAACCTAAAGCGAACCCTAACTTTAACCCTAACCTTAACCTTGGCCCACTTGTGACCTTAAACATAACCCTTAGTATATCTCTGACCCTAACCCTCGCCCTGAACCCAATCCTAATCCTAACACTGACTCTAACACTAACCTAACCTTAACCTAACTTAAAGCCTATCATAAACTTAAACCTAACCCTAACCCCTAACCCTAACTCTAACCGTAACCCTACCGCTAACCCTAACCCTAATCCTAACACTTACCCAAAACCCTCACCTTAAGTGTAATCGTAACTCTAATTCTTACCGTGACCCTAAACTTGACCCTAAGTACAACCCTATCCTAAACCTAACTGAAACACTAACCCCTAACCCTAACTCTAACCCAAATGCTTAGCCTAAACCTAATCGAAACCCTAAACATAACCTTAACCAGTAACCATAACTCAAACCCTAACCCTAAGCCGAACCCTCACCCTTCACCAAAATATCACGCTAACCATAACCCTAAACCTACCCTAACTTCATTCAAACCCTAACCCTAACCAAAATTAAGACTGATACTAAACATAACCCTAAACCTCAACCTAAACCTAACCCTAACCCTGACCTGAACCTGAACCCTAACCGCAACCCTAAACCTCACGCTTAACATAAACTTCACCCTAACACTAACCCTAAAACTAAACATAACACTAAATCTCCCCCAACCCTGACCCTAGCCCGAAACCTAACCGAAAACCTAACCCTAAACTTAACTCTAATCCTGACCCCAAATCTACCTCTAACCCTATTCCTAACGCTAAAACTTACCCTACACACTCAGCTTAAATGGAAACCCAGCAATAACCCTCACCCTAACATCAAAACCTAACCCAAACCTTAACCTAACCCTATCCCTAACCTTCACCTAGTCCTAAACATTACATGACTTAACCCTAACGCTTAACCTAACCTTAAATCGAAACCTAACCTTAACTCTAAACTTCATCCTAAACTTAACCCTAACCCTAACCACTAACCCTAACCTTAAGCTCAACTCTCACCCTTAACTTCAACTTCACCCTAAACCCAACCCTAAACCAAAACCTAACCCTATACCTGACCCTAATATTTACCCAAACACCTAAACCTAACCCTAACACTAAACCTACCCCTAACGCTACCCCTAACCTTAACTCAAACACCAAACCCTAACCCTTACCCTAACCCTCATCCTTGACCTAATTTTACCCAAAACCTAAGCCTAACCCTAAGCCTAAAACTAAACCAAACCCGAAACAATCCCCTAACTCTAGGCCTAACCCTAAACACAAGCCCTAACCCTAACCGAACACTAAACCTAACCTTAACACTAACCTGAACACAAACCCAAACTCTAGCCCTAACCATAAAAATAACCTTAACCCTAACGTAAACTTCATCCAAACCCTAACACTAACCTTCAACCTAAACCCAATCCAAACCCTTACCTTAAACCTAACCCTAACCATAACGCTAGTCCCTCTTTAACACTAAATTTAACCCTTACAACAGCTCTGAAACTAAACCTAAACAGTATCCTAATCCTAACCCTAATTCTAACCTTGACCCTAAATAGAATACTAACTCTAATCCTTAACCTGGACATAAAGCTAACTCTTATCCTACACCTAACCCTAACCCTGAACCTAAACCTAACTCTAACTCTAACCCTAATCATAACACTTACCCTAAACCCTCACCTCAGCTGTAAAACTAACCGTAACCCTCACTCTAACTCCTAACAGTATCCTTCCACCCTAACCCTAATGCTAACCCTAGCCCTAATCAGAACACTAACCTGAAACCCCTAAGCCCTAACGATAACACTAACCCTAACCCAAACCCTAACCCCTAAGACAAAAGCCTAACCCAAACATTAACCCTAACTCTAACTCTAACCCGAAAACTAATTAGAAACATAACCCTAACCCTAACCCTAAACTAAACCTAACCATGACTGGAATCACAATGCCTAACCAGTACCCTCACCCAAACCCTAACCCTAAACTACACCTCTAACCCCTGACACCTTACCAGAACCATAATCCTAAACCTACCCAACCCTAACCCTAAATCTAACCCTCACCCCAACCACAATGCCTAACACAAATCGTAACCCTAACTCTTATACCTAACTCTAACCTAAAATCTAACCCTAACCCGAAAACTAATCAAAACCCGGAAACTTAGCTCTAACCCTAAACACAACATTAACACTAACCTAAAAACAAACCCAACCTTAGCCATAACCCTAGCCCTCAACCTATCTTAAACTTCACCCTATCCCTAACCTAAAGCGAACCCTAACCTTAACGCTAACCTTAACCTTGGCCCACTTGTGACCCTAAACATAACCCTTAGTATATCTCTGACCCTAACCCTCGCCCTGAACCCAATCCTAATCCTAACACTGACCCTAACACTAACCTAACCTTAACCTAACTTTAAGCCTATCATAAACTTAAACCTAACCCTAACCCCTAACCCTAACTCTAACCGTAACTCTAGCGCTAACCCTAACCCTAATTCTAACACTTACCCAAAACCCTCACCTTAAGTGTAATCGTAACTCTAATTCTTACCGTGACCCTAAACTTGACCCTAAGTACAACCCTATCCTAAACCTAACTGGAACACTAACCCCTAACCCTAACTCTAACCCAAATCCTTAGCCTAAACCTAATCGAAACCCTAAACATAACCTTAACCAGTAACCATAACTCAAACCCTAACCCTAAGCCGAACCCTCACCCTTAACCAAAATTTCAAGCTAACCATAACCCTAAACCTACCCTAACTTCATTCAAACCCTAACCCTAACCAAAATTAACACTGATACTAAACATAACCCTAAACCTCAACCTAAACCTAACCCTAACCCTGACCTGAACCTGAACCCTAACCGCAACCCTAAACCTCACGCTTAACATAAACTTCACCCTAACACTAACCCTAAAACTAAACATAACACTAAATCTCCCCCAACCCTGACCCTAGCCCGAAACCTAACCGTAAACCTAACCCTAAACTTAACTCTAATCCTGACCCCAAATCTACCTCTAACCCTATTCCTAACGCTAAAACTTACCCTACACACTCAGCTTAAATGGAAACCCAGCAATAACCCTCACCCTAACATCAAAGACTAACCCCAAACCTTAACCTAACCCTATCCCTAACCTTCACCTAGTCCTAAACTTAACACGACTTAACCCTAACGCTTAACCTAACCCTAAATCGAAACCTAACCTTAACCCTAAACTTCATCCTAAACTTAACCCTAACCCTAACCACTAACACTAACCTTAAGCTCAACTCTCACCCTTAACTTCAACTTCACCCTAAACCTAACCCTAAACCAAAACCTAACCCTAACCCTAAACCTAACCCTATACCTGACCCTAATATTTACCCAAACACCTAAACCTAACCCTAACACTAAACCTACCCCTAACGCTACCCCTAACCTTAACTCAAACACCAAACCCTAACCCTTACCCTAACCCTCATCCTTGACCTAATTTTACCCAAAACCTAAGCCTAACCCTAAGCCTAAAACTAAACCAAACCCGAAACAATCCCCTAACTCTAGGCCTAACCCTAAACACAAGCCCTAACCCTAACCGAACACTAAACCTAACCTTAACACTAACCTGAACACAAACCCAAACTCTAGCCCTAACCATAAAAATAACCTTAACCCTAACGTAAACTTCATCCAAACCCTAACACTAACCTTCAACCTAAACCCAATCCAAACCCTTACCTTAAACCTAACCCTAACCATAACGCTAGTCCCTCTTTAACACTAAATTTAACCCTTACAACAGCTCTGAAACTAAACCTAAACAGTATCCTAATCCTAACCCTAATTCTAACCTTGACCCTAAATAGAATACTAACTCTAATCCTTAACCTGGACATAAAGCTAACTCTTATCCTACACCTAACCCTAACCCTGAACCTAAACCTAACTCTAACTCTAACCCTAATCATAACACTTACCCTAAACCCTCACCTCAGCTGTAAAACTAACCGTAACCCTCACTCTAACTCCTAACAGTATCCTTCCACCCTAACCCTAATGCTAACCCTAGCCCTAATCAGAACACTAACCTGAAACCCCTAAGCCCTAACGATAACACTAACCCTAACCCAAACCCTAACCCCTAAGACAAAAGCCTAACCCAAACATTAACCCTAACTCTAACTCTAACCCGAAAACTAATTAGAAACATAACCCTAACCCTAACCCTAAACTAAACCTAACCATGACTGGAATCACAATGCCTAACCAGTACCCTCACCCAAACCCTAACCCTAAACTACACCTCTAACCCCTGACACCTTACCAGAACCATAATCCTAAACCTACCCAACCCTAACCCTAAATCTAACCCTCACCCCAACCACAATGCCTAACACAAATCGTAACCCTAACTCTTATACCTAACTCTAACCTAAAATCTAACCCTAACCCGAAAACTAATCAAAACCCGGAAACTTAGCTCTAACCCTAAACACAACATTAACACTAACCTAAAAACAAACCCAACCTTAGCCATAACCCTAGCCCTCAACCTATCTTAAACTTCACCCTATCCCTAACCTAAAGCGAACCCTAACCTTAACGCTAACCTTAACCTTGGCCCACTTGTGACCCTAAACATAACCCTTAGTATATCTCTGACCCTAACCCTCGCCCTGAACCCAATCCTAATCCTAACACTGACCCTAACACTAACCTAACCTTAACCTAACTTTAAGCCTATCATAAACTTAAACCTAACCCTAACCCCTAACCCTAACTCTAACCGTAACTCTAGCGCTAACCCTAACCCTAATTCTAACACTTACCCAAAACCCTCACCTTAAGTGTAATCGTAACTCTAATTCTTACCGTGACCCTAAACTTGACCCTAAGTACAACCCTATCCTAAACCTAACTGGAACACTAACCCCTAACCCTAACTCTAACCCAAATCCTTAGCCTAAACCTAATCGAAACCCTAAACATAACCTTAACCAGTAACCATAACTCAAACCCTAACCCTAAGCCGAACCCTCACCCTTAACCAAAATTTCAAGCTAACCATAACCCTAAACCTACCCTAACTTCATTCAAACCCTAACCCTAACCAAAATTAACACTGATACTAAACATAACCCTAAACCTCAACCTAAACCTAACCCTAACCCTGACCTGAACCTGAACCCTAACCGCAACCCTAAACCTCACGCTTAACATAAACTTCACCCTAACACTAACCCTAAAACTAAACATAACACTAAATCTCCCCCAACCCTGACCCTAGCCCGAAACCTAACCGTAAACCTAACCCTAAACTTAACTCTAATCCTGACCCCAAATCTACCACTAACCCTATTCCTAACGCTAAAACTTACCCTACACACTCAGCTTAAATGGAAACCCAGCAATAACCCTCACCCTAACATCAAAGACTAACCCCAAACCTTAACCTAACCCTATCCCTAACCTTCACCTAGTCCTAAACTTAACATGACTTAACCCTAACGCTTAACCTAACCCTAAATCGAAACCTAACCTTAACCCTAAACTTCATCCTAAACTTAACCCTAACCCTAACCACTAACACTAACCTTAAGCTCAACTCTCACCCTTAACTTCAACTTCACCCTAAACCTAACCCTAAACCAAAACCTAACCCTAACCCTAAACCTAACCCTATACCTGACCCTAATATTTACCCAAACACCTAAACCTAACCCTAACACTAAACCTACCCCTAACGCTACCCCTAACCTTAACTCAAACACCAAACCCTAACCCTTACCCTAACCCTCATCCTTGACCTAATTTTACCCAAAACCTAAGCCTAACCCTAAGCCTAAAACTAAACCAAACCCGAAACAATCCCCTAACTCTAGGCCTAACCCTAAACACAAGCCCTAACCCTAACCGAACACTAAACCTAACCTTAACACTAACCTGAACACAAACCCAAACTCTAGCCCTAACCATAAAAATAACCTTAACCCTAACCTAAACTTCATCCGAACCCTAACCCTAACCTTCAACCTAAACCCAATCCAAACCCTTACCTTAAACCTAACCCTAACCATAACGCTAGTCCCTCTCTAACCCTAAATTTAACCCTTACAACAGCTCTGAAACTAAACCTAAACAGTATCCTAATCCTAACCCTAATTCTAACCTTGACCCTAAATAGAACACTAACTCTAATCCTTAACCTGGACATAAAGCTAACTCTTATCCTACACCTAACCCTAACCCTGAACCTAAACCTAACTCTAACTCTAACCCTAATCATAACACTTACCCTAAACCCTCACCTTAGCTGTAAAACTAACCGTAACCCTCACTCTAACTCCTAACAGTATCCTTCCACCCTAACCCTAATGCTAACCCTAGCCCTAAGCAGAACACTAACCTGAAACCTCTAAGCCCTAACGATAACACTAACCCTAACCCAAACCCTAACCCCTAAGACAAAAGCCTAACCCAAACATTAACCCTAACTCTAACTCTAACCCGAAAACTAATTAGAAACATAACCCTAACCCTAACCCTAAACTAAACCTAACCATGACTGGAACCACAATGCCTAACCAGTACCCTCACCCGAACCCTAACCCTAAACTACACCTCTAACCCCTGACACCTTACCAGAACCATAATCCTAAACCTACCCAACCCTAACCCTAAATCTAACCCTCACCCCAACCACAATGCCTAACACAAATCGTAACCCTAACTCTTATACCTAACTCTAACCTAAAATATAACCTTAACCCTAAAACTAAACAAAACCCGGAAACTTAGCTCTAACCCTAAACACAACCTTAACACTAACCTAAAAACAAACCCAACCTTAGCCATAACCCTAACCCTCAACCTATCTTAAACTTCACCCTATCCCTAACCTAAAGCGAACCCTAACTTTAACCCTAACCTTAACCTTGGCCCACTTGTGACCTTAAACATAACCCTTAGTATATCTCTGACCCTAACCCTCGCCCTGAACCCAATCCTAATCCTAACACTGACTCTAACACTAACCTAACCTTAACCTAACTTAAAGCCTATCATAAACTTAAACCTAACCCTAACCCCTAACCCTAACTCTAACCGTAACCCTACCGCTAACCCTAACCCTAATCCTAACACTTACCCAAAACCCTCACCTTAAGTGTAATCGTAACTCTAATTCTTACCGTGACCCTAAACTTGACCCTAAGTACAACCCTATCCTAAACCTAACTGAAACACTAACCCCTAACCCTAACTCTAACCCAAATGCTTAGCCTAAACCTAATCGAAACCCTAAACATAACCTTAACCAGTAACCATAACTCAAACCCTAACCCTAAGCCGAACCCTCACCCTTCACCAAAATATCACGCTAACCATAACCCTAAACCTACCCTAACTTCATTCAAACCCTAACCCTAACCAAAATTAAGACTGATACTAAACATAACCCTAAACCTCAACCTAAACCTAACCCTAACCCTGACCTGAACCTGAACCCTAACCGCAACCCTAAACCTCACGCTTAACATAAACTTCACCCTAACACTAACCCTAAAACTAAACATAACACTAAATCTCCCCCAACCCTGACCCTAGCCCGAAACCTAACCGAAAACCTAACCCTAAACTTAACTCTAATCCTGACCCCAAATCTACCTCTAACCCTATTCCTAACGCTAAAACTTACCCTACACACTCAGCTTAAATGGAAACCCAGCAATAACCCTCACCCTAACATCAAAACCTAACCCAAACCTTAACCTAACCCTATCCCTAACCTTCACCTAGTCCTAAACATTACATGACTTAACCCTAACGCTTAACCTAACCTTAAATCGAAACCTAACCTTAACTCTAAACTTCATCCTAAACTTAACCCTAACCCTAACCACTAACCCTAACCTTAAGCTCAACTCTCACCCTTAACTTCAACTTCACCCTAAACCCAACCCTAAACCAAAACCTAACCCTATACCTGACCCTAATATTTACCCAAACACCTAAACCTAACCCTAACACTAAACCTACCCCTAACGCTACCCCTAACCTTAACTCAAACACCAAACCCTAACCCTTACCCTAACCCTCATCCTTGACCTAATTTTACCCAAAACCTAAGCCTAACCCTAAGCCTAAAACTAAACCAAACCCGAAACAATCCCCTAACTCTAGGCCTAACCCTAAACACAAGCCCTAACCCTAACCGAACACTAAACCTAACCTTAACACTAACCTGAACACAAACCCAAACTCTAGCCCTAACCATAAAAATAACCTTAACCCTAACGTAAACTTCATCCAAACCCTAACACTAACCTTCAACCTAAACCCAATCCAAACCCTTACCTTAAACCTAACCCTAACCATAACGCTAGTCCCTCTTTAACACTAAATTTAACCCTTACAACAGCTCTGAAACTAAACCTAAACAGTATCCTAATCCTAACCCTAATTCTAACCTTGACCCTAAATAGAATACTAACTCTAATCCTTAACCTGGACATAAAGCTAACTCTTATCCTACACCTAACCCTAACCCTGAACCTAAACCTAACTCTAACTCTAACCCTAATCATAACACTTACCCTAAACCCTCACCTCAGCTGTAAAACTAACCGTAACCCTCACTCTAACTCCTAACAGTATCCTTCCACCCTAACCCTAATGCTAACCCTAGCCCTAATCAGAACACTAACCTGAAACCCCTAAGCCCTAACGATAACACTAACCCTAACCCAAACCCTAACCCCTAAGACAAAAGCCTAACCCAAACATTAACCCTAACTCTAACTCTAACCCGAAAACTAATTAGAAACATAACCCTAACCCTAACCCTAAACTAAACCTAACCATGACTGGAATCACAATGCCTAACCAGTACCCTCACCCAAACCCTAACCCTAAACTACACCTCTAACCCCTGACACCTTACCAGAACCATAATCCTAAACCTACCCAACCCTAACCCTAAATCTAACCCTCACCCCAACCACAATGCCTAACACAAATCGTAACCCTAACTCTTATACCTAACTCTAACCTAAAATCTAACCCTAACCCGAAAACTAATCAAAACCCGGAAACTTAGCTCTAACCCTAAACACAACATTAACACTAACCTAAAAACAAACCCAACCTTAGCCATAACCCTAGCCCTCAACCTATCTTAAACTTCACCCTATCCCTAACCTAAAGCGAACCCTAACCTTAACGCTAACCTTAACCTTGGCCCACTTGTGACCCTAAACATAACCCTTAGTATATCTCTGACCCTAACCCTCGCCCTGAACCCAATCCTAATCCTAACACTGACCCTAACACTAACCTAACCTTAACCTAACTTTAAGCCTATCATAAACTTAAACCTAACCCTAACCCCTAACCCTAACTCTAACCGTAACTCTAGCGCTAACCCTAACCCTAATTCTAACACTTACCCAAAACCCTCACCTTAAGTGTAATCGTAACTCTAATTCTTACCGTGACCCTAAACTTGACCCTAAGTACAACCCTATCCTAAACCTAACTGGAACACTAACCCCTAACCCTAACTCTAACCCAAATCCTTAGCCTAAACCTAATCGAAACCCTAAACATAACCTTAACCAGTAACCATAACTCAAACCCTAACCCTAAGCCGAACCCTCACCCTTAACCAAAATTTCAAGCTAACCATAACCCTAAACCTACCCTAACTTCATTCAAACCCTAACCCTAACCAAAATTAACACTGATACTAAACATAACCCTAAACCTCAACCTAAACCTAACCCTAACCCTGACCTGAACCTGAACCCTAACCGCAACCCTAAACCTCACGCTTAACATAAACTTCACCCTAACACTAACCCTAAAACTAAACATAACACTAAATCTCCCCCAACCCTGACCCTAGCCCGAAACCTAACCGTAAACCTAACCCTAAACTTAACTCTAATCCTGACCCCAAATCTACCTCTAACCCTATTCCTAACGCTAAAACTTACCCTACACACTCAGCTTAAATGGAAACCCAGCAATAACCCTCACCCTAACATCAAAGACTAACCCCAAACCTTAACCTAACCCTATCCCTAACCTTCACCTAGTCCTAAACTTAACATGACTTAACCCTAACGCTTAACCTAACCCTAAATCGAAACCTAACCTTAACCCTAAACTTCATCCTAAACTTAACCCTAACCCTAACCACTAACACTAACCTTAAGCTCAACTCTCACCCTTAACTTCAACTTCACCCTAAACCTAACCCTAAACCAAAACCTAACCCTAACCCTAAACCTAACCCTATACCTGACCCTAATATTTACCCAAACACCTAAACCTAACCCTAACACTAAACCTACCCCTAACGCTACCCCTAACCTTAACTCAAACACCAAACCCTAACCCTTACCCTAACCCTCATCCTTGACCTAATTTTACCCAAAACCTAAGCCTAACCCTAAGCCTAAAACTAAACCAAACCCGAAACAATCCCCTAACTCTAGGCCTAACCCTAAACACAAGCCCTAACCCTAACCGAACACTAAACCTAACCTTAACACTAACCTGAACACAAACCCAAACTCTAGCCCTAACCATAAAAATAACCTTAACCCTAACGTAAACTTCATCCAAACCCTAACACTAACCTTCAACCTAAACCCAATCCAAACCCTTACCTTAAACCTAACCCTAACCATAACGCTAGTCCCTCTTTAACACTAAATTTAACCCTTACAACAGCTCTGAAACTAAACCTAAACAGTATCCTAATCCTAACCCTAATTCTAACCTTGACCCTAAATAGAATACTAACTCTAATCCTTAACCTGGACATAAAGCTAACTCTTATCCTACACCTAACCCTAACCCTGAACCTAAACCTAACTCTAACTCTAACCCTAATCATAACACTTACCCTAAACCCTCACCTCAGCTGTAAAACTAACCGTAACCCTCACTCTAACTCCTAACAGTATCCTTCCACCCTAACCCTAATGCTAACCCTAGCCCTAATCAGAACACTAACCTGAAACCCCTAAGCCCTAACGATAACACTAACCCTAACCCAAACCCTAACCCCTAAGACAAAAGCCTAACCCAAACATTAACCCTAACTCTAACTCTAACCCGAAAACTAATTAGAAACATAACCCTAACCCTAACCCTAAACTAAACCTAACCATGACTGGAATCACAATGCCTAACCAGTACCCTCACCCAAACCCTAACCCTAAACTACACCTCTAACCCCTGACACCTTACCAGAACCATAATCCTAAACCTACCCAACCCTAACCCTAAATCTAACCCTCACCCCAACCACAATGCCTAACACAAATCGTAACCCTAACTCTTATACCTAACTCTAACCTAAAATCTAACCCTAACCCGAAAACTAATCAAAACCCGGAAACTTAGCTCTAACCCTAAACACAACATTAACACTAACCTAAAAACAAACCCAACCTTAGCCATAACCCTAGCCCTCAACCTATCTTAAACTTCACCCTATCCCTAACCTAAAGCGAACCCTAACCTTAACGCTAACCTTAACCTTGGCCCACTTGTGACCCTAAACATAACCCTTAGTATATCTCTGACCCTAACCCTCGCCCTGAACCCAATCCTAATCCTAACACTGACCCTAACACTAACCTAACCTTAACCTAACTTTAAGCCTATCATAAACTTAAACCTAACCCTAACCCCTAACCCTAACTCTAACCGTAACTCTAGCGCTAACCCTAACCCTAATTCTAACACTTACCCAAAACCCTCACCTTAAGTGTAATCGTAACTCTAATTCTTACCGTGACCCTAAACTTGACCCTAAGTACAACCCTATCCTAAACCTAACTGGAACACTAACCCCTAACCCTAACTCTAACCCAAATCCTTAGCCTAAACCTAATCGAAACCCTAAACATAACCTTAACCAGTAACCATAACTCAAACCCTAACCCTAAGCCGAACCCTCACCCTTAACCAAAATTTCAAGCTAACCATAACCCTAAACCTACCCTAACTTCATTCAAACCCTAACCCTAACCAAAATTAACACTGATACTAAACATAACCCTAAACCTCAACCTAAACCTAACCCTAACCCTGACCTGAACCTGAACCCTAACCGCAACCCTAAACCTCACGCTTAACATAAACTTCACCCTAACACTAACCCTAAAACTAAACATAACACTAAATCTCCCCCAACCCTGACCCTAGCCCGAAACCTAACCGTAAACCTAACCCTAAACTTAACTCTAATCCTGACCCCAAATCTACCTCTAACCCTATTCCTAACGCTAAAACTTACCCTACACACTCAGCTTAAATGGAAACCCAGCAATAACCCTCACCCTAACATCAAAGACTAACCCCAAACCTTAACCTAACCCTATCCCTAACCTTCACCTAGTCCTAAACTTAACATGACTTAACCCTAACGCTTAACCTAACCCTAAATCGAAACCTAACCTTAACCCTAAACTTCATCCTAAACTTAACCCTAACCCTAACCACTAACACTAACCTTAAGCTCAACTCTCACCCTTAACTTCAACTTCACCCTAAACCTAACCCTAAACCAAAACCTAACCCTAACCCTAAACCTAACCCTATACCTGACCCTAATATTTACCCAAACACCTAAACCTAACCCTAACACTAAACCTACCCCTAACGCTACCCCTAACCTTAACTCAAACACCAAACCCTAACCCTTACCCTAACCCTCATCCTTGACCTAATTTTACCCAAAACCTAAGCCTAACCCTAAGCCTAAAACTAAACCAAACCCGAAACAATCCCCTAACTCTAGGCCTAACCCTAAACACAAGCCCTAACCCTAACCGAACACTAAACCTAACCTTAACACTAACCTGAACACAAACCCAAACTCTAGCCCTAACCATAAAAATAACCTTAACCCTAACGTAAACTTCATCCAAACCCTAACACTAACCTTCAACCTAAACCCAATCCAAACCCTTACCTTAAACCTAACCCTAACCATAACGCTAGTCCCTCTTTAACACTAAATTTAACCCTTACAACAGCTCTGAAACTAAACCTAAACAGTATCCTAATCCTAACCCTAATTCTAACCTTGACCCTAAATAGAATACTAACTCTAATCCTTAACCTGGACATAAAGCTAACTCTTATCCTACACCTAACCCTAACCCTGAACCTAAACCTAACTCTAACTCTAACCCTAATCATAACACTTACCCTAAACCCTCACCTCAGCTGTAAAACTAACCGTAACCCTCACTCTAACTCCTAACAGTATCCTTCCACCCTAACCCTAATGCTAACCCTAGCCCTAATCAGAACACTAACCTGAAACCCCTAAGCCCTAACGATAACACTAACCCTAACCCAAACCCTAACCCCTAAGACAAAAGCCTAACCCAAACATTAACCCTAACTCTAACTCTAACCCGAAAACTAATTAGAAACATAACCCTAACCCTAACCCTAAACTAAACCTAACCATGACTGGAATCACAATGCCTAACCAGTACCCTCACCCAAACCCTAACCCTAAACTACACCTCTAACCCCTGACACCTTACCAGAACCATAATCCTAAACCTACCCAACCCTAACCCTAAATCTAACCCTCACCCCAACCACAATGCCTAACACAAATCGTAACCCTAACTCTTATACCTAACTCTAACCTAAAATCTAACCCTAACCCGAAAACTAATCAAAACCCGGAAACTTAGCTCTAACCCTAAACACAACATTAACACTAACCTAAAAACAAACCCAACCTTAGCCATAACCCTAGCCCTCAACCTATCTTAAACTTCACCCTATCCCTAACCTAAAGCGAACCCTAACCTTAACGCTAACCTTAACCTTGGCCCACTTGTGACCCTAAACATAACCCTTAGTATATCTCTGACCCTAACCCTCGCCCTGAACCCAATCCTAATCCTAACACTGACCCTAACACTAACCTAACCTTAACCTAACTTTAAGCCTATCATAAACTTAAACCTAACCCTAACCCCTAACCCTAACTCTAACCGTAACTCTAGCGCTAACCCTAACCCTAATTCTAACACTTACCCAAAACCCTCACCTTAAGTGTAATCGTAACTCTAATTCTTACCGTGACCCTAAACTTGACCCTAAGTACAACCCTATCCTAAACCTAACTGGAACACTAACCCCTAACCCTAACTCTAACCCAAATCCTTAGCCTAAACCTAATCGAAACCCTAAACATAACCTTAACCAGTAACCATAACTCAAACCCTAACCCTAAGCCGAACCCTCACCCTTAACCAAAATTTCAAGCTAACCATAACCCTAAACCTACCCTAACTTCATTCAAACCCTAACCCTAACCAAAATTAACACTGATACTAAACATAACCCTAAACCTCAACCTAAACCTAACCCTAACCCTGACCTGAACCTGAACCCTAACCGCAACCCTAAACCTCACGCTTAACATAAACTTCACCCTAACACTAACCCTAAAACTAAACATAACACTAAATCTCCCCCAACCCTGACCCTAGCCCGAAACCTAACCGTAAACCTAACCCTAAACTTAACTCTAATCCTGACCCCAAATCTACCTCTAACCCTATTCCTAACGCTAAAACTTACCCTACACACTCAGCTTAAATGGAAACCCAGCAATAACCCTCACCCTAACATCAAAGACTAACCCCAAACCTTAACCTAACCCTATCCCTAACCTTCACCTAGTCCTAAACTTAACATGACTTAACCCTAACGCTTAACCTAACCCTAAATCGAAACCTAACCTTAACCCTAAACTTCATCCTAAACTTAACCCTAACCCTAACCACTAACACTAACCTTAAGCTCAACTCTCACCCTTAACTTCAACTTCACCCTAAACCTAACCCTAAACCAAAACCTAACCCTAACCCTAAACCTAACCCTATACCTGACCCTAATATTTACCCAAACACCTAAACCTAACCCTAACACTAAACCTACCCCTAACGCTACCCCTAACCTTAACTCAAACACCAAACCCTAACCCTTACCCTAACCCTCATCCTTGACCTAATTTTACCCAAAACCTAAGCCTAACCCTAAGCCTAAAACTAAACCAAACCCGAAACAATCCCCTAACTCTAGGCCTAACCCTAAACACAAGCCCTAACCCTAACCGAACACTAAACCTAACCTTAACACTAACCTGAACACAAACCCAAACTCTAGCCCTAACCATAAAAATAACCTTAACCCTAACGTAAACTTCATCCAAACCCTAACACTAACCTTCAACCTAAACCCAATCCAAACCCTTACCTTAAACCTAACCCTAACCATAACGCTAGTCCCTCTTTAACACTAAATTTAACCCTTACAACAGCTCTGAAACTAAACCTAAACAGTATCCTAATCCTAACCCTAATTCTAACCTTGACCCTAAATAGAATACTAACTCTAATCCTTAACCTGGACATAAAGCTAACTCTTATCCTACACCTAACCCTAACCCTGAACCTAAACCTAACTCTAACTCTAACCCTAATCATAACACTTACCCTAAACCCTCACCTCAGCTGTAAAACTAACCGTAACCCTCACTCTAACTCCTAACAGTATCCTTCCACCCTAACCCTAATGCTAACCCTAGCCCTAATCAGAACACTAACCTGAAACCCCTAAGCCCTAACGATAACACTAACCCTAACCCAAACCCTAACCCCTAAGACAAAAGCCTAACCCAAACATTAACCCTAACTCTAACTCTAACCCGAAAACTAATTAGAAACATAACCCTAACCCTAACCCTAAACTAAACCTAACCATGACTGGAATCACAATGCCTAACCAGTACCCTCACCCAAACCCTAACCCTAAACTACACCTCTAACCCCTGACACCTTACCAGAACCATAATCCTAAACCTACCCAACCCTAACCCTAAATCTAACCCTCACCCCAACCACAATGCCTAACACAAATCGTAACCCTAACTCTTATACCTAACTCTAACCTAAAATCTAACCCTAACCCGAAAACTAATCAAAACCCGGAAACTTAGCTCTAACCCTAAACACAACATTAACACTAACCTAAAAACAAACCCAACCTTAGCCATAACCCTAGCCCTCAACCTATCTTAAACTTCACCCTATCCCTAACCTAAAGCGAACCCTAACCTTAACGCTAACCTTAACCTTGGCCCACTTGTGACCCTAAACATAACCCTTAGTATATCTCTGACCCTAACCCTCGCCCTGAACCCAATCCTAATCCTAACACTGACCCTAACACTAACCTAACCTTAACCTAACTTTAAGCCTATCATAAACTTAAACCTAACCCTAACCCCTAACCCTAACTCTAACCGTAACTCTAGCGCTAACCCTAACCCTAATTCTAACACTTACCCAAAACCCTCACCTTAAGTGTAATCGTAACTCTAATTCTTACCGTGACCCTAAACTTGACCCTAAGTACAACCCTATCCTAAACCTAACTGGAACACTAACCCCTAACCCTAACTCTAACCCAAATCCTTAGCCTAAACCTAATCGAAACCCTAAACATAACCTTAACCAGTAACCATAACTCAAACCCTAACCCTAAGCCGAACCCTCACCCTTAACCAAAATTTCAAGCTAACCATAACCCTAAACCTACCCTAACTTCATTCAAACCCTAACCCTAACCAAAATTAACACTGATACTAAACATAACCCTAAACCTCAACCTAAACCTAACCCTAACCCTGACCTGAACCTGAACCCTAACCGCAACCCTAAACCTCACGCTTAACATAAACTTCACCCTAACACTAACCCTAAAACTAAACATAACACTAAATCTCCCCCAACCCTGACCCTAGCCCGAAACCTAACCGTAAACCTAACCCTAAACTTAACTCTAATCCTGACCCCAAATCTACCTCTAACCCTATTCCTAACGCTAAAACTTACCCTACACACTCAGCTTAAATGGAAACCCAGCAATAACCCTCACCCTAACATCAAAGACTAACCCCAAACCTTAACCTAACCCTATCCCTAACCTTCACCTAGTCCTAAACTTAACATGACTTAACCCTAACGCTTAACCTAACCCTAAATCGAAACCTAACCTTAACCCTAAACTTCATCCTAAACTTAACCCTAACCCTAACCACTAACACTAACCTTAAGCTCAACTCTCACCCTTAACTTCAACTTCACCCTAAACCTAACCCTAAACCAAAACCTAACCCTAACCCTAAACCTAACCCTATACCTGACCCTAATATTTACCCAAACACCTAAACCTAACCCTAACACTAAACCTACCCCTAACGCTACCCCTAACCTTAACTCAAACACCAAACCCTAACCCTTACCCTAACCCTCATCCTTGACCTAATTTTACCCAAAACCTAAGCCTAACCCTAAGCCTAAAACTAAACCAAACCCGAAACAATCCCCTAACTCTAGGCCTAACCCTAAACACAAGCCCTAACCCTAACCGAACACTAAACCTAACCTTAACACTAACCTGAACACAAACCCAAACTCTAG